>NC_139700.1:31766729-32119229 GCF_964188405.1 Protomyctophum parallelum | reverse complement strand
GCCCTATACAATTTGGCGCCGCGTGTGTGTGTGTGTTGATCTGCTCCACACCACCTCAGGCCCCTCCCCATCTGGCTACTGTCCTTTGCATGGACAGGCGGTTGAGGCGAACACTCCACCTTAGTAACAGTAGCCTACGCATCGATTCGACACAACGCCCGCAGTTACAGATCTCATCTTTCCTGCACCTATTTGTGAAACATTGAACAGCACGGCCACGATCACAACGGAATGATTATCTATCGGGCTGCCTCTGTTGGATCACTTGATATAACTTTTAACCAAACGTGGGTGAAACAGCGTGCAGCCGCGCACGTAAAGACTGCACGTGCGCACGCACATGGAGTGGACGGATTGATTGATATACCCAAACAACCCTTGCTTAGCACCTCGCTAAAAGCGTGTGCGCAGGCTACTCTGAGGTGGCCACCCACTGTCGTTATAATAGGAACCTTCTGCCCTTGCCTGGCTGGATTTGTGTGTGTGTGTGTGTGTGTGTGTGTGTGCAGACTACTTTCGCTGTGAGCGTGTGTGTAAACTACTTAAGCTGTGTGTGCGTATGTGTGCGCGTGCGTCATCGCGTGGCCGTTTTCAGTTCGCTATAAACACAACACAGCGTGAAGTGGCTACAGCGCACGCTCCGGTGAAAACAGCTAATCTACAAGCTCACAACATCACAGGTTGCAAAAGCCATGAGTTCTCGCAAGCCAAAGCTCACAATTGAGACCGTTTTGGACGCAAATCCACCTGCAAATTGGATCTCTGCGACTGTCCATAACTCCATAATGCATGTCAAACTGGGGGTCCTTGATACTTTTCAAATGGGGCTCTGTTGTCTAATACGTGTAAATGTTGCGGTCCTTGCTCTTGCCATGAAAACGTTTCCCTACCATGCATTTGTAAGAATACTTTCATGTTATACTGCTGTTTTTATTCATAAAAACACACACACACACACACACAAATATATTATAGAAGTTGAAATATATCGGAACGGGTAAGGACTAGTAAATATAATTCACCATTTCAACAACACATCACAACGTTGATGTGTTGTGAGCTTGTAGATCTGCTATTTTCGGTGTACAACACCGGCATCTAACTAAATATAAATCAGGCATAAGAGACACTAAGGCAGCCAGATTCACAGATACACACAGCGGGAGGAAGTACTGTATAGCACAATTACTGTACGATGAAACGCAGCATGCCTTTGCCGTAATTATGAAGGAAATGCTGATCTGTAGTAAGATGTGAGGCTACTGTTGCCGCCCCTCTGGATCAGACGTGAGATTAGTTGCTATGAATGCAAACCGAATCAGATTGCAAATCTGTGGGGACGACTCCTCCCTGAGCTCTACTGTGTATCCCCTTTTCTGCACATACCTTGAAATTATGATTTCCATTGGTTTTTGTAATAACAGTATTCTCCCCAGACCTAACTGGCTCAAATCAATTTAAATTTTCATTCGAATGGCAGGATGTTGGTCATATCAATAACAAAATGCTGCTTTTAAAAAAAGAGAATTATTGGGAGAATATTCCTAGGCTAGTGATCTGAGAATAGACACTAACCTTGTCCAGGCCTTGCAAATTGAGCCGTAGGAATATAAAAAGACATAAATCAATTGCACCCTAACCCTCGGGTATTCACTCTCCAGTCTGAAATGGAAACCTCATCATTAATGCTATCTTTAAAGGTAAGCAACTAAGCATTAATAAGTGATGAACTGCATACACTTTGCCTCTTGGCTCAACAATAGACAGACCTTTACTATATAGATCTATTCTAGACTATAACTGGAACAACGGTAGCAGTAAATGCAATCAGTCAATTTACTGTAAAAAATAAAAAATAAAAATGTGCTAATATGATTTGGGCATCATCGACTAATAATGGAAATTAGCTGGTTGAGTGATTAATGAAGCTCTGATGAAATATTTGAGGAGCAGCAGCAGCTTAGGTCCATAGGGAAACGTGTGGCGTCAGAGACTCTGAGTTCCTGGGTGTTAGTTAAGCCGACCTACAGACAGCTGGACTCGTATACTTTACTGTAAGTATGGTATGTACTGTAGGTCGGAGAAGCCTATTGTCGGAATCAGCCGAGAACGTGGGAGTCTATCCCTGTTACAATGCGCTAGACCCCTTGGGAGATAGATGCTGAGTTGGAGCGCCACACCTATACCATCAGCTCCCAGTACTGGTGTTTAAAGTGTTCCTCATTGAGACCACAGAGGGTCTCTGGACCCCGCTTTGAGAACCAGTGACACAAACCATTGAAAGTATGTTTTTAGTTGCCAGGTTTGATGTCTACTTTGTACTTAAACATGTTTTCTTTTTCCCACCTAACCTGTTGTTGGATGGGTTCATCACTCTTATTGTGACCTTGAAGTTGTCACATGTAGCCTACTGTAAAGTTGCTGTGGATAAGAGGGTGTGCTGTGCTATACCTAAATTGTACATTAATATTGATAAACTTGATTAATTTGCTTTTCTCCCTATAGTTAGCTTCCCTCGTTTACTTACTTACTCATGTACTGAAGCTTTCTTTCCCTCTCTGCCTAGTGCCTTTGTGCTACTGTATACTGTATCTTGCGCCACCCCTTACCTCTTATCCCTAAACTTATATGCCATTTTTTACTATTTTGAAAAACATAAAAAAATTGTTTTTTTTAATGTTGATTATTATCATCAAGCACACTAACCACTTCAGCCCTACTTTGAAAATAGCAGATCTCCAAGCTATTTCTCATACATTTTGAACCTGTCAAATGGGACATTCTGCACAATGAGAATACTTTTGGGCCAAGTTTGTGTCAGGATATGACTTTAGGACCCAGAAGCGGACGGAAACAGATTGAAGGTTAAACTGAGTTTTAATTGTAATTCAGCAGTTCATAGGAAATGAAGTCCAACAGCAGGTACATGAACATAAATCCACAAAAAACCCTGGCAATCAAATCCAATATCCACCAGGCAGGTGGTCAAAAAACAAAGGCTAAATGCAAGCAAACTGGTGGGACTGGGGCAGAGGAGCTGAGAGCACAGGGACACAGGAATATAATCTGGCAGAGAACAAAGAGACAAGCAGGGTGTAAGTAGACTGAAGCCCTTTCCACACCTAAGCGCAAAACGGTTTTGCGCCGCGGACAGAAGAAGCTGTGCGGCGTGTGCGCAGCTGGTTTTTAGACAGCTGGTGGATGGGAATTAAGCTCCACCTCCGTGGACGACTGACGCGGAGGACAGCGTTTCCGGGAATCTGGCCGTCGCGCAAGTCGTCCGCGGAAGTGGAGCTTCTTTTCCATCCACCAGCTGTCTAATTCCGATCATCTGAAAATGACGTGATCGGTCCTGATTTCCGATCACGTTATCGGATCGGGACAGCCCTACATTGCAGTGTTGATACCCTTACTTATGTGAGTACTTCTTCCATAACTGTGATGCAATGGGAAACATAATGAAAGAGGTCACAACTCAACAGGTTGCAGTTAGTTAGTACTTAGTGGCATAGGGTGTGTCCAAACACTGGTCAGTCATGTCAGTGGGGCTGACATTTGAACTGAATTTGTTTATGGCATCCAGAATTTATCTCTGGGGATCATATAGGCTGTTCATGTTGATAGCTTCCTGTTCATAGCTTCCTGTTCTGCTGACTCTACTTTTTATTACACAGATGAATCTCTCAAAGTTCAAAGTTAAGCTTTGTCACACATCACATGATATTGTTTACACACTGTATACTACATTATACTATAAAGGAGTGGGTGAAATTATTTTGTGCAAGCTTCCTTTAATTGTTGTCACATTGTTTAACTGGAAAAGCACAGTAGAGTGCAATATACGCTGCTGTCTTTTAACATAATGCTCAATAAATAAATAAATAAATA
The DNA here is from genome assembly GCF_964188405.1 of Protomyctophum parallelum. Lineage (NCBI taxonomy): Eukaryota > Metazoa > Chordata > Actinopteri > Myctophiformes > Myctophidae > Protomyctophum > Protomyctophum parallelum. Next base: position 32,115,341 of record NC_139700.1, on the reverse strand, counting down.
CAGCAAGAGAGGGCAGAGGATAGGATATCACAGAATATATATTTGTAGTTTTTTTTCATTGAGACGATTAAAATGCAACATCTCTTTTGTGTGTGTGCGTGCGTGTGCGCTTGCGCTCGTGTGTGTGTGTGTGTGTGTGTGTGTGTGTGTGTGTGTGTGTTAGTGAGTGATCTCCATGAAGACGGGAAGAATGCCATCCATGCTCCCATGCTGCCTTCGGGGATGGAGATCCATCCTGAGGACACTCTTATGGGTAAACACACACAACTCACATTTACCATATGAACCCTATTATATTCTCTGACCAACTTTTGGTGAAAATAACCATTCTGCATCCTTGTAGATTGGCTGTTTTTGGTAGAATTTTCACTATGAAGTTGTTGTTTTTCTCTTTTTTTCCTTTTTTTCCCCCTGTAAAATCTATTAGAGATAATTTTGTAGTAAGAATTTATAAAGTCGATAATTTTGATGAACTCTTGCGACCCTAGACTGCCGTACTTCCTTGCTGACTAAAAGCTGAAGCCAAGTGAGCACTGCATTGTGTACTGTCAGCATTTCTAGAGGTTACTCTGTTTACAACACATACTGTATGTGTTCGTTGGGAAGGGTGGAGTGACAGTACATTAATAGGAAATGAATAATCCACTGACTCTAGGTGCATGGTGTACTGTGAAGACAACACCCTTCTACAGTACTTCATATTCACTCACTGTCTGAATCACTGGGGTGTGAAATGGAAAGTGTGTGTGTGTGTGTGTGTGTGTGTGTGTGTGTGTGTGTGTGTGTGTGTGTGTGTGTGTGTGTGTGTGTGTGTGTGTGTGTGTGTGTGTGTGTGTGTGTGTGCGTGCGTGCGTGCGACTAAATGAGAGGTTTCTTTGTGTCAGAAGGTTTTCTGACTTCTACCATTTTTTCTACCATCTTTATGTCTCTTCCATCTTCATCAGAGGAGAATGCAGAGAGGAGCATGTTGGACCCAACGTCTAGAGAGAACCCCAAGTTCAAAGAACTTCTGAAGGTACTTTATTGTTGAACCACATGAACCATAACATCCTATTCTGAACCCTATAGCGTCCCTGTCCTGGGCATGTCATAATAGGCAAACCTTCTGCATAAATAGCCGATCTCCAAGCTCACAATGCGCTGCAAGGCTCGCCCCAAAACACCCTCGTCCCCATTTTTTCTGTGGACCGCTCTCTCAGCGGTTCTTGTATTCTTATTTGTTTTCCTGAGGTTAAGGTTAAGTTTATGAGGTTAAGATTAAGAATTAGGTTAGGTTTATGAGGTTAATATTAGGAATTAGGTTAGGTTTATGAGTTAAGATTAGGAATTAGGTTAGGTTTATGGGGTTGAGATTAGGAATTAGGTTAGGTTTAGGCATAGTTTTTACTTAGGTTAAGATTGAGGCTATGTTTAGGCTGCGGCATAGTTTATAACCAAGGTTACTTTTAATAAGGTTAGGTTTAGGTGTAGTTTTACTAAGGTTACGTTCAGGGATATCTGGTAGTGACCATTCCGAGCCTTAGCATCACTATTCTGGGAGGAACATTAGCCAAAAATAGCAGATCTCACAACCTCACAACGTGTCACGCTGCAACGAGTTGTGAGCTTGTACATCAGCTATTTGAGGGGTAAAAAAGAGTAGACCAAGTACAGGGTAAGTTTACTCAGTATTGAGGATTTAAGAGGTTTAATGTCTGAAAGTACTGACTTCAACATGAATTCAATATGAAAAACATATGTGTGTGTGTGTGTGTGTGTGTGTGTGTGTGTGTGTGTGTGTGTGTGTGTGTGTGTGTGTGTGTGTGTGTGTGTGTGTGTGTGTGTGTGTGTGCACCCAGGTCCTGATCGACTGGATTAACAGCGAGTTGGAGGAAGACAGGATCATCGTCAAGAACCTGGAGGAGGATTGCTATGACGGACAGGTTCTTCAGAAATTATTTGGTGAGTTTTCAAACTGTTCCATCGCCGATCAACAAGCTCACAGCCTTTCACATGTACATATCAGTTAATATATACTATATGCCTGCCAACCCAGATTGTTTTTTTTTTTTTTTTTTTTACTGTAACCCATTAATAGTCCTGAGACCGATGCTACAAATAAATCAGTAGTTCTCAAACTACTAACTATGTAATTCAAGGTATTACATTTTTTAGATGTACGCTTGCAGAGTGTCAGGAAGTCGTTCTTAGGTCATGGAACGGCCTACAGACCAGACTCAAATTGGCTTTGAAAATTCCCCTGAGAAGGGTTAAATAAAAAATTAAATGTCCTCCGCTCTGTCCTGGCCGCTGACAGAGAAGCTGTCCGGCAGGAAGCTGAACGTGGCCGAGGTGACCCAGTCAGAGATCGGTCAGAAGCAGAAGCTCCAGACGGTGCTGGAGGCCGTCAACGACATGCTGAGACCTCACGGCTGGTCCATAGAGTGGAGCGTTGACTGTGAGTCCCCACTTTATAGCTCCAACACCCTGGACTTATTTGAATGAATACATTGTTATTGTATTATCACTCTGCATGGTGGAGCATGGCGATAGCCTCATGTAGCGATACTACTATCACTGCGTGGATATTAGTCTCGTCCCACTCAGTGGTAGATTTATTTATTTTTTCGCAATGTCCCGCCCCATATTTGAATACTGTGCACTGGTTGGTTATAGCCTGGTTCCAGGCGAATCTGGATTGCTGGTTTAACACATTTAGACCTGTCTTCTAAATTGTAACAGTTTTCTGATAAATGCTATATCAGTGGTTGTCAAACCTTTTAATGTCAGAATTATATGTATTCGGCGACGCACCCCCATCTCAAACTATTTTGTGTCAGGGACCTCCAGAATAAAAAATTACCAATCTACAAACTCACAACTCAACCCAACTCAATTGTATAATGACCAGGTCAACCGAAGGTTGACAGGTTAAAAGAAAACAAAGAGCAAACAATGCAATAGGTAATGCGTTGTGAGCTTGTAGATCAGAGATTTTAAAGGAGCGGGCCAACTATGAAGCCCTGGGGGACCCCGGTCAATTAAGTAGCCTAGTAAGCCTACATACTGATTACCACACACGATTTACAAGGTTTGCATCCACAAATAATACACTCAGATCACATTTCATGTTTAAAATTGCCCATGTTGAATTTTGTATTTAAGACTTGAATAATTTACACAATGATTGATTTGCACACATTGTCATAGAATGTATTTTATGTCACATTTACTAAGGATCATAAAGGGCTGGTTGATTTGAGGTGTTGACACTAGTGCCCTCTTGTGGCCTTTACTTTCTCTGCAGCTATTCACTCCAAGAACCTGGTGGCCATTGTGTATCTGCTGGTGGCTCTGGCTATGCACTTCCTGGCTGCCATTAGACTGCCGGAGAATGTGGCTGTACAGGTGGTGGTCATCAAGGTGAGAATTCCCCACAGGAACGGATCCATATTAGCAGCACTGTATGAGACAGTTCTCAAAGTGGCGTTCGGGGACCCCCAGGCGGTCCTTGAGGAGGTTCCAGGGGGTCCCCAGCAAAATCAGTGAATATAGCATCACAATGATTTTCCATATGTTATACTTTGGCTATTAATAAATAGCTGATCTATAAACCCACATTTCTTTTGTCCATTTTTTAATAATTTAAAAACATTTTGTACTCAAATATTTTCTTCTGGGGGCCCGCGGCCAAATAAATATGAATTTGGGGGTCCTGGACATCAAAAGGATTGCGAACCACTGGTCTGAGGGCCCGAAGGAGATTGAGTGGTGCTCAGATACTCATTTATCTGCAAAACACGTGTCATTTGACTACATGTGAGTCTTGTGACTACATTTAATGTTAACATGTGACCCGTGAATTTTCTTTATCTTCTGGTATCAGTGGTTCATGCATATATTGGGCATATCATTACGTGAAAATGTTCAATTTATTTATTTAATTTGAGAGAGGCTATATTTTTACAATGAGTACAGGTATGCTTTTGAGATTTTGAGCATTGGGCACAAAAGCCACTGCTGTATCATCTGTCCATAGTTAACCTGTGTTAGTTACTGAGCTGTGAAAAAAGAGACTCCATAAGTTCTGTTGTGTGTAATAAAATGGCCTTGACTTTGTCTTGGGCAGAAAAAAGAGGGCATACTACAGACTTCTCATGTGACTAAGGAGCTGACGACCACCACAGAGTAAGTGTTGCTACAGTTCAAATCTTTTTTGAGGGGCGTGTCCTGCTTTTAGTGTGTGTGCAAACACAAACTTTGTCCTAACACAAACATTAAATGCCATTGACAATGAATGTACAATTTAAACGCAAACATTGAAGACGAAGGTGAGGACACAAATTCTGATTGGTCGGAACTTCACATGGGTGTGATTTCTTCTTCTTATTATTTTGTGTATACAGAAGCTTGTAGATCGGCTATTTTTGGTATAAAAATAAAAAATCACACTTGTGATATGTCTTATCATACATCATCATACATCACATTCCGGCCAATCTCTTTTGGTGTCTTCACTTTTCTGCCCTCACTTTTATCCTCAATATGTTCTTTGCTCAGCCAATCAAATCATCACTATGGGTTGATCAGCCAGTCATCAGCCAATGTTTCTGTTCACACAAACCCCCAAAGCTAGACAATTGGAGGGCTAGCTCCCCTCAAAAATATATAAGGCGCCATTTCTTAAAAAATATGCCCAAAATAGGGACACCAGGGTTATGGTTATTATTTAAATCCTAACTATCTGTTTTTTGTCACATTTTGTAGGATGATGATGGGTCGATTTGGTGAGTTTTAACACATAGGTTTCCAACCTTTTCATACTGAAGTACCATGTTCATTCCACTTTTGTCTTTTTCCCCTTTTTTGGGAGACTCAAGTACCACTAGTGGTACTAGTACCAGTGGTTGGAACCTCTGTTCTAACACATACATTTTATGTATACGTTGCAATGTCATGCATTTTGTATTGTCATTTTCAACCTCCCACTAATCATACTGTCCTTTTCAGAAAGGGATGCATTTGACACGCTACTGGACCATGCACCTGACAAACTGAATGTGGTCAAGACGGTACGAAGAGATGTATTACACATTTGTTTCTTTAACCACTTCTACACTACTACTTTGACCAGGTTCTCCTAGGGTTTATCCATGGCCAGCTACTTTTCTCTCGCTATAACATTGTTTGCCAAATCGCTATTTTCTTCCAAAGGTTCACCTATTATGGCATGCCTGGAATAGGAACACTTGGTTTGAACTCTTTCAGCGCCACCTGGTGGTCACCAGTTTAGGCTCTGAGTGCCAATTCTCCCATTATAAAGAAAGAAAGAATTCTATTATGCATGTAATGTGCATGTCATCACCTGTACACCAGATTAGAGGAAGAGACGTCTTGACGCCCGTGGCATCCATTACAAAGACGTCAATTAGACATCTTGACCTTTTTGGCTACTAAACAACTCGGTGACTGTACAGCTGTTTTATCATGTCTTATTTATCTCACCACCAGTCTCTAATCACCTTTGTGAATAAACATCTGAACAAGCTGAACCTTGAAGTTACTGAGCTGGAGTCTCAGGTAAGATTAGTTTTATTTTTCTCACAATCTTATACAGTATGATGATGATCATCAAAATGCATTACAATGAACTGTCATTACACTATTAAGTATTAAGCAATAATACATGATAGGGACTGATCGAGGAAGTGCTACATTGTGAGACATTGCCAGTTGCATGTCAGTTGTTGCCATTAAACCACAGTTTATTGTTTGTTTTTTTTAAGATTTGTTTTTGGCTTTTCTACCTTTATTGATAGTTTCAAGTGAACATAGACAGGAAAGAGGGAGAGAGAGAGACGGGGAGAGACATGCAGCAAAGGTGAAAGGTCGTCATGAACGGCACTGGAATACGCGACACACTGTCAGGCCAGAGCCTTTATGTGGCATGCGCCTGGACCGCTAGGCCAGCGGGCTCCCCAAACCACAGTTTTATTATCATTATTCATGATTGTATGTGAAGACAATTATAACATTATAACAATTATAACAACAATTATTATCTTGCTGATATTTATTCCATGGAGTATTTTTAGGCGCAGTCAAGCCATACGTTTTAGGTTCAGTGCTGTATAAGTGCTGTTCTGGGTAGATATTCACTTATGTTCGTAAATTAATCCAAATGTGAGGTCAGAACTGACTGGTATAATGTGTTTCTAATGTATGATGAACTACAGCATTAGCTTTCAGGCAAAGCTGTTTGTCTGTCCTGATGAAGGTCTAACGAAACATTGATTTAAAAAGAGCAACATTTTTGTTGTTTAGTTTCAGACGGTGTGCGGGACCTCTTTCTTTGATTTTATTATCAGAGAACATGAGCATGAACATTTGCACCTCTGTGTGTGTGTGTGTGTGTGTGTGTGTGTGTGTGTGTGTGTGTGTGTGTGTGTGTGTGTGTGTGTGTGTGTGTGTGTGTGTGTGTGTGTGTGTGCGTGTGTGCAGTTTGCTGATGGTGTGTATCTGGTTCTTCTGATGGGACTATTGGAAGACTACTTTGTTCCTCTATACAACTTCTTCCTCACCCCAGAGAGCTTTGAACAGAAGGTGCGTGGTTTAAATGCTCAAGCTTGTCGGAAAACAGCCCATCTCATAAATGACATATAATTAGCTCCATCTGGCTTCAGGTGAGTAGCAGTGAAATCAGTGATGAAATGTCACTCAATTATTAGTCTTTCTTTGCGTTATAGTAACCTGGCACAGCCATATGGTTTGCTATGCAGAACCATCTGGGAAGTATTCATTTGAAACTGTTTGGAATTGGGGCAGCACCATTGGGCATTTAAGAAAATCATAATATTTTGCTGGTGATTGGATCACCCATCTGTCTGCGATAAGTTAACATCAACCAATCAGAGCAATAAAGAACCATATGACGCAATATGAGATTGCCGAAGAAGCAACAAGCCGCAGGGAAACTGTGAAAATGAGCAATACTATTTGTTATGTTAATTGACAATTATTTTTAAGGAGCAAGGCACAGAAATATTTGAATAATCAAAGGTAGCGAATGAGAAATTGTTAATGGATAAATAATAGAATTAGGGTTAACATTGTGGAGTTAATTAATGATCAGTTCGGATTCGTCTTGCAGAGATGAACGGAACAGTGACCTCTCCAGATGGCTAACTAATCATTGACCCTTAGAGGGTCAATGATTTAAAATGTTGGAGTTAATTTGAATCAAAAGACACCCTATTAATAGATGTTGGTGTTGGCGGAAACAACAACAATTGTTTTTCCGTTCCTGAGATATAACTGATTGATTATGTATTTGAAAGGTCTAATGAAAATTGTCCCATCTTTGACTTTGGAGACAAATTGCAAAGAGACATGTAGGCCTATTGTCTGTAAAAATAGCTAAATGAATTACTAAACAGAACAAAATATCTGCACTGGGGCCTATTGCCAGGTCCTTACGCCCCTGAGCTTGCATATCAGCTATTTCCACTATTTGTCATACAAGGTATATGTGGCATAAAAGGTTAAACTGTACATTTTCCTGCTCTTTCTCTAAGGTCCATAATGTTGCATTTGCTTTTGAGCTGATGCAAGATGGAGGCTTGAAGAAACCCAAGGCCAGACCAGAAGGTACGGTTCAGTGGCAAGATTTGAGTTATAGTACGAGAACCAGTGAAATGTGTTTGACATATATGTGAACTTTAAGGAGCATGACTTTCATTTTGGGATATCATATCATATACTGTAACTGAGGGCCATTTGAATAGTGGTACTTACACATGTGTCCACTAGATGGAGCCCTTGTTTCACTGTTAACATGTGGAACTCATCTGGTCTGTGCTAACAGTTTTTACAATCTGTGAACCATCAAACAATTTACTAAGCAAAACTTAATTTCAATTATCCATATTTTTTTGATGTAATCCATTGTATTTCCTTCTCTAAATTAATCCAGTCTCACTAAAAGTCAGTAACATGGAGATTAAGCACTTTTCTCCAATGCACTTTACATTCCAATGTACTTCACATTCTCTTTAAATGTAATGTATACACACTATTACTATACTTATGTGACAATATTGCACTTACCATTATTCTTTCACTGTAATTGTATTATGAATTCTCAAATCTCCTTTTGTGTTCATGAATATTAGTTTCTAACATCTTCTCTGCTCTTTCAATGTCAGATACCATATTGCAGTTAGGACTTATATCAGTAATCCTGTATATGCATTCTGTTAACTTCCTGACCTGTGTCTTGCCAGGTTCTCATACATAGACCATCTTTGAATTCCACATTGCAATTAGCGGATAAAAGTACAACATGGCATTCATTAAGTAGAATCAAGGTTGTTTTGCTCTTTGAATTGAGAGGAAATCAAAGCTATACTTTGAAGTTTTCATAAGAAAAACATTGTATCCAACTTAGCGGAGGTGTGGAGATGAAATATATGAGATATCGTCTCTGTCGGGTGGAAACCTCATATGTCCAAAGCGAGCGAAAGCTCGCATATAACAAGATTCTGGCACAGATTTGAGTGCACAGATGCTCCTTTTATGCAGTTCAATTTATATTCATTTGTAAAGGCTTAGAGTCTTTAGAAAATGTCCTTTATAAGCCAAATGAAAAGGAAGCTCTTTTTGGAACTGTAAATGTGATCAACAGGCAGTTTTCAGCCTCAAAACTGAGATTTATTTTCTTCATATTTCAAGTTTTTCATTTCCTTGCTTTGCGATGGGATCTAATGTTCACATTACTGCTTCAGTCTCTCATTTTTCTGTGTTCCGTGCTGTTCCGTCCTCTTGCGTTGTCCTCACGATGTGTTCCGTCTCACTTCCTCCGCAGATGTCGTCAACCTGAACCTCAAGTCCACTCTCAGAGTCCTGTACAACCTGTTCACCAACTACAAGAACTCTGACTGAAAACCTGCCACTTTCAGCCAACTTCATCGTACGACAAATAGCGAAAACAGCCAATCCACATGTCCTTGTACTGTAGAATGGCTGCTTTCGCTACTTCTTTTGTCTTCAGACTCTTCACGCTGAGAATGCATTGCGTCTGACACAGTTGTTAGTTTGATGTTCTGTTAGTTCTCTTAGGCCGGTGACACCGTCGTTGAGCGGAGGAGGAGTCAAGGCGGGATGTGCCTGCACTGACATCATGCCTCACCGTCTGGACACTGAACTCGTCTCTTATGTGGAACATGTAAAAAGATCCGGCCCGGGGGAGTTGCTCTGAAAAGGCACCGAATGTTGGTATTTTCCCCAAATGTCAGTGTTTATTTATTCCTTCCTCTGTGGCTAACTGTGACCCCTGTGACCCCTGTGACCTTTGCCTGTGTTTGAATACACAGTCGTCGCGGGAGAATTGACGAGGTCAGAATGCTCAAAAGTTGTGGCTGTTTATGTAAAACACTTGTCTGCTAGTCGACCTCCACTACTGAAGTGTTGTTGTTGTTCAAAGTTCAAAAATGCTGCATAATGTATCTCAAAAAGCTTTGTATATTCGTAATAATCTTATATTGTAGCCTTCTTAAATCTTTTTTTATTATTATATATTGCTTCACGTCTAAAGGTGAAGGAACTCTCACAGAGCTTTGTTTCTGTTCACACGGATACTGCGGTATTCTCTCTAGTTCAAGCCATATTTCTTCCAGTAATAGTTGTTGTTGTGGCCTTCTGCCTTAAAGTGCCATGTGCCCCTTCCTGCCCTGCCTGGGAGAGACCCCTCCTCCTGGTCTGCTCCTCTGGACTGGAGTACTGCACTCAAACTCAAGAGCTATCAAAAACTGTATGTAAAGCAGTGGTTCTCAAACATTTTCATGTCAAGGACCACCATATTGATGTGGACCCCATCTGAACATATTTTGGTGGAGATTTGTGCCGTTAACATTTCTCATAATTATTAAGTTTCTTTTCTGTGGACCTCTGGAACCTCGTCAAGGACCCCTTCTGGTTCCTGGGTTCTAATTTGAGAACCACTGTTATAAAGTAAAGGATTACATTTATTTTTGAATGCTCCAGAGTATTCAAAATAACTGCTTGCTCACCAAATAAATAGGGGGATGTGGGTCAAATTGATCACAAAATGTATGGATTACTCATGCATGTGATAATGTACAGGATTGTGAATTATTGAGGAAGAGTCATAGTCCAGAAGATCACGAGGAGACACACTGAATGGTTTACTCAATGTCCATATCTGTCAAGAAATGCATTTTTGAATATAAACGAATGATATCCAGTACATGCAAATGAGAATACTATTTCAGGTCACCTATGTGCAGCGTTGGAAGAAGTACTCTTGATATTTTCTTTACATTGTAAATGTGGCATTACCACAATATAAAAATGAAAGTGAAAGACCTGTATGAAAGTATACAAAAGTAGAAGTAGACAAGTACTCACATTTCTCCAAATTTGTAGATATACTATTTTCAAGTATAAAGTATAAAACTGGGTTTTGTAATAATAATTATAATAATCTAAATCTGCAAATGAATTATTGACTAAGTAAAAAAAATAGCAATATTTGCCTCTGAGAATGTAGTGGAGTAGAAGTACTCAAAGTAAATGTTGTCCCTGTTGAGCACAGACGAGTCATTCTACCTTCAACTGCCTGAAGCGCGTTGGACTTCTCTTTGTACCTAAAGTAAAGTACTTGAGTAAATGTACTTGGTTTGCAAATCGTGTGCAAATACTTGAAGGTTTGCTTTGTCTTTCCAGTGAGGCTGGCCGCTGGCTGTGCAGAAAGCGCCATGCAGGTCAGCTTGGCAATAGCTAATGGAATTATTGGTTTATTTTCAGCCTTTATTTTCTCGTCTTGTGTCCTGGTTACCATGGTAACCTCCCCCTCTCACAAATTGCCCCTTTCGACTGGCTGATAGAAGGTCTTTTTTTCCCACCTCTTCCTTTCTTCTGATGATGGCAAGGCCATTGAATGCACAGACACATCTGCAGTGGCGTGCACAGACATTTAGAGGGGCAGGTGCTCAAGCGAAAAAAAGGGCACCTTGTGCAGCGCGTTTTGGGGCGGGAACCCATTTTGGTGCTTTAGCTATTGAAAGATAGCAGATCTACAAGCTCATAGCTCGCCACCGAGTGGCACGCTACGAGCTTGTAGGTCTGCTATTTTTCTTTAATCTAAGAACCACTGACATAGAAACATAGCTTTAGATTGTGGGGGGCCTAAATAATATAGTAGAAGCGTTTTTTTTATCAAGATTTGATCAATGTCACCGCATGGTCCACACACTACAAATTAAGAAAAAAAATAAACCTTTTTTTTTTTCTTTTTTTTTTAAGAGCACATTGCCAAAAAGGGCAGGGGGTGCTCTAGCACCCCCTAGTGTCTATCTGTGCACGCCACTGCACATCTGTATATGTCGTTGCTGTCGGGCAGAAACCTTGTATCTCCGTGATATGGAGATTTTGGTAAATTAATGCCCTATTTCGTCAAAAGGAGTGTTACGCAAATGTAGCCGATCTGCCCACAACGCATTGCATCGTGTTTAGTAGATCTGCTATTTTCTGCTATTTAAAAAAATGTTTTAATTGAAAGTGGTTAATTCTGTCTGCGGGTTGGTTCATGAAAAGTATTAACGAGCGTGTGACTAATAACGACTCTGGATTCATTTGAACACAGTTATTAATATCATTATTATTTTAAAATAACGGTTTTGGTCATAAAAGGTTTTCACCCGACAGCACTGATGTGGGTTGGGGCAGAGACAGAGACAGACGAGAAGCAACATGATCGATGGTGTTGTTTCTTCCCATCTCTCCCAGACGACAACAAATTGATATGACCTGCCTCAGATGGATGCGGTGGGATGAGTCCCGCAGGCCTCCAGATGTCACATTCATTTGGACCACCTGTAGTGTGCGACTGTGCGTCTGAAAAAATATAACAACTGCCCATTAGACCCTATGGGGCCTATAGCCCCATTATGCCGACGGCCCCAACTGTTTAGATTAGTGTTGCGTTATGGTTTAATCTTTCCACTGTTACCTCCACACCTACAGTTGTAATGTAATTTAACATAAAAAACTCTTATAGGGGCCCCTGGCGAAATAATAGTGAACTTAAACTGAACTTAAACTGCTCCTCATTTTGCTAGGGACCCCCTCTGGAACCCTCCCCCCAAGGACCACTGGAGGTCCCCCAGACCTCACTTTGTGTCATTTATCTTTTTTATTTATGTAGTTGTGCTCTCAACCCTCTGTGGCTCACATGAAGAGGAATGCCCTCATCTGAAACACTGTGCCGCTGTCACACCATGTTCCTGTACAAGAAATTGGTTCTCAAACCTCAAGGACTAAATTCATATATATTTGGTTGCAGAAAAGGTTTTGCCAGGGACCCCCAGAAGAGAAAATTTATGTTTTTTTAAATGCACAACTATTCAATATTTCTAAGACATAAGAGAAAAGAAAGCAGATGTACAAGCTAGATAGGCCTATTAGATATTTTGAATAGCCAACATATAAAAATGTATAAAGGGGTTAAAATGATTGTGATGCTATATTAACTCATTTAGCTGTGGACCCCCTGGAACCCCCCCAAGGACCCCTGGGCGTCCCCGGACCGCACTTTGAGAACCACTGCCTGTACGAGACAAAAGTGATGTGTCAACATGATGAAGTTCTCACTTCTTTACAACCACATCCTCTCAGCTTCCTCATATCTCGACCCGGGCATGTATGACAGCTCTCCAGTTGCTTGTAAAACCAATGCTTGTAAACTGAGTACAATCGGACCCTTCAAAACATTTTGGAGGATTGCTGCTTTGCCATTAGGGCATTTACGACAAACGGTTCAGGCAAAGGTTGACCTGCCTCGCAGTCGGTGTGCTGAAGAAGGTAAACTTATGCAAAAATACTTTGATGTGTATGACTTTGTCTCAGACTCTACTAAACACACACACACACACACACACACACACACACACACACACACACACATTGATTAAGTTCTTTGGGGCAACAATGTGACATTCTAGGTATCGTTGCATTCCAGTTGCTTGACTGCTCTTTCAGAATGCAAGTTTTCTCCTTGTTTGCTGTTTTCTTTTTGAGGGTGCATAATTCAATGTGACAGCGGTGGGCTCATGAATTTTTGGGGCCATCATCGACTACAATAGATTTGCTGCAGTAAGTCTGGAAGTAAGACATCTACCTACTTTAGTTATAGCAGGTGTTGACAAATGAATTGTCATTATTCGCAACAGGATTTGTTGCAGGCTCACAGTTGGGGAAATCAACCTTTTCTACAGTGTAGGCTACTCTATTTTACTCTCTATCCTGGTAAGGTTTTCTCAGCATGCATACTGTTTCTGCAGCATTCTCTTATGGAACTATCAGTAATGCTCATAGAAGCTGCTCAGTAGAAGTTATACTGCTACTTTCTGTTCGAATTTAATTACCTAAGCGATATTTATTTCATTGACATGGGGTCCCCCAGGGGCCTAATACTGTACTTGCACCACCCCATACACTAAATCTATTCAGCTGTAGAAGCTTCCACTATAACGTTTTCTTATTCTGACCTGCCCAGAAAAGGGGAGTACATACGTTGGTTCAACATACTAACGTCCGACATGTAACAGTCCAACACATGCGTGGCCTGTTAAAACTCACCCGTCGGTGTACAAAAACATTGTACACCGATTTTAAAGCAAAATGCTCAAAAGCTTTTTTATGAAGTATGGAGGAAGAGTGTTTTTCATTCACTGTCCTCACTCAAGCATAGATAGACCATATTAACATATGGCTGTGTGAATATGGTCTATTCCCTTTCCTTTTCCATTATAACTTAAGCTAGCTTTTTCTTAAAACCTTTACACTAGCTGTATTCCAATGTCCAATGGATACTGTTGATAATGTTTTACTTTGACGTATTTTATATTTGATGTAAAAGCACCTAGAATGTTGATAGAACACATGTCGTACCTTTAACAGGGTTTGCTGAAAAGCTATACGCAAAGTGAGTAGTACCCTCAGAAGGAGCTATGGAAGGGGACATCTTTACCTGGCAGAAGGATGACACTGTGGATTATGAGGCTTTCCAAGGTATATTTGTATATTTTATATTATGGTATACTATTTGCTGTATATTGTGACACATGTGCTGTGTCTTTCATGTGTTCCTTGTTTTCTAGTCTAGTCGTTACTCGTTAGTGTTTTACTTTTCTGTTGTGTTCCTTTGATTCTGTTGTTTTAAGCTGTTGTAAGCTTTCCTTGTTTATTTCCAGTTAGAGTTTACCATACACTTGTGTACCTTATTTAATAGTTATTGTTATGTGCCTTCCTGTCTGCCTGTAGTTCCAGACAGGAAGTGTTTGCAACTGTGTCCTCTTAGTTCCCCAGCAGTGGCATGCACAGACATTTAGAGGGGCAGATGCTCAAGTGAAAAAAGGGCACCCTGTGCAGCGCATAGAACTGGCCGGTTGCCTTAATTGTGTGAGATGTATAGATTTCGGGGCATAAATATATAATATATTAGAAGTAATCCTGGTAAAAGTAACAGACTAACAGTTTTGGACATATGAGATTTCCACCCGACAGCGATGATATCAAAGTGTCATAAAAGTTACCGGTTCGAAATCCCCCGCTGAGCCAATCACACGAGGCGACGGGGAACACCTTCTACAAACTCACCTCGGCGTCTCGGTAGCCAGACAACTATTGGACAATCTCTGAATGCTATATAGAGTCTGGTCAGCCTGTGTTGATTATCAGTTGTGTTCTCCTGTGTCCTGTTATCCCTGTGCCTTTTTTATACACCCCTGTTCTTTCAGTTCCGCGTTGTCACAAGTGTTCTGTTCCTTTTTGAGTTTTGTTATTAAATTCTGTTGCATTTGAGCTCCTCTCCTCTGTCTGTCTGCACTTGGGTGCTAAACCTCCTGCCTCGCACATGTGACAGTATAATAGACTACAGTATGAACAAAGACAGACAGGCCACACATTGTTAAAATCCTATGGCTGTAGGATTTATTGTAGATAAAAAATGCATTACAGTGTACAATACCTCAGGGTGGGCACAGAAACACAAAACCCAACTCCTAACAAACAACGGAAATCAAAATACAAAGTTGAGGTCCCCCACCCCTACATTACCCAATACATTACATTTATCACAAAGCTAAAAACTGACAAAGTGCTGGTGCATTAGCCTGGCGCAGCCACACTTCACCCGCCCAGCATATGCATATGCCACGAGGCGGAGTGTATATTACTATCGCAAAGCAAGGCTAGAAGGAAGACATCAGAAGTACTGACAACAGGCAGCTTTACCAGCAAGGTCCACCTGGTAGTTAGCCACTCACATTCATACACCGCTCAGTCTACTCACACAAGCTGGCAACCACTCACTCAATCACTACTCATCCCACACATTCACCCCAGCTGATCCTCTAATACTCTATCAGTCACTCCTCACTCATTCATACAAACACTGAGGGGAAAAGGACAGAGCAACACAGGAATATACACATTATGACCCACATGGGCCATAACACAAACAAAGAACAATTACAGCAATGATTTTACATACATGACAAACACACAAAAATATATAATACAAAAACACATACACCAATAGAGAACAGAAACAGAATCTTAAAAACACATATTACAAAAAACACATATTACAAAAAGCAGGTGCATATGCCTTCTTCTAGTGTAAGGTCAGTTAAAAATCTTTTAAAAATAGCATATGAAACAAGGACATCCAGCTTCAACTTGTTTTGACAGATATTCCATAGACGTGGAACATGCACCCTGAAGGCAGTATCTCCCAGTTTAGAACAGGTTATTGGTACCTTCAACAGAAGCCTATCTTGAGATCTGGTACCATAACTTGAGGTATTGGGTTCTAGCAGCTTTGTCAAATACAGGGGTAGTTTGCCATTGCCAAGTAGTGCTTTGTAAGTGAACAGGGTAGCATGTTGTTTCCTTTTAAGTGCCAGTGAAGACTATTTTACTGATGTATAGCGTGCAGTGATGGGTTCTGTAACTTGCTCCTGTGATAAAGCAAAGTGCACTGTGATAGATTGCATCCAGGGGTTTTAAAATGCTGTCAGTAGCATGCATATACAAAATATCTCCATAATCTAATATTGGCATGATTGTTGCTTGAATTATCCTCTTTCTATTTTCTTTAGAAAAGCATAATCTATTACGGTAGAGGAAGCCAATTTTAGGTTTAATTTTCTTTGATACTGTTGGTAGGGCGTTCCACATTTTGGTGGCATAGGAGCAAAATTTATTTAGTCCGTTGTCTGTGCCGAATCTGGGTTGCACATGGTTTGTTGAACTCCCTCTGGTGTTGTGGATGTGGACTATTGTTGACATTAATTAATTTAGACAGGTACATGGGTATCTTGGTGGTGTAGCGAATCTTGTGGACCAGACCCATCGTAAGATGCTGTACTCTGTCGTCAACCCTAAGCCATTCCACCCTGTCAAAGTGGGCAGGGGTTAGGTGGGTTCGGGGAGTGAGGCCAAGTAGTAGCCTGACCAGTTTGTTTTGGAAAGTCTGGAGCCTTGTTTTAACGGCTTTTGAGGTGCTGTGGTACCAGGAAGTGCAGGCATAGTCGAAGAATCCTTGTATGAGGGCTCCTGTTAGCCAGCAACCACCTCTTGTTTGATGTGGTCGCTCAAATAGAGGAGGCATGTGTCAATGGAGTGGGATGTTCTGAAGACAGATTGGAATTCATACATTAATTTCATGTGGTTAATGTGTGAATAAAGGCAGATTGCTCAAAACAGGCAAAAAACATTACTGTATTTGCATTGTGTGTTCTGTTCATACACATGCAGGAGAGAAGAGGAAAATCATCCAGCCAACATCCTTACAAGACCCAAAGCTTCAAAGACTAAAGAAAGTATGAACTGTTTTTCCACCTGTTTTTATCCTTCTGCTTCGGTGACAAAGTGTCGTGCCATGTGATGCTTGAAAAATCAAAATGTCAAGTCAACTGATAAAAGTATCTACGCAGCATTATGTCACTTGACACTTTGTCGCTGAGTCATCATGATTTATTGACTTTTTAGTATACTGTCTCTGTCGGGCAGGAACCTCTTTACTTGGGCCTATATGTCCATCTTAACTTTTTAATGTGTGTGTCACAAAAAGGTAGAAAAACAGATCATATCACATTCACTTCTTGTAGATCTGCTATATTTTGCTATTGTTGAATCTGAATCCTGAAAAGCAACTGCTTTGGAAAAACTGTAGGCCTATGAGGTTTCCACCCCGCCACAACATAATATCTATTTTATCTTTCCCCTGTGTGTTTCATTAATCTTTCATTGCAATAAAAAGTCCATTAGGGTAATATGCTACTATAGATTACCATAAAGATCTCTTTGTGTCTGTGTCTTTAAGTACTTGTGAGGTGATTGCTACATGAAAAGTACATTACAAAGCCTACCTATTATGTATTTGTTGAGAAAATGAATAATTTCTCAAGCACAGTAGAGTGGAAGGCTCATATAGGAGCATTAAGGCACATTTGACTGGTGTCAATGATTTGAATGAACGAATAAATAAATGATTACCGCCTCAAGCTTGCTTCTTTAAATGCAGGCTATATAGTATATATAGTATGTATAGTATAATATAAATGGTAATAGTAAAAGTAATAGTATAATAGATCATGCATTAATTTGCAGATAATCTTTTACATACGTATAGAGAATAAAATGAATATAATATTTTCTTAAGACGGGGAAAAAAAAGTACAGTTAAGTATGGAATAGATGAAAGTGAACGGTGCCCAAAATACAGGTGATCTAGCACCTCATACGTTGTAGCGATGCAATGTGTTGTGAACTAGTAGATATATGCAACACTTTGGTATGCGTACGTACATAAACTGGGCCTATGTCTTCACAGGCATTAATTGCGTGGCTTAACAGAACTCTGAAACCAGAGCACATCGTGGTGCAAAGTGTGGAAGAGGACCTCTACGATGGACTGGTGCTCCATCACCTGCTGGGTGATTATGTTCACACACACACACACACACACACAAGGTGGTGCTAGTAGAGCACCTGCCTTTTGCCCTCTGGACAGCAATGTGCCCTTGTGAAAGTTTTGTTTGTTCATTTTATTTTAGCTTAATACACAGTACAGTACAGTATGTGGTCCATGGTAACATCAATCAATTCTGGATTAAAAGCTTCTAATATATTATTTTTGCCAGGAAAATCTATACATTTCACACACTATTGAGGCAGCGGGCGGTTGCACGCGTCGCACAAGGTGCCCTTTTTTCACTTGAGAACCTGCCCCACAACATTTCTGTGCATGCCACTGCACACACGCACGCACACACTCACGCACACACATGCATATCATGGCTTTCGCTCCCCACATGTGGTATTGTATTGTCTTTCTGTTTATTTGTCCTGTTTTGTTTATTTTCTGTTCTTCTCTGTGCTGTGTTTTTTCGACCTGAATTGTTTGTATTATATATTTTTTTAAAGAAAAAAAGGCAAGTAACTACACGACACAACCGAGAGATGATAATCACACATAAATCCCCAATTACGTATCCCCCAAAGAAAATATAACAACACCATATAACGCAGCAATAAAACGATACAAATGTGTGTGTGCCCGAGGCATGCTGAGAAGTCTGAAAGAACCACTTCTGTGTGTTGCTGTGCAGGTAGGTTAGCTGGTGTGAAGCTCCCTGTGGAGGAGATTGCAGTGACCAGCGCTGCTCAGCTCCACAAGCTGCAGGTGATTGTGCAGGAGGTGGACAAGCAGCTGGACCTAAAAGACAGCTCACTCATCAAGTGGAACGTCAAGCGTGAGTAACTCTTTGGATACTTAACCACTCTATACACCCTCTATACAAGGGGTCTTCAACAGGGGTCCGTGACCCCTATAGGGGGTCCTGCAGAGTTAGCTTACTAAAGGGGTTCTCCACATCTTTGTGTGCCAAAAATAGCCGATCTACAAGTTACAAGATGTTTGGTGTAGAGGAACAAGAGCTAAAGCTACAGAGCCAATGGTCAAGTTTAGTATTTAAACTTTTAAGTGGTTAAGTGTCTGACAATTACACATTAACATGAATTAACATGACATGTAAAATGAAGACTTTTACATGTACACACTGTCACTACAATGTGCCTTAGAATAGATCATTTAAAAGGACCCATAGAATTCTACATTTGTTACTGAGACCATATTATTCCACCGATACTGTGACCGAGACCTAAACATAGGCCGTGTCTGGTCCGTGGGGATGCCGAAGAGATAGGGACTGGATAACCTATCGTCTTTGAGCGCAGGGGTCGAACCGGCGGTCAGCAGCGAGATCTTGATATGGTATCCGAGGTCTGCTACGTGATCTGGGTTCTTCTTGCTTCATTCCGTCTAAACCTGCGTAGGCATCGGTATTTATGGTGTTGGGATGTCGAGAGTGATGTCACTCCTGACGTCCTGGTTGTGATGTCAGAGAGGCACTCCGTTCCTTCGTAACAGATACAAAGAACCGAATGACTGTGAAGGATTAGGGGTGGAGAATAAAATAGCCCACACTGACTACGGGGAACTCTGTTAATCATCGGTCTGTCAGTGGAGAAGATTATATTTTGTTTTGTTCCAGGGGTGCATACAGTATCTAGCGCCCAGAGCACTGAGAGGAGTCTTTCATGTTGGTGCATGTTGATTTTCTCTTGTCTGTTCTGTCAGTTCTCCACGACAAAGACCTCCTGGCCACCATTCATCTGCTTGTTGCCATGGTAAGGCATTTTCAGCCGGATCTGGAGTTGCCATCAAATGTAAAGGTTGAGGTTCTGCTTGTGGAGGTGAGTTCGATCGATTATTCTATAAAGTTTGCAGACTAATAACGATTCATTTTTGAGTGGTGCAACCACTCCTACAACCAGCTTGCAATGTCCTCGTACCTTTTTGTGTGTCTGTGTAAGCACGAGTATGTGTGTCTGTGTAAGTACGAGTATGTGACTTAATAATAGCAGTAGGGGGCGCCAGAAACAGTGAGAGGGGTAGTGACTCTAATGAGAGAGACTGTTGCAGTCCTAAGTGTCAATATGTTTTCTCCGTTCTCAAACAACTGGTTTATGGTGTTTTGCATCTAAGGTCAACAAGACTGGTATCAAATCAGACAAACAGATTGAGGTTCTTACAGATGAAAGGTTGGTGACATCCCTCTGCTTGAGCAGATCTAAGTTTATTAAGAGAATCAAAATTCACATTGTGTATATATAGGCCACACACACACACACACACACACACACACACACACACACACACACACACACACACACACACACGACACACACACACACACACACACACACACACACACACACACACACACACACACACACACACACACACACACACACACACACACGCGCCGAGCAGGGAGAAAATGCAGCAGAGCCGAACACCAAGTCTAATATCGTATGCACACTTCTCATCGTATTCTCATTCTATAATAAATATTGGTTAAATCTATTCGTGAGTTGTCTGACTGAAATATATATATATATATAATTTGTATTATTCTTTTCAACAGTGATACAAGCACAGAGTCCTGTAACAGTTCTAACAGTAAGTCAGAGTTGATTTATTTTTGGGCAAATGTATACAGAACCGGTTTACAAGCTAATGGTGCGTACCGCTCCATACACAACGCATTGTTGTGGATTGTAGATCAGCATTTTTTTTCACCCGCAAAAAAAGTATGTCAAGCCCTTTACTGTCGGCCTTCACAGGGGAAGATCCCATTGAGCAGCTACTGAAGCTGGACACTCACAAGGTCGACACTGTGAAAAAGGTAAGAGATTGACAGCACTGCTTGTTTAAATCAAGACATTGAAGATATAATCTGGGACTGAATGAATAAAATGCATTTTTTTATAAAAAATATAAATTTAATGTACAGTAAATACACCGAATTTAGCACAAAAAACATAAAAACAAAACAGGAAGACAAAAGAGTAGCCTACATTACAAACAATACAGAGGGAAAACGGTACAGAGATTGAAAGAACAGAGGTACGAAACTTGAGTCTCTTAAACTCCTATGACCAATTCCTTTGCGCCATAGTTAAGTGTGTAGTAAATGTAATTACTACCGTAATTGATCCATTAGGCTAGAGACCTTATGTTCCTATTTCCATCACAAGCAGAGGATTTGTATGTATTCAACGGAATGCATCAGGCCATCTTGCAAATATATTCTACATTTAAAATTGGGTTTTCAATTTACATTGTTTCCTTTAATAATACCTCCCCCCATTTCCATCATGTAATACAAATTCCTTGTTAGAAATATAGTTTTTTTGTGGTTTTTCAAGTGGTTTAATTGAAACCACACTAACCACGAAAGTCGGGAACATTGCAAAAATGTCTTTGTTATACAATCATATTTCTTTTCCATAATACTGTATATTTTCACATTTTCAGGCCATATTACATTTTGTCAATCAGAGTGTGTTAACCATGGGCCTGCAGGTGGCTGACATGGACAAACAGGTAAACCCAGCAGTCCAACACTATTTTGGATCATGACAATTGTATCCTCTATCATAGAAAACACATTCTTGATACATCAATTATTATCACTTTTAGGGCAGTGGTTTTCAAAGTGTGTGCCCAGGAAAGCCCAGGGGTCCTTTGGGGGGGTTCCAGGGGGTCCCATAGCATTTATGTGACATTCACAATCAGTTTAAGTGTAGGCAAAATCTAAATCTATCTTTGCTTAGATTCCTTTGTTATTTTTATTTTTTCCAATTTTTCTAATGTTTTCAGTTTTGTAAAACCAATGTCTGAAAATGTGTGTTACTGTCTTTAAAAAAAACGTTCTGCAAAATATGCTTGTAGATCTGCTATATTTGTTTATAATATACATTTCCATCTTATTGGATCTGATGGGGCTCCACAGGCCAAATCTATATTAATTTGGGAGTTCTTGACATGAATATTACCACTGATGGCCACTAGTGTATTGGGAGTAAATGTGTTCCTGTCCTCTCTAGTTTGCAGACGGTGTGATTCTGCTGCTACTTATTGGACAGCTGGAAGGCTTCTATGTCCCGCTGTATGACTTCAACCTGACCCCTGTCAACAACTCTGAGATGGTATGGATTCTCTGTCATGTTAGTGCTGCTATAAGTGTCTTTGGCCTACACAAAATGTGTTGTGGGCTAAATCAGTGGTTTTGTGTGTGTGTGTGTGTGTGTGTGTGTGTGTGTGTGTGTGTGTGTGTGTGTGTGTGTGTGTGTGTGTGTGTGTGTGTGTGTGTGTGTGTGTGTGTGTGTGTGTGTGTGTGTGTGTGTGTGTGTGTGTGTGTGTGTGTGTGTGTGTGTGTGTGTGTGTGTGTGCGTGTGTGCGTGCGAGTGTGTGGGATAGAGGGAGAGAGAGAGAAGAGAGGGGGGGGGGGGGGGGGGGCTTGAAAGGTTCACTTCTCTTCTCTAAGTCTAACATAACACCTAGCTACATTTATTTCATATTTACATTTTTCAGCTCTGACGCTTATTTCATAACCATTAACCGTAACTAAATAACAGTTAATTTATAACTATGATAATACATGAATATGACCCCATATGGTACTATTTAGAATGGCAGGAATGTCTGTGACTCAATCAGGCTCCCTAATGAACACTTGACAGGACTGTATTTTTGGTTGTGAAACTGTTGCAGAAACAGTTAACTATGTTGTTCATTTCTGTCGTCTTGTGGCCCCCGACGTCAAGTTGTTTTACATTTAATCTAGTTGAATACCACTGTAGTCTGACCACGGTTCCATTATGGCATCGTGGGGAGTGACGGATAGGAGCACAGTAAGTAACGGTGTCATGTCGTTTCGCAAAATGTCTCAGTCAGTGTGCCACCTCATTATTCAAACATTCACAAGTCTGTATGTTAGAAAAAACAATCTGGAGATGCTGTAGTTATACTAAGGCATCTACAGATCAACTAAGGTTTATTTAATAGAAATGTATCCGACTTTACCTACCAGTGTAGATCTGTGATAATGTAAATGTATCTATCCTTTTCTGGTATATAGCTTCAAAATGTCACCCTTGCCTTGGCACTCCTGAATGACCTAGGACTTCACGTGTCCAGTATTGACCCACAAGGTTAGTGTGTTTACAACCGTATGTACATTTTTATACTGTCAGTATTTACATCATACACCCTGAGCTTGCTTTCACAGAGAAATGTTGACAAATGGAACGTGAAATGCCCCCTGTTTTCACATAAATGTTGACAGCATTGTGAACGTGTTGATCGGTAGATCTTTGGTGGGAATGAATGCCATTTTTGAGTGTCGCTAGCCCCTCCTATGCCCAGCTTTGTGTGTTTGTGTGAATAATAGCGATGATTTGATTGGCTGAGCAAAGTACGTATTGAGGATAAAAAGTGAGGACAGAAAAGTGAGGATGCAAATTGTGATTGGCCAGAATGAGATTCACACTGCATTTTTTAATAAAGTGCTTTTGGCATTTTTTTCACATTTTAGAAACTGGGAGACAGCAATGTAAAAAATAATTCAGACAATGTCCTCTGTCAAAGGCATTTATCCTGGGAATGCTCAAAACCTTTTTTTCTTTTTTTTTAATTAGGCTTAAGCAGATACAGGCTTTGAGAAAAACACATTCAAAGAGCCTATCAATGGTCTGCAGCCACTCAGTCAGGGGTATATGTAATCTGAATGTGGGATGAATGACAGTCCTTGAGCTTTGTGGGATTACAGTCACATACTGAGGAGGTGTTTATTCAGCCTCTTCTTGAAGGCGTGAACACTGCTAGACTACATTATCCATCTCAGTAAGGCCTTCAAGGTTGTTCTGTCCCCTGTACCATTTGTTCCTGTATTGTATTGTATTGTATTGTATTGTATTGTATTGTATTGTATTGTATTGTATTGTATTGTATTGTATTGTATTGTATTGTATTGTATTGTGTTTTTCTATGGATAGTTTTATCATTAATTTTTAAGAGCTTCAGGCTAACTCTGGCCTATTTACATTGATGTGAAAACTGACATGTTGATTAATGAGCTTTGTCCCTGTCAAATAAATAAATAAATACCCACCCGTAAAGCGGCAGGCCCTGATGGCATTCCATGCAGACATCTTCGATCTCTCCCTCTCCCAAGCTGAGGTTCCTGCTGGCTTCAAAAGGTCCACCATTGTACCGGTACCCAAGCGTACGAAAGCTACGAATACATCATGCTACAATGACTGTTGCCTTACCAAAATTCAGCAAGTGTTTTGAGAGACTATAGAGAGATTACATCTGCTCGGTCCTGCCCGCTACACTGGATCCATGCCAGTTTGCATACCGGAAAAACAGATCTACCGATGACGCAGTGGCCATGGCTCTCCACAACGCCCCTCACTCACTTGGACAAAGGAGGGAGCAACAACAGGTTACAGGTACGTGTGCGGATGCTGTTTGTGGACTTCAGCTCCGCCTTCAATACAATTGTCCCTGCAAGACTGCATGAAGCTCAGAGACCTAGACCTGCACACAACCATGTGCAGGTGGATACTGGACTTCTTGTCGAACCGTGCTCAGGTGGTGCGGATGGGGAATATAACATCCGACCCAATGACCCTCAACACTGGTGCACCCCAAGGCTGTGTGCTCAGCCCCCTCTTGTACTCTTTGTACACACACACCGATGACACCACACTCATGGGGATGATCACGAACGCCAGCGAGACGAGGTCAACAAACTGGCGCTATGGTGTCCGGAGAACAACCTAGCCCTCAACGATGGAAATTGCTAATGGCTAATTGTGGATTTCAGGAGACAGAGGAGCGAGCATGCGCCAATCTACATCGATGGAGTTGCAGTGGAGCATGTCAGTGAGTTCAAGTTCCTTGGTACACACGTCAATGGCGACCTTAAGTGGGCCAAACACAAAAAAGGCACAACAACGCCTGTACTGCTTACGGGCAAGCGCTTGAAAAAGTTCAAGGTCAGCCCCCGTATCCTGAGGTTGTTCTATAACTGCACCATCGAGGTGGAACCATCGTGTGTTATGGGAGCCACACTGTCCGCCAGCAGAAGGCACTACAGAGGGTTGTGAAAATGGCCCAGCTCAGCTTCCCTCCCTCCAGGGAATATACAAAAGCCGATGCGTGGCCAAGGCTGAACGGATTGTTCAAGATGTGCATCATCCCAGCCACAGTCTGTTTCAACCATCTAAGAGGCCACGGCCAGGCAACCGGTTCCTCAGCCTCGCCAGCCGCACACAGAGACTATGGTACACATTATTTTTTTCCGCCATCAGACAGAATAGACACTGAACACTACAAGGCCCGGACTATATGGCCATATGTCTGGGGCAAATGAAATGGCTTTATGCACTTTTGCACCTGAGATCTTGCACTTTTCAGTAGTTTTAGGGGTGAGGGGAGGACAGAGAAGGAGATCAGCCGGTGAATCGGCAGGGGTGGTATTGCAGTCGCTGTACCGCAAAAAGAGAGTTGAGCCAGAAAGCAAAGCTCTCTGACTACCGGTCCACTGGACAGCTGGGAGTGTGCATCTTGTAGAGAACAGTTGTTGCTGTAACTTTTCGCCAATGACTCAGCTTGCTGATGGCGTACTGCTGTAGGGCAAGGTCCTCATCTACCCCAAAGATTTGTAAGGCCTTCTTTTGAATGAGGTCTGCTGCCTAAGAATGGTCAGAGAGGCATTCATCCAGGCTAGACAGGATTGGCTCTATCCGAGGTCATCATCCATTTAAATAGAAGCAGCGATCGGGAAACTCAAGGGGAGGATGTCACTGATGTCTGCTGTCTGCTGATAATAAAGGTGATTCAACCTCTCTGCCATGGTGCGCATGCATGGGCTGTGCCAAGAGAGGGCTAATGCTATACCCATGAGCATTGTTATAGTTTATGTCTCCCAGTTTATGGCTGGGTATGCGCAAGTGAGTGGCAAATCGAGTGTCAAAGTGATTTTAACGTTGTTTAACGTCATTTAATGCAATCAGATAGGACTTTTCTGTTCGGATGTATGGGGTCAAAGCCAGAAAGTAGTTTTTTGCCACTAGTATAGGCGTTCCCGCATAACCTCCGGGTATGATGATGAGGATGTCACGTGCATACCTTCTATAAACTAGAGTTAAGTATGAGTATATGAGTATAGTATGAGTGACTCACATCATTGATATTATAAATGATATTGTGAATCAAGAGACTGACTACATGCTTTACTCTAATACCTAACTTTTAAATTAAGCTTACAGTATGTGGAATTGTGGATGAATCATTCAAAGTGTTTGTCCCTGGGTTCAAATGGATTTTCCCCAGTCCTACAGATCCATTATTGACAAGCTGCTGCTCTGCTCACTTAACCATTCAGTCCCGTGGTCCAAGGCCGATTCTACTAATGCCTTCTAAACCAGTAGTTATTAATCTTAAGCCTGATTTACTTAGTTTCTCACTGTTGTCGTACGCCAAAATATAGCTACATCTACAATCTGTAGATGTGCTGCAAGCCAGGACTGGGAGGGCTTTTTGCATCAAAGGTTGTCAAGTAGAAAACTCTGGTACTGCAAGTTTGTGCCCAATCATGACCGAGCAAAACGGGCACAATTATGTGCTCATCAAAGTTGCAAACCCATTGGCCCAAGCCCGGAATGAGTGGAATATAACTCACTGGGAGAGCACCTTTTATTGAAATGGCCAGGTAAAATAATGAATAACAAGCTGTATTCCCCCTACTCACTCTGACCCCTGGGAGCATGTCCGCTGAAACGGAATATCTGAAGATCTATCATATTGAATCATTTTGAGAGCCACTGAATTCCAGTAGCCCTGCCCCCCAAAATAATTGTGTTAGCATGCGTAATGTGTTTAGAACCACAAATCATTTATTTTTTAATTCAAATCCCTGAAACAAAATGATGTCATAGGAGATTGCGAGGAGACTGCGAAGTGCCTCACCGGCAAACAACATTCAGCCAAAATGTCCTCTCAGTACAGGGCTGTGTAAAATGGAATGGACTTCCTCTGCATATAAGGGAATGTGCTACATATTCCTCTTTTAAAATACAATCTGAAAAAATGGTTGCTTGAAAACCAAACCATTCATGATTATTTTAGGTGTATTTCTTTTGTATGCTGTGTTAGAGAGATTATTAGAGTAAACCTACCCTAATAATAGTTTCATCTAATCTAAACTTTTCTTATTTCTTATTCTTACTGGTCTTATTACGTTTGAAATGTACTAGGTATTTGTATGCTATGTCCTGTATGTCAGTCCTGTTTGTATTGTTTGATGTCTGGGGACTGCAGATGGAAATTAGCAAGATTTAGCTAAATCTGGTATATTTACACTGCATTTTTAATGTAATGTTCATCAATATACACTGTCCAGACCAAATAAACAAATAATAATAAAAAAAAATATATATATATATATATATACCTCTATTGCCTGACAGCTGTGGCCTGTAATTTTAAAGGAGCACAATTAATTTAACCGAGGAGCAAGTGGCTAATTTAATTTGTGTTTAGATTCTTTCAAATTGCTACTGTAAATGCTGTGATTGAATGAGGGATTCCCAGCCCTCAAGGTCTACAAAGATCACACAGTGGGCATTCATTAGTTTAGACGTGATCTTGATGCCACGGCACGCTCATTAGATTACTGCGTCATCAAGAAAGACCCATTTGAGGGGTTCTTATTCCACAAAGGACAGAGTGATTAGATTCATCAAAATGTTAGTAGATATATGTGAGCTATTAAGGTGTATTGGGACATGATTAGCATAAATTAATCTTGGTAAAAGCACGTCTCTGCGCTACCATGGTTTAGAGGTGGACGGTGGGCCATAAATAATCACTTAATGGCTTCTGTGCATCTTTTGTGTGACAGATATAGTCTCTCAAGATGTCACCGCGACCTTGAAGGTGCTGTATGCCCTGTTCAGGAAACACAGAGAGGGGAATAAAACGGGACAGGAACAGATGGGAAGAACACTTGGCAAGTGAAGATAACGATGAGGATAATCTCAACGTCATCCTTCCCCAGAGGTTTCCCTCTCACTGTATATCATATTTGTTTGTCATAAAAGCAAATGCTATTGCTTTGCCAATGTGATTTCTTTTTTGTTATTGAGGTGATGTTATTTTTATATCTGTCTTATCCTACTCTTTTGTCTTTTTAACCCTGCAAGACCCACCGTTGCAAATAAACAACCATTTCTATTTTAATTAATTAATACAAATAGAAATATCTGTTCTTTGATGTTCATTGCAATGCCATTGGTCATGATATTTGCATATAAATACCCCCCACAGAGACACAACTTAAAAATCTCTGGACCCAAATGTAAATTATTAATTTATTATTATCATATCATACTATAATTAACTCGGTTCAGCGCATTTAAGTTCAGTTCACAACTGACCTAGGCTAAGGTGGAAAAAACAACAGATCTGGTTCTCTACCACGCCGAACCGAACCGGTACTCAAAACCCAAGCTACCTCACGTGTCTACCTGGTGGTCCTCAAACGGTTAAATGTCAAGGACCCTCAAATTGTGTAATTATAGCCCACCATCTGAAAATATCTGAACTATTAAATAGGTGAAAACAAACAGATTTTGATGCTATTTTAACCCTTGCAACCTCCTAGATAGGTTGATTGATTGATCCATTGATTGATTGATCCATTGATTGATTGATTGATTGATCTAATGAGCAAACCCACAGGATTGAGTGGTCACTGCGATAATATATGCCTTGAAGCTGGCTGTCTATGGACAATTCCCAGGGTCTTGTCAGCTGGAACAGGAACCAAGAGGTTCTTGTCAATGGAATTAGATAGATTCTGAAAGGGGGATGACTTTCCGGGGAAGTCAAATAAAAGGATGCAAAAAAATGAAAACAAATGAAAAATTAAACATGAAAAAACACAAAGGTCTCGTCCTTTCAGCCATTTCCCTCTCTCACACTCACATCTCCTTTAAAAATGTTTCCTGAAGTCTTCCATAATTCCTTTGCCTTTTTTCTCAACAAATCACAAACAAAATGTATGCCAGCAGTTACTGGTGTAGTTCTTTAGTCTCCTTTATGATGCTACTTAGTTCTGGTTAGGTATAACTGAATACATTCCTGTGCTCTGCTTCCTCTCCCATCTTAATAAAGGGGGCCATTGTAAGAGTAGAAGTCTCCTCGTCTTTCCCTTCCTTCTGTTTCACTACCTGGAATTCTTTCTCTTCCATTGTCACCTATTTTTAGGCTGGTCTTTTTTTCCCTTTGCTGTCGGTTGTCATGGCTGCCAGTTCCCACCTGATGTCATGTGGAAGGTCCGACTGCTTCAGACAGTACTGAATAACTGCTAGCTTGCATAATGTCTTCAGACTAGGACTTAAGTCTAAGATGTACAGGTCATCGGGTGTGTATCCTCCAAAGTGGATGACACAATCTCCCACCACACAGTAGCACATCCTATACATCCAGCAAGGGCATTTCCCCTTCTGCTCCACCTTCTTCCAGAAGAAGGTTTCTGGATTGAATTTCCACAGATCATTGAAGGTTTGGTCCAGTTGAAAGCTGTGGCCACTGAATATGTACAGCTCTCCATTGTAGACAAATGCTGAATGACCCCCACGCCCTTCTGGAAGAAGCTGTGCAGAAGGCGTGCTCAGCCAACAGTTGGTCTCTGTATCAAACACGTTAATGTTGTTATAATGGTCCTCGCCCTGTTCTCCTCTGCCCCCAAATACAAACATCTTTGTACCGATGATGGTTGCAGAGTGACATAAGGAATAAGGTGCCGGAATCCCTCTGGTGTTAATCAAAGACCAGACTCTTGTGGGGGTGTCCAACTTATAGATGTCATTAGTGTATCTAGTCTGTTTGTTGTATCCTCCAAAGATATACATGACCCTCCCCAAGACACAGGCAGAGTGGGCGCTCTTCGCGCCTGGAACAGTCCCTGAAACCTCTGGCTCGAACCATCTGTGGATGTTGACATCAAATGCATAAAGCATGTTGCAGTACTCGGTCATTATGTAGTTATACCCTCCCCAGATGTAGACGATATCCTCTATCAGCACAGTTGTGTGGCCGTAGCGCATGGAGGGAACCTCGGGGGGAGGACAATCAGAGTTTCTTCCGTTCGGTACTGGGGGCAATGTCCTCCAG
Source organism: Protomyctophum parallelum (assembly GCF_964188405.1). NCBI lineage: Eukaryota > Metazoa > Chordata > Actinopteri > Myctophiformes > Myctophidae > Protomyctophum > Protomyctophum parallelum. The sequence continues at coordinate 32,085,178 of NC_139700.1, read as the reverse complement.
TGCAAAGACACTGTGTTGAAGATGTGCACCTCAATTTGACCCTTGATCTTGTCACGGTACCCTCCGAACGAATACACCTTGTGTCCCACTGCCACAGCAGCAGGAAGGTGTATCTTCGATCCCTCCAGATGCACTGTCCAGCGCAGCATCTTCCACTGCGGCAACACAGTGAAGCAAAAGCAACTGCCAGATCCTGTGTTGTGAAATAATATTTATAAAGCATGCTATAACTTATATTGGTACAGCAGCATAAACGTCATGCAAAGCTTGACCAATCTGCGAAGACAAACTATGCATGTTAATCTGCCTAATACGTCGAATGGAATGACAAAGCACAATTCTTCCCAAACAAAGGGCCGGGAGCCTGGGACCCATTTTGACCCATTTTTATGGGGAGTAAATGAACCCTTTTGAGCGTGTGGCTTTGTGTGTGCCCAATACATTGACTGAAGTCAATACAAATTTACTTCAATCAATACAAATGACTGAAGTAAAATATTTGAAAGACAGGTAAAGCATATGCAAGAAGATTAAACCGAACTGTTTTCGTCACATTAGATGGGACTATACACAGCTGTGCAGTACATACATGCTATGATTTTTTCCCCCACACTTGTGATACAGCATTACATCATAGTCACAATCTTAAAACTAATATCATCAATATGTTACGCCTTTTTTGTTGCTTTTGTACATCACAGGATGGTCCATCCATATAGACTTACAGTATAGGCTACATGACGAGGTGGCAGCCAAGCATATGGATTTGTTTTGTTTTTTCCATTCTGGCTCCTTTCTTCTAAGAATTATCCAGTGCTTTTTCAATTCACTGTTTCTTGTGAAGCTTTTTCTCTAAGTTTGGCACCTCCCTGTCTCCAGGGGGCGCTGTGTCTTTGTGCTGAAACTGGTTACAGGAAGTGAGTGACTATTTCCTTTTCCCCTTGTAAATAACCAGCAAGATAGTTTCTAGTCTCGATACTAGATAGTTTCTAGCAGACAGTCAGACAGAGTGCTGTTATGATCCAAAGCCATCAGTTGGTTTCTACCCCCTTGAGTGGCAAAATAAGTAAGTAGGCATATTATCCAACAATGTATATTGGGACATATTGTGAGATATTTTCTACTCTATATTTTATGTTTGATGTACTGTATGACTCTGCAGTAGTTGTAGTTCAGGCTTTGGGCCTACTCATGTGGATGCTCTTAATTAATTCATTCATTTAATACAATACCTTAGTGGTTAAGTATTTCTGCCATGTTTGCCTTACCTGTTAACAAATGTAAGCTTACTTACTTACTTACTCTGTGTTTGTTGCCTGTTACAGCTGCGTGGCATTAGTTAGTTATTGTATTAGTTATTTGTATTACTTTTTTTCATTGTGTTTTCCTGCCTTCTTATTTTCTGTTTCAGTTTTACACTTATATTAATCCAGTCCTATTCAACACCTGCCTGTTCTTTGGAGGCATTTTACAAGGAAGAGTTTAGCTGGCTGTGAAGCCCAATTAGAGTGACGTTGGGTGTAGCAGCACAGTTACAGTTGTAGGCCTACTGTTTCTTTCCTTTATCCGTCTTGTTTCTTGATGAAACAAAATGAGTTACAAGATGTATTTATATCAGCCACATGACATCTTACGTTGTCATTTAGTGCCCTAAACCAACATTAAAGTCCATAGACTTGGCTGGCAAACAATTTACGTCATAAACAAAATCCCATCCCATTAGACTTGGCTGCCATATGATGTAATCTTCAAAAGCCATGTATTGGAGGAGCTAATGCCCTTCAGTGAGATATAAGAGAGATATAAATACCATGGAACACTGCTTCTAGATGTAATTGTGTTGTAATGGATGAACGTCAGCAGAATGTGGCCCTATATCTGCTTCCTCAATAATAGCAGGATATTGAGATCAGACAACTGGTGGTGATGAATGGTAGCAATTAGGTTTCATACTGAGTCATGGGCCAGAACAGTAGCAGATAAGGCATACAGAGAGGTGGAGGACAGGGGGAAATGAATGACAGACAGACAGACGACATCTGTTGATGAGCGGAATGATAGACATATGTGAACTGAGAATGAGACGTTGGAGCTTGTTAGAAGGCACTTCACCCTCCGGTGCATTGAACTTTGACACAATCGGACTGTGGCAGGTGTCTTCATTAAAACAAAGGCGTGACATTGGCCTCTCTCTGTCGTGCAACTCGTGCCCCCACACTGCCCCTGTCATTCTTATAGACTTAAAGGGATATTTCACTTTAAAAAAAACGTCATTTTATTGTCCACTCAGGCTTATGTGAACACGCCACACAGTTTTTAAGTTATTCGATTCAGTATTTAGATATTTGATATTCATTTTAGCTATACCTTCCTATACAAACCCATTGTAATTTCAAACTCCCATTTTAACCATGATGGATTCATCAAACACCCAACCTTTTTTCTGGTGAATTATATTGTCCTTCTAATATGTGAGGGCGCAGTGGTTTTTCATTCACTGTTTTCATGTATTTCTAAATATTGTTTTAGATATTTTTGTCTCCGCCGGCTCCGCCCCCTCCTAATTCTTTTCCAAAAACAATATTAAAAAAATAATTAAAACATTAAATTAAAAACCACTGCCCCTGACGAATTAGAAGGACAGTATCAGTCACCAGAAAAAAGGACAGGTGTTTTCGATGAATCTATCATGGTTAAAATGGAGGTTGAAGTTACAATGGGTTTGTATAGGAAGGGGGCAGGGCAGCTGAAATGAATACCAAATATCTAAATAAATTCGAGCAACTTAAAAACTATCTGGGGTGTTCACATAAGACTGAGTAGATGATGAGTCTCTCCAACTCTTTAATAATAATAAAAAAAACACACAATTTCAGATGGGTGACAAAATTTCAGCCAATCAGGAGAGAGTACCCATCCGTCAGCTGCTCATTTATTTGCGATCACTTCTAATTTCCCTTGTTTAATCTGAATTCAGTGCAAGTTCTCTCTCCTGATTGCCTAAAATAGGTATCTGTCTGAAAATGCATTTTCTATTTTCAGCTGGAACACCCAGGCTTTGAACCGGGTGTCCTGTGTGGAAAGCAACATCTTAACTGCTGCCTCTAGACTAAAGGGAATTCCCAAATTGCCAGGGGAAATTAAATCCAGTGCCACCTGGTGGATATACCAGTTTTGGCCCTTGTTGCCACCGAAGCCCATTATAAATAAAAGAAAGAAAATGAAATTATATTGTGCATGTCATCACCTGCACACCAGATTAGAGGCATTTTCAATGGATTACATTAAAAAAAAAAGTGTGTGTGTGTGTGTGTGTGTGTGTTTGTGTGTGTGTGTGTGTGTGTGTGTGTGTGTGTGTGTGTGTGTGTGTGTGTGTGTGTGTGTGTGTGTGTGTGTGTGTGTGTGTGTGTGTGTGTGTGTGTGTGTGTGTGTGTGTGTGTGTGTGTGTGTGTGTGTGTGTGTGTGTGTGTGTGTGTGTGTGTGTGTGTGTGTGTGTGTGTGTGTGTGTGTGTGTGTCCGCCCGCCCGCCGTAGCCTGAAAACCCACCTTTTCAGACTCCATCATGGCCCATAGCACTTACCCTAACCCCTTAGATAGCATTTCTGTTGGCTTAGATAGCATGTTATGTAGACAGCACTATAATTGTATTGTATATAGTCATAGCATAGTAGTAAATATGTATAGTTTATATGTATAGTGCTGCTAAATGCCTAAATTGTGTGTGTGTGTGGCACTCTCGGCCACCAGGGGGAGGCGTCCAAAGGCGTCAGGTGGCACTGAGACTGTGACCTAGTGAAATGAAAAATACATTTTTCACACATCATATCCGTGGTCAAGCAGTTGAGACGAATAACAGTCTAAGTCCATACTTTATTCTGACCCCTCCCCGAAAAGACCTATCTGTCCTGAAGCGTAATCCATCATTTATACATTATGGATAATTACTATGGACTTTCTTAGACTGTTATTCGTCTCAACTGCTTTCATGGGGGGGACGTCCCCGTGGTCCGACCTCCCGTTAGTTCGAACATGCATTAAGTTTGGTCAACATGCATTAAGGTTGGTGAACATGCATTAAGTTTGGTCAACATGCATTAAGGTTGGTGAACATGCATTAAGGTTGGTGAACATGCACTGCTCCCGTGCTTGTGGTTATGTTTAGGTTAGGGTTAGAGATAGGGTTAGTAAGGGTCGAACTAACGGGAGCTCATTCAAGATGACATCCAGACAGTGTATTACTCGTTTAAAACTTAATTATCACGCTAATATATATATATATATATATATATATATATAGGTTGTGTATATAGGTTAGAAACAATCCCCTGGCTTTGTTGCACGTCTCTCTGTCACTTTGTTTACAAACGACTGCATGTGCGTGCATGTGGTCGTGCATGAGACAGACTTACGTCCCATAGCCTGGAGGGATGCGACGCTGGGAATATAATGCCCAAATTAACAATTTCACCCCGTCTTTAAGTTCTTTAAGTCATCAGAACTTTCCGCCATTTCTCTAATATCCTTTGATTTTATGTGCTCACAAAATATCAGTAATGCTTAGAAGCTATTGGTTTTGTATGTTCAGGATTGTAATACAGTATATCTTCACTTAATGTAAATCACTTATGGTTATTATACCACTTGGTACATTTCATAAAGCAAAACTTACAACTTCCTGTATCTTATGATGAGCCATCAGAACCATGCAGTGCTTCCTCCTTCTAGTTATAGGCTTATGGTACACCACATTAACCCAATAATTATTGTACAAACTCACTGTAGCATTTTGTGTCAAACTCGGGGTTCACTCTGAGTTAGTGTTGAAGTGTCCTTGAGCAAGATACTGAACCCCTAATTTATCCTGTTGAGCAGGTTGGTGCCTGGCATGCTTTCTTCCGCCAATCGGTGTATGAATATGGGTGAATGTAATACATTGTAAATGCCTTGGATAAAGGTGTATTTACCATTTTACCGTAGCGCCACATCTTTTACTGTTGAGCTACAGTATATGGGAGAGCATATGGGGAAGTCACATTGATTCCATTTGACTTATATCCAATACCCCTTGTTAATCAACAGTGGTCCTCCCCAACCACAGGATTTAAATGTCTCAATAAAGAGCAGGGAGACCATTTCCAACAGCTGCAATTGTGTTAGTAGCTGCTGGGCGAGGCTGCGCTAATAACTTTGGAGCGGGCCCGTTTAGAGTTTGAATGGACAAGTATCAGTCAAAAGGGAGACATCGAATAGGAAGGACGGGGAAGGATCAACATATGGAATGTCAGAACAGGTCAGCTCCATATGGAGATCTAAGGGTTTGAAGTTTGAGGTCAGATGTAGAGTTGCTTGCCGGTTCCATATGATCTAAGTGATGATCCAGTCTGGCTATCCAGGGTTTGATGAGGTCAGTGTCGTGATCTTCATACAGTATATGGAGACGGCCATATATGGAGTGTGTCACGAGGCGTGACGGAGGGACGGACGGACAGACTGACGGTCGCAACCATACAGATACAATTACAGACAGTTTATTGTCCTAAATAATTTTGCAGCTTTAACATTCATTTGAAAGACAGACACAGACACAAATAATTTAAACACACTGTAAAAGATAAAATTTTATTTCTTCCCTGTTGTAACGATACAAAGTTAACAAGTGCAATAACAATTCAACTCAAAACTGTACTGAACATTCTATCTAGTAGTAAATGAGGTACATAGACAGAACGCAGTGCACATGACCACCTCCACCACGGTTAAGGTGAGGTCACTCACAACGAAGTGTCTGTGTACAGGTGGGGATTTGACCGTAAGGCAACTGTTACTATGACAACCTGGATAGACTGACACGGGTGGGTTCTCCCGCCTGTCTTTTGCAAGAGAAGGCAGAGCCATCACAATTTACCATGTCACAACTCACATCGGTTCGAGAGTCAAGACTGCTCAAGAGAAAACAGAAAACATCACATACAGTTAAGGCCTATTAGCCAGTAGTAACAATTTGAGAAGCAGGGTGGGATCCCTCATATTTCACTTTAATTCACTCTAGTGATATTTGTACGGGCTGGTACCCTCGACCGTGCCACCCCTTATGTCCCTTGAATTCCCTGGAAGTTGGTGGTTAGATGTGACTCCCTTTCCTTTACTACAGGGCAAAAAATATACTTGTGCTCTCTACCATATCTGATCTCAAGCCTTTGTGGTCCAATTAAAACCCCTTTGTACTGCAGAAGCTGACTTTTTGCCCTCACTTTTGGATACAAGGGAGAAGGAGAGAACATATATGTGATGTTGCTCTCTGGGCCAATTATTTCGATTTCTACACTGGATGGAATGGAACGGAACACTCCTGCTATGGTGAACACGCAATTAAATCCCCATAGCCATCGGGAAGGGGAATTAAATCTCTAAAACAACTCAGCAAATGTTAATAATATTATTACTGATAACTGAGGATGATGGCGTCGGGGCCCTTTGCGGTGCTTGACCACCATCTTGACTTTCACGGAACACTGTGCAAACTCCAGTTCTCAATACCTATAGCTTGTACTAGTCCTTGTCCCTGTGTGTTCTCACTTCTCACAGCCTAAAGCATGTTCCCAAGTTGTGGGGGATTCTAGCTCGCTAATGGGTCCACTACCCAAGGACACTGCAGTGCGTTCATGCACAGGGCCAGGAATTCTGTACACGTACAACACAGTACATGGCTCGGCAGCTGCCAAGCACCTGCAAGATTGCGAAAGAGTATACAATATACAAACTGTTACTGCCTACTTTCCATCTGGTCTTGTCCTATCATTCACACACAATCTGGCACCAGCAGCTGCCTTGTACAACTGTATGCTTTTGCCAAGACAGAAGAGGCAGCATTTTACAGACCACTGGGGAAAGTATTTGACAGCAATTAGCATGAAAGCGAACATGATGACACTGCAAAGCAATAGTGTTTGGCCAAAGTGTCTCACGGTGAAGCTTGACAGTACAATATTCTGATATGTCTGTTCCTTTTACTTTGCCTTCCCTCTTTGACATGTCAGTGATTAAGCTGTCTATTTCCTTTCACCTGCACTTTTAATTCCTTTGAAGAAGTACTGTACATTATTGCTGACAGTGAAGGGGATTTGAAGGGGAACTAAATGTATATTAACTTTCAATGTTTTTCACTTTGCATTATATTGCTAATGGAGCTGTTTTTTCAGACAGCTGGGCAAATGGCTAAGAATCAAACTGCTTATCAAGAGCCCTTTAATTAAGTGGTGCAACCACTTCATTAAGTAGCTTTGTGTGTTCCTGGCTGCCTGGCTGGCTGGCTGTGTCTGAGCGCGAAAATAGCATGTTGGTTTTCAAAACCAAGTGTCACTGTTGTGCAGCCTAACACACACACATACATATTAACTGTATAGGATGATTGCAGGTGTATCAGTACAGTACAGTAGAGAGACCCCCTGGGGACCCCCACACGGTAACTCATTTCTCAATTGTTTCAGACACGGGCGGCTCGCCGGAATCGGTCCAGCCCCCTGACCGTGTTCCTGCGGGTCTGGAAGTTCTGGGGACCCCCCGGGGACCCCCACTCGGAGTTGCACCACTTACTTCACACAGGTGTGATTTTTTTTTAAATAATGGACTGACTTACAATTTATGGTATAATTTATTTAGATTGAAGTTGAAGCCAACTTTCTTTGCTGTTTCTTTGCTGGAGGTATCCCTGATCCTTTTTCTTTTGCTTTCATGTCTCAGATAGCCATGTCTTCCTTCTGAGAAGTCTTGACAGCCCTAATGTAGAACTTTTTGATATACAGCATTTCCCCTTATGGCGTTATGTCCTTGTCAGGCAAGTTACAATAGAGAAATTGTTCATTTGTTTGTAGAAAGGAGACCAAGTTTCATAGAACATATTTTACTGACAGGGCTGTAGAGACATTTCTTATGTCTGTGAAGAAGTAGGCCTAAGAAGTAACAAAATATACCTAAAGTGAGATGCCCAGCATCGACCTCAACTATAACATGTTCAGAATTTTGACCACTTGTGCAACTGCCTATTTCACATAAATAAATCACTGGATAGATTAAGCCACAACTGTGTCTAATTGCTATACTTAACACAAACTGACACAGCATTTTAATAAACACTAATACAGAATATAAAGTGTAAACCAAATTTAAAGAAACAGAAAAAACGAATAACTGGCAAGTGTAAATGCTTGCGACTACAGTACATCCAGTTCAACTCCGGTTTGTGTGGGACACGTCAAACTTTGCCAGACATTACAGTGGGTCAATGAGTCAGTGACGGTGAATGTGTGTGTGTTGCTTCTTTCTTTGCTACGGTTTGGTAGCAGTAATATGGCCGTCCTCCATGTGTGTCTGTAGTCTCTGTTGGTGTTGAGCTTCAATTGGCCCTTCATGGAGGTGTTGTGCTCATGAGAAGGGGATGATATAGTCATTGCTAGCTACTACTCCAGTATTGTCATATAGCTGGCCCACCTATGGTGCTGTGTCAATGATCCAGAGATGTGTGTCTGTGTGTGACACTCTCCTTCGCATCAAACAGGACATTGCTACACTTCCATTTGTCCACTCACAGCATCGTTCTGTGGAGGGAAAAAAAGAGAAATAATGAAAAATAGACCCATACTGTACTTGATGCAGATGGAAGAGATGCGGTCATCCTGTGTTACTGCAAAAAATGTTTTTATGTGCATGACTATATTTCTTTGACAAATAAACTGTGTATTGTTATGATCAGCAATGATCATTGTGTACAAACCGCCCAATCATAGTTTACTATGTAAATAGATCTTATTGCGCACCCTTTTGACAAAATTATGAATGGATCCAATTAGAGAGTTTCTGAGAAAACTGTGATAGAGAATTTGTAAAGGCTAAAATGTGACAACTTAACAGTAGCCTACTATCATGAAAAGCAAATACCTTGACCTATAAAGGCAACCCATATGAACGACAATTCAATGCCACTGCGTTGCCATGTTTTTTGTTTTCTCCCGGACAGCTCATACTCTCTGTTCAGCTGTCTCTAGAGTATTGACTACAATGAAACAATGTTAATTAACTCGCCCGCCACATGGAGAAGATTGTACTAATTGGACAAGGTCTGTGCATGCTGTTCTGCAGACAGAAAGAGCACATTTCATCATAGCGATAATGCTGCCGACACAAAATCATTCCAGCTGAAGTTATGGTTCAGAGATAAAAACCTGATGTGACAGGATTGGCTATGCTTTTGATCACAAGTGGTGACAAGAAGATGAAATAGGATATGAAAAGCCATCTTGAACTTCCCAAGCTTGGCGTGTGTATTATATCCCTGGCAGAAACAACTGGCAGATACTTAAGTGCTGGTCTTACGCCTTACGGATGACTAAGCGGCATTTATACTTTGTTGCACGATAATGTCACATGCCGTAAAAAGCAGCTCCAGAAGCTCACCGTGTCCATAGCAATGTATCTGAATGTGTGACGGAGACTTAATTTACTGGACTACAGCCTGGCTCATAATGATGAGTCACCCAGGCCTGACTGGACTACAGCCTGGCTCATAATGATGAGTCACCCAGGCCTGACTGGACTACAGCCTGGCTCATAATGATGAGTCACCCAGGCCTGACTGGACTACAGCTTGGCTCATAATGCTGAAGGCCTGACTGAAAAAGGCGAGGGTTTGCCATGAGTAGACCCTCACCACTTGTGTGTGACTCACTTGACACAGTCTGCCATGAGCAGACGGTGTCAAGTGAAGTGAGTCACTTATGTAATCACTGCAGGATGATTTGGTACGTGTTTCTTTTGGTCCATGATGCACACCGTTGTCGTCTGATGTTAGGATATCTTTTATTGTGTTATTTTAATTCTGTCAGAATAGCCTGTTTGATCAGTGCTGTTCTAAAACTGTATGATAAACCATGGACCTATGCTAACTGCAGATCAACGGTGATGGGGTAAAGTAGACCCTTTAAGCGGTTACCATTACTCATAAGAGTGTGCACCCTAGCTGTGCCCAAGCAAGGTCACAGAGTGACAGAAAGATTCCTATATAGTGTCTGAAAAAGGAGAGACACGTCAGAATTCTCCAGGACTCTGGCCTGCGCTTCAAGGGGCGCCCCGTTCAATGGACTGATATGATCGAATCTGATTCGTGATGTAACAGGTCGTATGTGCTTTCATATATGTCTTTGCTGTTCATATGCATATCACATGACCATTCAATTTGGGATAAGTATCCTGGGCAATCATTAAAATATGCCGGAGCTATGCTTCCATGACTTATGTGTACAGCCTGTTTATTGGACTATCAGATAACCCCCTCACGGTAATAACGCATCAACGGCCAAGTTGTCTGAAACACGCAGACAGATCTAAGTTTATTAAGAGAATCAAAATTCACATTGTGTATATATAGGACACACACACACACACACACACACACACACACACACACACACACACACACACACACACACACACACCATTCTGCATTACAGAAACATTGTCTTCTGAATCACTTCTGTTGTTATTATTGGTTAAGTATTTATAAAGATTGCTATTTCCATTTGTGCAAATGAGGCATATATACTGTCACCATACTAGGAAGGCATAAAGACACAGCAGCCAGCCTGCTGAACACCACAGTATGATTTATGTGGCTTTGATCACAAAATGCCAACTTATATCAATAGTCCAAGATTGTACAGCGTTATTAGAACGTCTTCTTTTCACAATAAACAAGACAGCATCTACACAAGCAATGTAATGTGATAGCAAAAGCTGTTTTTCTTTTTTTTTACCGTTGCTCCATACTGTACTGTAGTGTAGATGCTCCTGTTATGCCATTATTATTTATTTATTCCTGGGAAGAGGGTTTGCATAAGCCTAATTAGAAATGTATTTTTGATGTTCGAAGGGCCGGGACATCCATTTAGTGCCTCAGTGCTGCACATAGGGCTTTATAGAAATGAAGCTACTGGGAGCTACATTAGGGAACAGCTGTGTGTTTACTGCCCTTTAAGGACTGCTAGAGCCCCCATGGGAATTATGATGTCAGAAACAAACGGATATGTGTAACGTCGAGTTCAATTAACACTTTTTATTTTGCTGTGTATCGCTATACTATATAAAATGGCCTTTTTGCAAGTCATTTGTTGTATTTTGCAGTATTTAACCAGTGGATGAATGCCATTATGAATACATATTTGAAAGGAGACCTGCATGGCCAAAACAAGCAGCTCAAAGTTAGAAAGAAAGAAAGAACAAAGAAAGAGAGAAAACATAAACTAACAAACAGCCTAGTCCTAGTGCAACATCATTCAGAATTAAATATTTTGTCAACTGTTTTTTTCCCAGAGAAGCAAATGTAATATTCTTAGTAAAGATTTACCACAATAGCCTATCTATCTTGTCATCATCACAAAAAGTTTTATTTGTTGAAATTGAAGGATCCCTCACTAATAAGCATGATAGCCTCTATGCCTTAAAACATAATTACCGATACCCTGCTAATAAAAAGTTTAAAAACATATTTTTATATTGCTCATATTAACCTTAGGAAGTGTTAAGTTGTTGTTTATTAGCATTCCACATAGAGGGTAATTCTATGTATTAAAGCATAAGGCTTATTAGCCAGGGATCCTTTGTTAAAAGGGTATCCGACAAGAGAAGGCAATAACAGATTCCCTGATTGCACACACTACCCAGGGGTGGATCTGAAGCAGCACACATCCGCCCTGTCACACAGTGTTATGGTAAACAGTGTTCCCACACGCTGAATGCAATGCTGCAGCGCTTATACCCTGAAGAAAATATATCTCCGTACATTCAGTGCATGAGACAATGTAAATTGGTGTCTACTGTCAGATTGACATACTGTACTCGTAACCATGCATGATGGATTCACCATTCGTCGTGCGACTGGGTTGTTTTTAGTCGCTGCTGTGCCAGTTTCAGGACCCGACCCCATCTGTGTTTGTTTACATTTGGCCAACAGATGTCAGACGTAAGTGGGCCTCGGTTTTCTCAGCCATTACCCTGCATCCTCTCTGGGGATGCATCTTTTTGTCCCCCCCGCAAATAGACCAAAGGCCATTCGATGACGCATTGTGTGGGCAACATCCACTGAAGTCCACAGCTCACCCACAGCCAGGATTACAATACTTACCACATCCAAAGCCCTACATATTATCTGCATGCTTCATTGTGTGACAGTGCATCGTATGCATCACGTGCAACGTATCGGTTCACACAATCACTTGTCTTTTTGCTGTGTGAAGGCATGTTATCCTCTAATCTCGCCACAGAAACTCTGCAAAGCTTTGTGCACTGAATCGGGCCTCTGGCGTATTGTCAGTGTGATAGCGATGTGAATGATTATTCAAAATTATTCTTGGCTCGTTGTGAATACTGTCCTGTTTAGAGGAAGGCATATACTTTCCATTTTCCTAATAAGATACAGTTTCACCAAATCATATGAAGGATGAAAGATGTTGGAATAGTAAAAAAAACAACATCATAGCATAGTTCCTCCGGTCCTATGCAGTAGGGGTCAAAATTGTTCCCAACATTCATCCGTCAAATCAGGTATTATCATTACTATCTAACCCTCTACAGTAGGTCTACTTTGGCTGGTGATAACACAAAAGACGCAATCCAGTAAAACCTGGAGGGCTAGCATGGGTTAGCCTTGCTCAATCTGAGATTGATGAGCCCTCGCAAACGAAACTGACTCCGTATCTAATAAGGAGCCCCAGTGGACATGTCCGGTCTTAGTTAAGCATGTTTCCTCCAGGAGAGGAGCTCTGGGATCCCTCTCCATGTCCCCGGCTTCTCTGTCTGTGTCACAGCCTTGCCTTGCAGAGTCGACGCCGGCTCTCCAACCCATTTGTCAAAACCTCTGCCCTCATTAAATTATCATGGCCAGAGAGAGAGACGTCTGCTTCTAGAAAAGAGGCTTGGAGCTAGCAATCAGACAGATCACAGTGTCTTAAGACGGAACTGAATAATTGAGGGTTTTCCACCCACTGAAGATTTAAGGTCGGGAATTTTCGATTGAGCTTGCTTGATCAAAGGTAAAAGGGATAATGTCAAGATCAGAGGTTGTCCCCAGGAACTGTTGTTTGCAATAATTCATTGTCCTGGACCATGTACAGTATATGGAAAACCTTACACAATGTTTTCCTCTAAAACCACTCAAAGGCAGTGAAAATAGAGTGTGCATGGTAATGGGACAGTGCCTTTTCATCACCCTACTGTACATGTTTTCAAAAATGTAATTATGATATGTATTTCAAACTAACTACCCCCATCATTACAGAGTGTAAATAGCCGATCTACAAGTTCACAACTAAGAAGACTGAAAATGGTTTTGAACATTATTGAAAATGTTTGAAAGTCTTTGATTATAATGATGTGCCAAATTGTCACGGCCCCTGCCAGTGTCCTGTGTGTGTGTGTGTGTCTATTTGTGTTAGTCTGTCTGTCTGTGTGTGAGCATGTGTGGGCGTATAGGCTTGGTTCCTGGCTTTCCAGATTGGCACTTTCTCTGTTCATCCAATCTCACTCACCTCGCCTGCAATCTTCTCATCACCACCACTCCATAAAAGCCCTGGTTTCCTCGCCGCACGCTGCCAGATCGTCCCACAGTTCTCCGTGCGGTAACGCTTCTAGCTGTTATTTCCTAGTGACAATTAATCCTAGTGTTTTTGCTCTACTATTGCTTTGTTCCAGTGTTTTTTGACTTAGGTTTTTTCCTTCTGCTTCAGTTGCCTGCCTGTTTGCCTGCCAGCCTACCCACCACCCCAGCTCCTGCTAGCTTTCTGAAAAGTAGCCAATCTACAAGCTCATTCTGAACAGTTGCCACATCTACAAGCTCATCATTTGTTTCAATAAACACCCTTGGACCTAATTGCCCTCCTTGTCGTGTCTGCATTTGGTTCTGCCAGTTTGGTTAAACGTGACACCAAATTAGGGAGGCCAGTCAGGTTGAAAGTGGTTAATTTCCCTGTATATGTACAGTGGTACTGGTGCATGTACTCAACTTTACATGCAGTGGTGGAAAGTAACTATAGCATTTAAGTACTGTACTTTGTAAATTTGAGGTATCTGTAATTGTACTCCATTCCAATAATTTAACTTCTATAACATTGACGAATTGTGCGCTTGTAGATCGGCTAGTTTCAGATTTTTTTTTTATATACGTTTTGAACTTGGGACATTCTGCACATGCTGATACTGGTATGTATACTTTTACTCAAGTAGCCTACATTTTGAATACAGGACTTCTACTTCTATTAGAGTGAGTATATTGCTGCATTGATACTTTTACTTAAGTAAAACATGTGAGTACTTCATCCATCACTGTTTGTGTGTGATTGTATCTCATTTGTTGAGCTGCTAGAATTTCACTTTGCTGCCATGGTGGCATACAGCCGGTTGCGTAACACATCATAGAGTATAAAGTGTAGGCAGCAGAGAACAGAAGATGGAGAAAGTAGAATTTTAATCTTGAATCCTGACCCAGTTCAGAAGCATTTCCTGCCACAGTACGCCTTCAGCTTCTTGAATCAAAGCTGGGGACTTTTTTTTATTGAGGTTTTTCATTAATTTCTTGTGCTGCACTGTAGCCCTTTTATTGTATTGCATCTGTTATTATTTGAGATTTAATGTCTTTTCAATTAAATGGTCTTTTGTGTTTGCCCTTAAGGTTTTGTGTGAACCACTTTTGAATTGCTTTGTTGTGCTCGCCGTGGCTGGCATTGAGATTGTAAATTTCATAATCATTTGCTCCTGCATTGTATTTTGGCATGTGTTTCTTAATTTCCCACTAGCCTACACCTTTTGTTAAAATAGGCCTATAGGTCGTTGTGTGCAGTAGTGCGGAGGGACCTTTACAGTCACTGTTATTGGGCTTTAACAGTTAATCGAACTAATCAATTTAATCTGTAATAAAAATAATCTATTATTTATTTTAAAGAAAAATAATCAACTTGGGGGGGGGGGCATCTCACAGCACGTCACTGAGATTGTAGATCGCCTATTTTCGCTATTTAACATTGTATGGTTTAAGCGACTGATCAGAATGTAATTGATTTGACTGATCAGATAGCCTATTTAATTGATCTGACTATAAAAAATCAAGTAATGTGTTTTTTGCATTGATTCATTGATATATAAGAACTAAAACCAATTTTCAGAAAAATAGGTAATCACTAGAAATAATCGCTAAGGGCCCGGACTGCTGGCCTAGCGGTCCGGCCACTTGGGTCACATTCCCACCTAATACTTCGGTAGACTCGATGCGTATGGGCGGAGAAATTGGGATACTTGCATATTTAATTTGCTGCGGTTTGCCTTCACACTGTCATCCGCAGCAATTGGAAACGCAGCAGGGGGGACCTTTATCAATGTGTTCCATTCATAAACTAGCCTACACAGTGAAATCTATGGTGATAAAATTATACGCATAACGTGCATCATGTTTCGTGCCGTCTGGGACTGTACCCCCCCCCCCCCCTCTCTCTCGCTATCTCACTATACGCACGCAGCCACGCACTGTTCTTTTGGGCATGGAGGCACAGCGCTGAGCGCACTGATATAACAGACAGCAGCGCAAAATGTTTACAAGTTTATCGAGATGAAAGTCCCTACTCCCCACTGTCCCAGGCCCCACACAGTGACAGCACTCCATGTTTACGGCACGCACAGACAGACAGAATATTCTGGCTATAATACACTGCAGTGTTTTTATGTGTTTTCTTAAGCAATTGATTAATGTACTCGTCCTCATTTAGATCAGGGCTTCAGTCTCCTCATTCGACCACGTCTATCCACGGTAACGGGACATCTTTGCGCTATGTAAAATATGCCTTCTCCGTCTCCAACTGTGTTCAGCTCCTCACCCGCCACATTACAATTTAGGCATTTAGCAGACGCTCTTAATCCAGAGCGACTTACATTTAAGCAAGAACAAAAGCATGGGAATACATCACATGAAAGCATTTATCATGAAACATGCGTAAGCTAAGAAAGTAACAGTGGAATATCTCTATAATGAAACTATACATACACTATACATATAAACTATACATATTTACTACTATGCTATACATATGTACTATGGCGTGCTATGACTATATACAATAATTATAGTGATGTCTAACATGCTATAAGTCTGTGTCAAATGCTATCTAAGTCAACAGAAATGCTATCTAAGGGGTTAGGGTAAGTGCTGTGGGCCATGATGGAGTCTGAAAAGGTGGGTTTTTAGGCTACGGCGGAAGATTGGGAGTGATGCTGCAGTTCTGACTGCAATGGGAAGTGCATTCCACAGTTTTGGAGCCAGAAGGGAGAAGAGTTTGGGACGTGTGGAGCTTAATTTCCTTTATTTACTGCGGATTGCATTCACACCTACACCGAATCGTAATCAAGTGCGATTGGAAGCGAAGCGAAACCCCCGTTTTTGCTCGGAGTAGAATGCGGTTCTTTGATATGCATTAGGATTCGAATGAGCCTTCACACCTGCCAAACGAAGTGCACTTTCTGAAAATGCGCAGCAGGATTCGTTTTAATCGCAGCAAAGCTCTCTGGTGTGAATGTGACCTTAGGCTCTAATGCAGCCTGACAGCAAAGGTTAGGGACCGGGATTCAAACCCAGGACTCGCTGTGCTCCCCATCTCTCTCCCTGTTTCCTGTCCGTCTCCACTAAAATTACTATCAATACAAATAATAAACAAAATATAAACAACACAAAAAAGAGCTTAAATAACAATAATAACTAGAAAAAGGTCTCCACCAGAATTCTTCCTCAGCCTAGTGGGAATATGCGTGCACAGTTTTATGGCAATCGGACGCTGCGTTGAGGAGTTGTGGCGATTTGTACAAAGCAGGCTACTCCTGAAAACTGTAGGAGCCAATCGTGGCCAATCAGGATGGAATATGAGAAATCAAACAAACCTGTCTTGATCACATGACTATGGAGATCATGTGTACCGATTTGCGTGAAATTTGGATAAAATCTGAAGGAGTAATAATAGAAAATGTGTTTTACATATGTCGGCCTCCTGGTGGCGCTATAAAGAGCAGATGTGAAAAATTCCAGACAAAGGTTTTTCCTTGGCCTCTAGGGAGTTGGCATACAAAGTTATCCACAGATCCGTGCAGTTAGAGGTAAAAACACTTTTCGGCCAGTTATAGCGCCACCTTGAGGCTGAGTTGAAATTGTTCATGTGGCATTTCGTCGTCGGCCTAGTGGGAATGTGGGTGCACAATTTCACAGAAATCACGCGATGTGTTCATGATTTGCAGCATTTTGTTTGAAACTGAGCACTCCTGTGAACTTTGGAAGCCAATCTTAACCAATCAGGATGGAGTCTGAGAAATCTGAAAGACCGGTTTCGTTGAATGGCTCTAGAGAGACTGTGTACCAATTTGCGTGATGTTTGGACAAAATCTGTAGGTGTACTGTGCAAAAACTTGTTTTGCACAAAGCGGCCTCCTGGTGGCGCTATAACAGGCCATTCTGGAAAGTTTCATCGTTCATCGTTGGCATCCAGGGAGTGTGTGTGCAAAATTTGGCATCGACCGGGTTAACGGTGGCCGAGATTAGCTGCTCACGGACACACGGACGGACGGACACACACACACACACGGACGGACGGACGGAGTGCAAAACATACTCTCCCCCCATGCCTTCGGCCTGGTGGAGACAATAATCGCTAAGAAAATAATGGATAGTTGCAGCCCTTTAGCGTGACAGACCAGCAGCAACTCACCAGGCGGTGGCTGTGTTGTAGGGCAGGAGTGTGGGGCTGTGTCCCTCCCCTCGGAGGCTGTGTCTGGGCTGGTAGTGGCTGCCGGGAACAGTGGGTGGGGCCTGGGCTTCACTCTCCTCCGGCATGGACCTGTGCCACTGACTCCTGGCCTTCTTCAGCCAGCGGCCCCCCAGACCCCACTTCTCCAAGTACACCCGGCACAGTTCATAATTGATGGCCGAGTAGTAGAGGAAGTCCAGCGCCAGCAGCACCATGACGAAGAAACCGTAGATCCACACGCCAACCAGGGCTGTGTAGTTACTGCAGGGAAGAGCCACAAAGAAGTGTTTAAAGAAGTGGACTTTAAATCTGTCTTGAGTGAAAGTGATCGGACCAGTGCACATGTCATTGTCTATTCACAGCTTTGGCCATATATCGTACATGGTACGTGATTGATTGATTGATTGATTGATTGATTGATTTAGGGTTGTCCCGATCGGATCGGGTGATCGAAAATCGGCTCTGATCACATGATTTTCAAAATAGATCGGGAGAAAAGATCGGATTTTTAATTGTCTAATGTAAATGTCAAAGAAAGATGTATAAGCAATGAGATTTTGTAAAAACTGTTCATCAAACAAAGACTAGTCACACTCAGAGGTGTGAAAGACACCCATGATGAAAACAAAGGCAATGCAACCTCCGCTATGCATATGCGATGGCATAGATGTCTCTCTCTGAATGAGAGAGATACGTACTCTTTAAGAGTTTTAACTTCAGTTCTATAAGCTGTAGAACTGTATTCACTATAATTAACCAATACATCATTATTTTTGCTATGATTCCATGCTTTCAGAAGGCAAATAAAACACAATATTCATTCTAATAAAAGTATAGTCACATTTTGCTTTTGAAATTGAAAGGCAACACAACAGACTACACTAGAGTGACATACATTAGGATATTTGCTATTAAGTGTTACATCAAAATATAAAGATCGGATCGGGAAAGATCGGTATCGGTATGTCTCAAAATCAAATGATCAAAAAAACGTGATTGGGACATCCCTAGATTGATTGATTAATTCATTTTTTTTGTGTCATGGATCATAGGTGCCCATGCAGCGCACATGAACTCACAGGTCAGATAATCATTGTAAATGTGTACAATATGATACACACAAACTGTCTGCATTTCATTCAAACAGAACATAATGCAAAAAAAATATTCACATGCTTCACATTAAGGTCACATTCATACCAGAGAGCTTTGCTGCGATTAAAACGAATCCTGCTGCGCATTGTCAGAAAGTGCGCTTCGTTTGGCAGGTGTGAAGGCTCATTCGAATCCTAATGCACAGCAAATAACCGCATTTTACTCCGCCCAAAAACGTGGGTTTCACTTCGCTTCGAATCGCACTTGACTACGATTCGGTGCAGGTGTGAATGCAATCCGCAGTAAATAAAGGAAATGAAGCAAACATAATGTGGCGGGTGAGGAGCTGAACACAGTTGGAGACGGAGAAGGCATATTTTACGCAGCGCAAAGATGTCCCGTTACTGTGGATAGACGTGGTCGAATAAGGAGACTGAAGCCCTGATCGAAATGAGGACGTGTACATTAATCAATTGCTTAAGAAAACACATAAAAACACTGCAGTGTATTATAGCCTACATAATATTCTGTCTGTCTGTCTGTGCGTGCCGTAAACATGGAGTGCTGTCACTGTGTGGGACTGGGGAGTTATATCAGTGCGCTCATGCAGCGCTGTGCCTCCATGCCCAAAAGAACAGTGTGTGGCGGCTGTGTGCGTAGAGAGAGAGAGGGGGGGGGGGTCCCAGACGGCACGACACATGCATGTTATGAGTGTAATTTTATCACCATAGATTTCACTGTGTAGGCTATAGTTTATGAATGGAACACATTGATAAAGGTCCCCCCTGCTGCGTTTCCAATTGCTGCGAATGACAGTGTGAAGGCAAACCGCAGCCAATTAAATATGCATGCCAATTTCCCCGCCCATACGGATCTGAGTCTACCGAAGTATTAGGTGAGAATCTGACCTTAAATGAAGGTGAAGTAAAACAAAAATGCACTAATAAACCGTGGCGAGTCGGAAAACTGGCGAGTTCTCCGCTAGCTGCGCATAGTCAATGTGCTAAACACGCCAGACCGCTGTTATGGTCTTTAACAGTTCTCGTCCTTCAAACGTATCCATGTTTAACACTGCTGCTTCAGTGTGTGACGGCCCCCTGTATAGATTGTATTGTACTATATATTAGGGCCTAATAGGGCGTATGGTATTATGGTAGTATGGTAATTATATTAGGTGGTCTGGTGTAGCTTTATATATATTATATTTATAGTACACTTTGGTTAGTTTATGGTTTCTTTACTCCTAATTTCTGTTCTCCTTGTCTTGCAGTGGATTGGGGAGCAGAGCTATGATGATCATGCTAATCAGTCAAGCGGCGGCACCTGGGCCCGGTGCCGACGCCCTGTATAAAAGCCTGTCTCCCCATTCCCTTCCTGAGCTCTGTTGTGTTCAGTGCTCTCTTGCACTTCTCCCACTATGCGCCTTCCCCAACACTTTTGTTAATACATTCAACATGCACTCATACCTTCCACTCATACATACACGCACTACACTACTGACTACTGATTTCCACATCTCATCTATTTGATCCTGATTTGGTTTGATTTGGTATGATTCCTTATTTTTTGATTACTTAATAAATTAATATTGCTTTTGAATACTGCGTCTCCCCTGTTTTTTTGTTGTATACTTGGCTCCCCTAGGCCAGGTATATAACAAGTGGTTAAGATGTTCATAGTGTATAATGTGTAACATGCATGAATGTGAACCAGGACCACACTGAAACACAGCAGACTTAGTCCATCTGCTGAGCCTGCTGGCTTTTCAATAACAAGCTTAACAGGCTTTGGTATCCATCTAATTTCACAGGCTGATCTTGTGTCTCTTCTCCCTTAGCCTCGTAGACAGCAGGTGTTTCGTTTCCTCAAAAAAAAAGAAAAGCCAGGCTACTTCTCCCATGACAAACTTTCCTCTGCATATTGAGGCTGATTCAATTTTCATTTTTTTGAGCGGCGCTAACCGCTCCCAACACCTGACTATGTGTGTAGCATTAGTCCGCCAACCGGGGGCGTCATGTGGGCCATCATAAATCTATACATTTATATAAATTAACCATTTATAAAATGTATAAAATACATCATCATGATAAAAGGCACTCACTTCACATGGGTGTGATTTTTCTGTTTACCCACAGCTATAAATGACGGCAAGGTATAACACCGTACACAGCAAATGGCTAATTGGTGTAATTTGGGATGATAGCAACGTTTTAACGGAGTTATGGAGTATATACTGTCTATTGTTGAATACCGCTAATGGAAAGATGTTCAGTCCTAATAGGCTGTAACCACCCTCAGCCTGTACTTTAGATGAATGAACTTACTCTGACCTTCAGCGATGGAGGATATTATTACCAAACTAATTTATGCTGTATAGCTGCTATAGCTACACTTTGCAACTGTTGTATGTATGCAGTAAACCTGCCTGTAGTCACTGGAGGCCATTTCAATAATGATTTATAAGAGCCTCTAGTTGAGTTATTCAATTATAGGCCCACTTCAGTTCGGAAATGATGCAGACTTGGGGATATCTTTCGACGTATTCTAAGTAGCTAGAAAATGAACATTTATGTTGCTTGACTGAATACTGCACCACACACATGCTATTAGTATTAATGCACTCTAACCTAAATATATTTTTCATTGTGTTTACCTTTCCTCATCTGTGTGTGTGTGTGTGCGTGATCTTGCAAACTAGGCTTCTTGACTGATCGGTCAGCGTCAAATTTCTTGTGCATGCTGCCAGTAGGCAAAATAATGTAATTTTCCAAATGGGCCTCCTGGTAGCGCTATAACAGCCCTTTACATTTGTTCTGTACATCTTGAACTGTAGGTCATAGACTATGATGCGTTCCCTTACTGTATTCAAGTTCAAGTTTTTATTAGAAAATATTGCAGTATGAACTAGAAAAAGTGCCCCTCGGGGCACAGGTCTCCACCAGGGCAGGTCAGGTTGTGGCCTCCTGGTGGCGCTATAATAGGAATGTGAAAAGGGTGCCATTTGTTCTTATGCCTTTGATGGCAATAGGATGAGTCATTTTGTTCCAAAAATGTGTTTTGCTAAATATATTCCCCAGCCTAGTAGGAAAGTGTGAAAGATTTCACGTAAATTGCACGCTGCGTTCATGATTTGAGGCTTTTTGTTAGCCAATTAGGATGGGATATGAAATATCGGACAGATCCGTCTTAATTGAGCACATGACTATAACGTGTAACGATTTGCAGGATTTTTGGACAAAATCTGGAGGAGTAATAGCAAAAAATGTGTTTTACAAAAGTCGGCCTCCTGGTGACACTATAACAGGCCGTTTTGGTTCATCGTTGGCATCTAGGGAGTGTGTGTGCGAAGTTTGGCATGGATCGGGCCAAAGGTGCCGGAGATTAGCTGGTAACAGACGGACACAATTATGTATAGAATATACAGAACCAATCTTTGATTCTAGTCAATGTGATTATACACACTGTAAAGTAAAATATATACCTGCAAGAAGAGTGAAACTGTAGCTAACCATCAACTACCGAGTCCTCAAGGATCAAATGATTCCCATGGCTATAGATAGACCTGTAAGTGCTATAGCACTTCAGAAACTTTGACACTCTTCTAGTCCACAAAATAGCAGCCTTACATCCCAACTGTCCAGTGAACCAGGAGGAAATGGCTCTCCCAACAGGCTGTCTGCCACTAAACGAAATGCCACAACATGCAGTGTGAAAGGTCTGAGACTGAGCCACACTGTGAGGGCATTAGGGGAGAGAGAGCCATGCTTTTGTCACCACAGCCTCCCTCTGAGAACCCCCCCCCCCCCCCCCACCCACAGACCCACGCACACACCGAAGGGCACATTGATCTTTCTGTTTCTGTCCTTCATTCAGCTCAGCACTCAATAGTTCTGAGTGAGCGTTATATGTCCATCACTGATATATAGATTGTTATAAATGTGGTGGAACTACACAATGATGCTCATTGACGTGTGTGTGCGTGTGTGTGTGTGTGTGTGTGTGTGTGTGTGTGTGTGTGTGTGTGTGTGTGTGTGTGTGTGTGTGCGTGCGTGCACATGTCCAGAGCTGGGCCAAACAATATATGCACGTTGCCAGAAGGCCACAGAAGTACATCCACCAATTTCTTTCACACATGTTTTTACTTTTTGAATTACTTTAACTTTCATAATTTTATAATGGAAGTGAAACGGTCTCTGATTGGGATGAAACCTTGTCCAAATTAGGAGCCATATCATAGACGATTGACGTCACAGGCTGTCCACATGAAGCCTGAGATTCATTTTGGGGCCATGCTGTTCCTGCCTGTGTGAATCCTAAAGTTCAAACCACACCAGTTGCAACGTCTTTGCAAAAAAGAAAACGTTTTAAGGTCAACCACACCAATTCAACTCCTTGAGTTGGTGTGGGTGACCTAAAAAGGTTTTGTTGCAAGGAGTTGCAACTGGTGTGGTGTCTGGTGTGGTGTGGGCTTTAGATCCGCATGATTCACACTATTTTTGTTTAGTTAATAATTGTGTTGTAAAAACAATGTTGAGAGCTGGAGGCCATGTTCTCATTATGTCTTTCTTGTGTTTAAATTACCCCACCTTGTGTTATGTCAAGATAACAACACAGGTCTTTGTGTAACGCATGCATTTAGAGAAAGTGGGAATCGAACCCGCAAGCTTCCGATTAACCACTGGTGTATCCTGTGTATATTTCAAGTTACTATAAAGCCCAAACTCGTGTGCATGTGCATGTGTCCTTTGAACTGGCATGATGTCAGTTGGCGCACCACAACAAATGCCCTCAGCCTCTGCTCCTCATTGTGGAGTTGTTGAATGGCTCCACTGGTGCAGACACCATACATTTAAGTGTAATATTGTCAGGGGAGCCTGCAGCAGCACACAAGCCACGCAGTTGGCAACAACAGGCTCCTTTTCGACGTTGTAGACTAGGGAAACGTCATCTCTGAGTGGGAGAAGAAATTATGTTTCACCTTGCCTTGCATATGTTAATTTTCTGTTGGCGTGACCAGGACTTTTACAAAAGTGCGTGCTTGTTGTTACTCATGAACAGCGGTGAGGTCAGCAGGACAGACTTTCATCTCTCTCTCTCTCTCTCTCTCTCTCTCCTTTCATTTTTGTACACTTTTTCCTCCCCGATACATTTTTATTGCTATTTATCATGATGTTATTTTCTGTAATTGTCTCCACCAGGCCGAAGGCATGGGGGGAGAGTATGTTTTGCACTCCGTCTGTCCGTCCGTCCGTCCGTGTGTGTGTGTCCGTGAGCAGCTAATCTCGGCCACCGTTAACCCGGTCGATGCCAAATTTTGCACACACACTCCCTGGATGCCAACGATGAACCTCTGCCCCAAACTTTCCAGAACGGCCTGTTATAGCGCCACCAGGAGGCCGCTTTGTGCAAAACAAGTTTTTGCACAGTACACCTACAGATTTTGTCCAAACATCACGCAAATTGGTACACAGTAGATCTGAGAGTAACACACACACACACACACACACACACACACACACACACACACACACACACACACACACAAATTAGCATCGCTAATGGGGGGGGGGGCATCTCCAGCCGATAGGTGAGAACGGCTTTGCCGACGTGCGAATGGTGGGATCATTGAAAACAAAGGCGGCTTGCAGAAATGTGCATGCTGCCAGAGTAGGCTATCATTTGTTGTTTTTCTTGTTTTTTCGCCACCTCTCTTCGACAGTTCGACTGCAAGCTCTAAAGTTAATTAGAGTTTAGTTTAATTAATTTAGAGTCTAAACTAATTGAGCCTCTGGAGTCTGGACCCTACGCCGTGATCACACACACACACACACAGACACACACACACACACACACACACACACACACACACACACACACACACACGCATCCGAGGTGGGTTGATGTTGATTCAATGCTGTGCAGCGCACATGCATGATCATGCAGTGAGGCAGCAGGGCACAAGACTCCTGTCCCCTCTCTTCCTCCCATAAACTTCACTTGAAAATTACGTTTAAGAAACTTTAATAATTATGTTGCTTCAATGCTTCTATGCACCGCGCGCGTCTCTGTCTCTACACTCCTCGACAACTCCATGCAGAGAAATAGCCCCGCCTCTGCAAGCCACAAGCCCACAACGCGTCACTGATGCAACGCGGTGTAGGCTTGTAGATCAGCTCTGTTCCCTGCGCTTCTATTAAAAGGGTAGAAAATAAATAAATAGCGTGTGACCGCGTGTCTGTGAGAACCGATAGAGAGAACCGAAATTGAATTATTGTAATGGGTACCCGGTACCCAGGCAAGTTTGGTTCGGTACATACTTGGTCCCGAGTTTCGAGGCCCACCCCTATGCTGGGGGCTGGGCAGCACCTGTCAGCAGGGAGTGTTGGATCGGAGGAGTAGGACGAAGGCTCTACTGTATGTCCTTCGGGTGACCGTGAGTCAGTAGGATACAACAGCAGTGACAAGAGAGAGTGACACAGAAATGTTGTTGGGAGGAATTCATTGGCATTAACAGACAGTGGCCTTGTGGTTACAGTGTCCGCCCTGATACTGGGAGGTCGGGGGTTCGATCCCCGGCCGGGTCACACCAAAGACTGTAAAAATGGGACCCAATGCCTCCCTGCTTGGCACTCGGCATCAATGGGTTGGATTGGGTGGTCAAATCAACTAATCAAATGATTCCCGAACAGCACGGCTGCAGCTCACCGCTCCTTGGCTGCGGCTTACCGCTCCAAGAGATGGTCAAATGTGCAGAACAAATTTCACTGCGGTAACGTGTGACAAATCGTATGACTTTGACTTTGATAACGACTAAATTGGGGAGAAAGTAAGACATGTGAGTACGTTTTCCACCCCATCTTACTTGTGTCCGTAGCCGTCTGAGGTGGTGGTAAGGTTGATCTGCATGACTGTCTGGAACTCTGTGTCATTGCAGCAGTACTTGAAGGCGGTGTTGTTGTGGTGGCAGCAGAACATGTAGGTCTTGTTGTCCGAGAGGCGCGGGCAGTGGAAGCCGAAGTGGTAGCGCCCCTTGTGGTCGGAGTAAGGTTCACACACTCGGTAATGAGCAGAGAAGGCTGGTGACAGAGGAAAAAAGTAGAAAAAACACTGAGAAAACCACAAGAATATATAGCCATGTTACTTCATGTTAGGTAGTTTCCCGTACTTGGAGACAAACTATTCCTTTACACCCATATTTTGGGTGTAAAGGAATTTTCCAAACTTCCCACGTTAGTAGAATAACAATAACCCAATAACAATAACAAGGACAATGTCTAATGACATATACAGCAAGCTTTCGTCACATTTAAGTCTGCATCCGAGCCATAGACTGTAAAAAATATGGACAAAGCGTTCCCCGGGTCTAACATGAACGTAAAATGAAGCCTGAAATACCTTGCATTCTAATGCACTGTAAGTCGCCATCTTTCTAGATCCGTTTTAGCCCAGCTGGCCATTGGCTGGCCCAGACAACGAGGCGGGACTTCCCCCCTTCTTCTCCGTTGGTTTTTATTTTGACTCGAGTGGGAGGGGAATCCCGATCATAGACTGTAACGGTAGCCACGCCCCTCAGAACATGCGCGACTTTATGGTAATTTTTTTAATAAATGGGACCATAATGTTCCAAAAAGAATATTATGACATTAGAAATGAGACTTTAAACTAGTGACTGGAAGCAGAAAGTATTCATGACCATGTTTATTAAGGTAATACAGTCTAGTTGAAGTTGGGCCAAAATACATGGGCCTCTATGGAGCTATGGGGCTTTTTGGGTCCAGTCCAGCGCCACAACAGGCCATTATATGAACTACCGATTTCAAATGAGGCTTCACGAAATATCTGGCTGACTGCCCCCCTGATCCGAGCAGACTTGAGAGAGCGTCCCTCTGCAAAATTCACCAACAAAAAAAATTACTGAATCAGACTACTAACGTGGGAAGTTTGGAAAATTCCTTTACAAGCAAAATATGGGTGTACTGTAAACCATCATGTAGTGAATCAGGCCCATTGTTTTGCTTATTTGGGATCATTTCTAAACCCAGTCATATGCCATCAGAAGAACCATAGCGGTAATGGATAACAAACAGTCTGATAAGGAGACAATTAAATTGGACTGCATTTCACCCTAATATAACAAAAATATGGAAACCACAACACAGGATTGTCATTATAATTTTAATTTAATTTGAAGCATTTCTGTGACTCAAGAGGATAAGTATTGAATCTGGCAACCCAAGATGCTTTCCCCCCTGTAATTGAAATCACGGAAACATCATTTGGCAGCTGTGGCTGCTGCAGATAATTACCAATTACTAATCTGTCGGCGGAACAGACCAGCCATAATGAGTGTCAATTTACAGGGCTGCTGGTGATGGTTAACACACTTGTCACAGTGATCCAAGACTAAAAGCGCTTGTTTGACTGTCTCATAAACACAGTTTCTTCCGTGTGACATTTTTCACATTCTGTTGCTATCAATCAGGCCTGAAATGAAACTTCCTCTGGAGATACATTTCACCGGCTCTTGAGCATAGCGGTTATATAAACTATAAGCACAAAAAGTTCGGAAACTTAACTTTGGTCGGTTATTTCTCCCCTTTAATAATACCAATTGGTATTTTAGATCATTTTTATCGTTGCTTAGTCACCTTTACAACGAGGTATAGATTGTAAGGATCGGACATTCCTGGAATGAGAAACACAGGTATATGTGTGTAGCGCCTCCAAAATATTTGCCATAATGGCAAATGGTTGGTATTCAGCCTTAAGTTTTGAGTTGCTTAGTGGATTTGATGATTGCAAGTCTTCCACAGTAATAAGGAAAAAAACTACACTTGTCCTTTATAAATGTTACACTCAGTGTTAGGGAACTCGGTAGCATCTGGAAGATCCATACGCAGCCACGACGCCTTGGTGTGGTATGGGGCAGTATCTCTCTCACAGGCAAGACAGATCTTGTCATGATTGATGGCAATCTCAATGCAGTGAGATATCGGGATGAGATAGATTCTGGAGCCGGTGGCTCCAGAACACAATTCACAATCCAGTGAACTTGTGAACTCAATACCGCCACCATCTGGCAGAGTCAGGTTAGCGATCCCATATCTTCAGAATCTAGGACCTAACGCCATCCTCCAGGATGACAACGCTCGCCCCCACAGAGCCAGGATCATCACAGAGTACCTCCAGAATTTGGGAGTGGAGAGGACATTGGCTGACTTGCAACAAATCTTGGTTGAGGAATGGGTTGCCATCCCACAGCAAAATGTGGCTAGGTTGGTGACCAGCATTAGGAGGAGGTGCTAAATGTTGTGGCTGTCTATTGGTCTTCCACACGCTACGTGTAAACTGTTTTTTCCTTATTACTGTGGGAGAGTTCAATCATCCAATCCGCTAAGCAACTCAAAACAAGCTAATTTAATTTGCTGCGGTTTGCCTTCACACTGTCATCCGCAGCAATTGGAAACGCAGCAGGGGGGACCTTTATCAATGTGTTCCATTCATAAACTAGCCTACACAGTGAAATCATATATGGTGTTAAAATTATACTCATGAGTCATAACGTGCATGTGTCGTGCCGTCTGGGACTGGACCCCTCCCCCCCCCCCCGCACTGATATAACAGACAGCAGCGCAAAACGTTTACAAGTTTATCGAGATGAAAGTCCCTACTCCCCAGTCCCCACACAGTGACAGCACTCCATGTTTACGGCACGCACAGACAGAATATTCTGTAGGCTAATACACTGCAGTGTTTTTATGTGTTTCATTAAGCAATTGATTAATGTAGCCTACTCGTCCTCATTTCGATCAGGGCTTCAGTCACCTCATTCGACCACGTCTATCCACGGTAACGGGACATCTTTGCGCTACGTAATTATACCTTCTCCGTCTCCAACTGTGTTCAGCTCCTCACCCGCCACATTGTTTGCTTAATTTCCTTTATTTACTGCAGATTGCATTCACACCTGCACCGAATCAAAATCAAGTGCGATTGGAAGCAAAGCGAAACCCCTGTTTTTGCTCGGAGTAGAATGTGGTTCTTACGCATTAGGATTCGAATGAGGCTTCACACCTGCCAAAACGAAGAGCACTTTCTGACAATGCGCAGCAGGATTCGTTTTAATCGCAGCAAAGCTTTCTGGTGTGAATGTCACCCTAACGGCAATGGCATGTGGCATGGTGATTGGTTTAATTATTGTAACGCCCAAACCACACCTATGCATAATGTAACGGTTTTAGGGATTTAGACAGGTGACCAAAATACCAACTTTAGGGGGGGAACATCCCTTCCCCACTGCTAAATCCCCAAATAGTGTATTTAGAACGAAAATGGAGCCCTATGTGTAGCCTAATTATGTTCTGTAAAGTGACTTTAGGTACCTTGAAAAGCGCTATATAAATTGTATGTATTAGACACTTTTGTCACTGTTGTAGCGTACGTGTTTTGTGATTCCTTTTCTTTTGAGCTGATGTAGTTCTTTCAATGTACTGTCAATTTATGAATGATATTTTGCATCTATGCTTTCTAATTCACTTCACTTCAATGTAAACATGTATACATGTACACTTTTAAGTTGAACTTTTACGCTCAGTGTGAATTTCCCTTTCAAACATGGAATCCATACAACCTAATAGCCTATAAAGTGCATCCTGCACACACAAAGGGCTCCATCTTGCGCCACCCTTATCCCTAAACTATTTTGAAAAACATTTTAAAATTGTTCAACTAGCCGATCTACATCGAGACATTGTGAGCTTGTAGATCGGCTATTTGAACTATTTTAAAAGGTTTTTTTAAATAGTAAAAAAATGCAAATTAATTTAGGGATAAGGGTTAAGGTGGCGCAAGATATAGCCCAAAATGTCCTGCTGTCATTTGGTGTTATGTCACCCAAAGAGAAAGCTTTCCTATAATCTCTGTCAGAGACAGATTGGCTTTTGAATGCAGAGAGCAGCTTCAGGTAACTTATAATGAGCTTTGGCATGGCGACATTCTCAAGGCACTGGCCAGCTTGCCTTTTGTCAACTCTAATTGACAGACTTTCCTTTAAATAGTGAGGTAGACTGAAAACTAGAGAAAGCAGTACGGTAATGCATATAAGCATATAGGTTGATTTAAAAGTCGAGGAAGAATTTCGTAGTGAGAGGAAAACTCTACTCTATTCCAGTTTTGCATTGTCGAGCTGCAAGGTCATCCAACATACGACTACGTGTACTGGCTACACTTTTGTTCTTTTCAATTGCTACATTACAGCCAATAAAATGGTAAATCAGTTCAGATCATAGACATATTTCTTTTTTTCCGCTCAGATTGCCCTGAATCATAAATCTTCGGCGCTCATGAGGAAGGGGTCAGCAGTTATGGCGAGGTGAAATTGGCAATAAGGAAGCAAAGCACTTCAGCATCGGAACTGGACCATAAAGTCCTCTAATGATGCACGACTTAAAGGTTTGCGAGGGGGAGGAGGTGGCGGGGTGAGTCTCGAGCTTTGTTAGATGAGAAACAGCTGCTTTTGGTCGAGGCACCGTTGTAAATTCAGCCCATCTCGTTAATTACATTAACACCTCTCGGATTTTAGGATACAGTAAAAGGTTACATTTACAATCCTAGAGCTGAAAGAATGAAAAGCAAGGGTAGGCATGTTGTTACACTTTACAGTAGGCTGCAGTAAATTGGGACTGGCTGTTCCCTGTATGGCAAAATAGGGAGTGCACGACACTGGCAAGTTTAGAGGTTTGCATGAAGACACCCTCAAAATAGACTGCAAAATGATATGACATTGAATAATACCTCTGTAAATGTCCACATGTTGTACGATGGGAATATGGTTCTCAGAACAGACAAATAAGGGATAAAGAGACACAGTAGCGTACAGACCTGCAGTGGACAGCAGGACGAAGATGACTATCAGGGCGTTGAAGGACTGCCGGTTGGTGACAGTCATCTTCTCGTCCTCCAAGGGAGGGAAGGAGGGAGGGAGGAGGGCAGGCGAGAGAGCTTCTCTGCTTTTATCTGGACGAGGACATCCTCTGTCTGCCAGCGGCCCCTCTCACATGGCTGTTGCTTGGTGTCTCCTGACAATAAGGTAAACAGAAACAAAGACAATTCATACATTTGGGATAATTTTCAATGTGCCCCCACCCTCCCAGCGGTTTGCTGATCACCAGCATGTCATCATGAAATCGTCCCTGGAAGACTGAAAATCAAATGTGCATAAAACCGTGCCTGATGCGGGATTGTGGGGAAAACGTCCTGAGGGGATAAATCACACAGAGACGGCCTGTGCATTTCGAACAGTTGGGGCTGCAAATGAATTTTATAGTAAATGATGCATCGCAGGGGTTCATGGTGGAAATACATCTTCCGCGGTGGCAGTCACTGCAAGGTTACTGCAAGAAATCACAAAGTCTGTCATTGCTGTCTTTGCACAGTCGCTAAATGTGATGAATGGATGCCAAAGGTCATTGCTAGTTTCTGCTCTTTGTCACACGTAGTGCCAAGGGTTGATAGTAAATAATAGGTTTGTCTTCTACCACTATCGGTTATGTGATGTACAGTATAGATATCTACATTTGTGCAATTCATGCAATTAATTTCTTGGGAAGTTGGTGTTGACAGCATTGCTATATGGTTTATGGGAAGGTTTGTAAAAAACAGATCAAATAAGACATCTCAGATGTTTGAAGATGCAGGCTTGTGACTGGAAAGTATGCCTTCTAGAAATTAAGAAGGCTAGCATCATGGCTAGCTGCCCCAGTGGCCTAGGAGCCACCAGTAGGAAACTGGTTTAAATGGGCACCTCGGCTCCTACTGTACGTAAGTGTAAGTGTGAATAGCTTTGAATATGAAGCATGGTTTTTAAGAGTCACATTGGTCATTGTTCCAATTAAGGACTGTCGTAGATTATTTTTAGACTCATAATCAAAGTCATTAAGAAATACACAGGGCAATGAGTGGACTGAAACAATGATACATTTATTACAAAGACTGGTCTGTACCAAGCCCAGGGAGGAAGCACGTATGCAAGCCTCCTCAGCCCTCTCCATTGCTCTCTCTTATACACACATGAGAGTAGAAAATACATTGAAGGTGTGGTCAGTAGTGGTCAAACATGGTGAGACATGGGCCTCGTGTAAGAATAGGTCCTCTGACAAACAACCAACAGGTGGATAGTATTCTCATGCAAAAACTTCTCTTACATTCCATCATTTTCTTTTTTTCAGTTAATATTACTATTAATCTATATGAACATGAATATTAATTGATACCAAGGAACATGAAATACTATACTCTATGCAAATTTACTACAAAAAGATGACTTTCATATATGGACTATATCCTAAAATGAGCAAGGTTTACATTCAAGTGTATTCAATGTCACACGATCATTTGTTTTTTATTACACTCAGGACACTTCTGATGGCTGGTAGGGGCGAAAACCCATTCTATTGGGCGAAAATTCCAATCCTACGATCCTCAATTTGACTTGAGCGATCACTTCATTAAGCCAGCACTTCAGGTGTATATTTGTCGTGTGGTTCTTTTTTCTCCACACAAATGTTCTCCTCTCCTGTCACAAGTTGTAGCTTCAGGCATCTAGTCTTTTTCCCCCATGGTGGGCACAGCATTCCCGTCTTTATCTGGCTCTCATCACGTCTGTCACTGGGGGGTGACCGGGGTTGAATGTGAGTGGGCCTTGTAGGGAAGTTCTGGATGGACATGATGATGTGACTTGGCTTTTCCTGCATGGTGTCACTAGCCCATGTGACATATTTATCTCTTGTCAGTTTCCTCAGAACTATAGAGAAAAAACACCTTGTACACATAATTTGTTCACTTGACTTATTTCCACCGTGATTAAAAAGGTGGTTATACAAAATTCATTTCATTATTATTATTTATTTTACATTAATTGTTTTCATAAAACAGTAGACTAATGTCAATGTATGTGTATATTTACCCAACATAGAAACCCAGATTGCTTTCTCCTTGTTTCCATTTGTTTTTTTTTTCCCTTTCTCCTGATATGTTTCTCTCAATATTTTGGATTTCAGAGCTGGAAAAAACAAAACGAACACTGCACCCTATACTAAAACATTTGTTCTATAAATTTCTCCCCGGATGGCAATACCTAATGATGAATTATTTAAGACCTATCTTGATCACGGTTGTCTAATTTCTGGTTAAAACCCTTTTTTATAGTTATTAACTTCATAGACATGTTGCACATTGTTGAATCTTTACACAGTATTTCAACAGATTATTACACTATACTCCTAGTTCAATATGCCAATACGAATATTTCAATAATGTCTGAGATCTGTTAACACATTCGTATCCCTTTTGTGGGAGCAGTTTCTTACCTTATTGACGTATTGTTATAGACTCATTTTTCCCTTGTACTTTCCTCCTGTAATTGCATTTCTTTTTATCACAATACCACAACACTTTTCCTAGACACGTTAATCTAAAGTTTTAGTGAGTTAGTCAATATTGCCATATTAACCATGCCCGTGCACAATGGGAAAAAGAGAATAGTCATTAAATTGTCACACATTTGGAGCCATCTCCCATCGGTACATCATCCATTCTCGCCACCTAGGAACAATTGAATTAACATAGTGACTTTCATTCTGGAAAGTAAGGAAGAACAATTTTCATTAGAATGACTTTACCTAAACATAACATGTTGTACACAGTGATACATTTTACTTACTTACAAGCCTACTCAATAAACATCACACCACACACAACATACCCGGGTCATTCATCCTTGGTCACTCATAGCTGTGGCCTAACTAGGGCTGACCTCGATTAGTCGAATAGTCGACTAATCGATCGGAACGGGTCTCAGTCTCAGTTTTTTTGCCAAAAAAAATATTTACAAAAATATACAAAGATATTGTATTATTCCACTAGGTCTGTGGGGGACATAAACATGTGGAGTGTGTCTGCCTGTGTGGCAATGTGCCACTGCCTGTGACTTGAATCGCACAGTGCGCTGGCCTGATAGACTCCAGAATCTCAATCTCACCTGCTGTGCTCAATCTGGCTAATGACAAGCCTCTCAGTTGTTCACAAAAAAAAAAGAAAATAAGGGGGGGGGTTTCGCACTGTGCGATTCAAGTCACAGGCAGTGGCACATTAACCTGACGCTGCCAGATCCAAGAAGCTTGCTACACAAATTTGTTTCACAGCTTATTGGGATCTGGGATCGCGGAAGCAAATTCGATGACGGGGCTGTTCCTTTTTTTCAAGATACTTGGTAGATGATTGGATGGGACCGTCTGTCTATCACCGTGTGGGCGTGCAAACACAACCAATCATATTGACGTGTCTAGATAGCTTCACATCCGGTTTCGCACATATCCCGCCCTTAGCTCACGCTGATTGGTCCGGTACGGAACGGATTTTTGTCAGCTCAACTCCCTGAGAGATCCCAGATGAAGGCTGTGTTGGGGAACATGGTTACCCAATACCGCCCTCATCTGGCAGCGTCAGGTTAGTGGCACATTGCCACACAGGCAGACACACTCCACATGCACATTGGAGATTTGAACAGTCACAGACCTAGTGGAATAATACAATATTTTTGTATATGTTTGTAAATATTGTATTTTTATATACCAAAAAAAATAAATAAAAAACTTTTTTTTTTTTTTTTTCTGCTCAGTCGACTATTAGTCGACTAACAGCAAATTTATTCATCTATCAGTGGACTATACAAATCCTTAGTCGGGGACAGCCCTAGGCCTAACCAATAGGATGGTACTTGACCCCCGCCTGGTAAAAACAGAATCACTACAATACTATAAACTGACTCAGCAAAGTGGCCAGGACACAAGTTAATGGTACCTAATTAGGATAGACCTTAAGAGAGTTGTTGAAATAACAACACTAGGACCCTTAATTTGCTCAAACCTCCCCTGTCAGTCCATAAGACTCTTCCCTCACCAAGACGCTCCGCCCAAATGGAATCGCGTGTCAGTCTACACGACAGACTCTGCACTAACAGGAGTAGGAGACTGTCAAGTATACTGATTACTGTTACTTTCTCATGCGCAAATGCACAGTATACTATCTTGTGGCCTCACTACAAATAAATCAAACATGATTAATTATTTTGATCAATAACTTTGTTACTTAAATAGATGCTACCCTTTTCTCACTCATCACTCCAATTTACTTTACAAATAATTAAAACATTTACAAATACTTAAAATGAATTAAATTCACATGTTCCAATGCCTATCAAATGAATTAAATTAACTAGCCTATGTCCCTAGCCTTGTTCCTAGCCTATGCCCCCCCCCTGTGAGCATTTATTTCGGATTCAGACAGAAAGAACTGGTCACAATCGCTAAGGATAATAATATCAAGCTATTTAAAAACACCAACAACCTTTTAACACCAACTTGTCACTTTCTCTCCTCCTTCCTTCCACTCTGCAGCGCTGTGTGTGTGTCCGTCCGTCTATATACAGCTAATCTCCGGCACCGTTGACCCGGTCGATGCCAAACTATGCACAATATTTGCCCAAAATATTCCAGAACGGCCTGCTAGCGTCACCGTGATTTTACTCATAAACATCACGCAAATCACACTATCTGTATAGAGCACCGAAGTCCTGACGTAACTCGCTCATCCCTTCGATTCCCCTGGTTCGCGGAAGTAATTTCTCTATGGAGAATAACATGGGGTGATCTTAATATCGTCTACTATAAGCGTTGTGGTCCAAAAATAAACAAGCTGTCTCGGCGTTATTGTCAGGGAGGTGTCTCTGTATCGTTTGCAACAGTCAGTCACTCATATATGATACAGTCTGCTTCTAGCGAAAATGTAACTAATTCAGTAGCAGTAACATTAGCGTTTTCTCTCAGTCAGTTGATTCTTCATATCCATATGAGTGAAGCGGCCGGGATGACATGTTTATTTTTCAAACACAGTTCTTATATGAAGCAATCTAAAAATCCTCCTATGGCGATTTCAATGTGTTGTGTCCTACTGTTATCCAGTATTTAATACATGTAGTTACTCCTTTACACCACTTGGTGTCACTGTAGGTAGCCTGGCTACAGAGGTCATATGAAGAAGTGTGGACAGGAAGTGAGATGTACATTGTATGCCATGTTGTGAAGCTATGCTGAGCACTAACAAAGAATAGTCAATGTGAAATGAATCCAAGCTCTCCAGTGTCTTATTACTTGCCATCCACCTCTACAAATTGGCGACGAGGTAACCCACCTACTACACTTCAACTGCAGAGGACCATTTTTTGGAAAAGATGGCTGTAAATGTGCCTTGTCCTGCTCCGTTTTTGCCATGCCCTGGGAAGCCTACAATTCCTTTCAAGTCATGGATGCAAATGTTTGACAACTACCTACTGGTCATAAATGCAACAGGGAATGCATGGCCTGCTGCAAGAAAAAGGGCCCTACTCCTTCACTGCCTTGGAACGGAAGGACAGAGGACATTTAACTCACTACCAAATACAGGTGATGATTATGTTACTGCTGTTACTGCACTCAGAGCACATTTCACCCCAGCGACTAATGTGGTAGTGGAACGCCATACATTCAGAAAACGAGCTCAAGGCCCACATGAGACTGTTACCCAATATGTGGCTGCTCTCAGAGAGCTTGCATCTTCATGTGATTTTGGTGATAAAACTGATGAGATGCTGCGTGATCAGATTATCCAATATGTCACGAATGCCCATATTAGGGAGAAACTCCTACTGGAGCCTAACCTCAATCTGGATGGGGCTATCACGCTTGCTACACAGATCGAGTCTGCAGCTGAACAAGCTAAATGCATGGTTGGAGATAAACCTAGCTTTCAAGTACAAGCAGTGCAAAAGAGAGCACATCGACCATGGTCTCAGAATAAACAATCCACACAGAAACCTGCACCTACTGCTGCCACTGGGAAGTCCTCCCGTACATGTTTCAGATGTGGATCTGACAGTCACCTAGCAAATGCTCCCTCATGTCCTGCTGCTAAAGCTACTTGCAAATCCTGCCACAAGAAGGGACATTTCGCCAGAGTGTGTCGCTCTGCTCCTACCCATCAAGTGCGAGAAGTGGAGGTCCCTGAAGTGACTGTCCTGTGCATTCAAGAGACTGCCTGCAAATCTGATAAAATAAAATGCAATGTCAAGATCCAGCCTTCAGACTCACCAGCCCATGCCATGGACCTGGTTGTTGATTCTGCGTCCCCAGTGTCCATATTGCCCAGCACCGTGTTTGAAGAACATTTTGGTGAGTCACACTTAACACCACCTGCTATTCGTTTAACTACATATACCAAGTCACCCATACCTGTGCTGGGATGCCTTTCAGCACTGGTGACTAAAGGTGATGTCACTGCTGCAGCAACCTTCTTCGTTGTGGAGAAGGGGACCCCATTGCTGGGCCTGGATTTAATGATTGCATTGAACATTCACATTGTAGGAGGTGCTGTAGTTCCTCCTCTTGCCCCTGCTCCGAATGCCCCTGTGATGCACCTATCTACCTCTCTCCCACTAATTGGCTGTGCTAACAAATTTGTGCACCGGGTCAAATTCTCTGCCTCTGTTCCCCCGGTGAGACAAAAATTGCGCCGTTTGCCCCTGTCTGTGAGAGATGCAGTCACAGAAGAGGTGAATAGGCTCCTGGCCGCTGGTGTGATAGAGAGAATTGATGCTTCCCCCTGGGTGTCTCCTATCGTTGTCACACGAAAGAAGAAAGGAGGCATTCGAATGTGTGTGGATCTCCGAGAGCCAAACAAGGCTGTCATTACAGACTGCTATCCAATCCCACACATAGATGAGCTGCTGTCCACTCTGCGTGGAGCCGCAGTGTTTTCGACCATTGATCTGGCAAGTGCCTACCACCAGGTGCCTCTACATGAGGAAAGTAGGGACCTGACTGCTTTCATTACCCATGAAGGACTCTTCCGCTACTGCCGTGTGCCCTATGGCCTCTCCTCTGCACCATCTGCATTCCAAAAGATGATGGCTACCATCCTCAAAGGCCTGCCAGGTGTGCAGAATTATCTGGATGATATAATTATCTATGGAGCCAACAGCACAGTACATGATGCTCGCCTGAAGCAAGTTCTTCACCGCCTGCAAGAAGCAGGTCTACTCCTGAATGAGGAAAAGTGCTGCTTTAATCAGTCAAGTCTACGCTTCCTGGGTCACGTGGTGTCAGCCGAAGGCATCGCGCCTGACAAAGAGCACATTGAAGCTGTTCTGAATGCCCCAGCTCCGACAGATCCTGCTGCCCTTCGCTCTTTTCTAGGCCTAGTGTCCTGGTATTCAAAGTTCATCCCTAACTATGCAACAGAATCTGAGCCTATGCGGGCATGCATTAGAAAAGACACTGACTTTCACTGGACGAGTGAGGCACAGAAAAGTTTTCAGAAAATTAAACTGCTGCTGGTGAACAGTGCTGCCCTTACACTTTTCGATCCTTCCCTGCATACAGTGGTGTCTACTGACGCCTCAGATTACGGCTTGGGAGCTGTGTTCACCCAGTTTCATCCTGACGGCGTGGAACGTACAGTGGCTTTTGCCTCCCGGGCTCTCAACACAGTGGAACGTAAATACTCCACTGTAGAAAAGGAAGCGCTGGGATGCGTTTGGGCAGTTGAAAAGTGGCGCACATACTTGTGGGGGCGAAAATTCACCCTACGTACTGACCATCAGGCCCTCACTACACTGCTTACCACTAAGGGCATAGGTCGTGCTGGAATGCGTATTGCACGCTGGTCTGCCAGGCTCTTGGCCTATG
The DNA here is from genome assembly GCF_964188405.1 of Protomyctophum parallelum. Classification (NCBI taxonomy): domain Eukaryota; kingdom Metazoa; phylum Chordata; class Actinopteri; order Myctophiformes; family Myctophidae; genus Protomyctophum; species Protomyctophum parallelum. Next base: position 32,046,486 of record NC_139700.1, on the reverse strand, counting down.
ATTATGATGTGATCTACCGTCCAGGATCGGAAAATTACACTGCTGACTGCCTTTCCCGTCTTCCTATTCCTGGAGCTGCTGACCCTGCCCTGGATGCTGAGCCAGAAATGGTAGCATACATCACTGATGCTCTTGCTGCTTTGCCCATTACTGACTTTGAGGCTGCTGTTGCCCCTTGTCCGGAGGTTTCTGCACTCCGTGAACAGATTGCTCGTGGCTGGCCACAAAAGGTGAAACTGCTGAGTCCAGAAGTTGCCCCATACTTTCCCATACGTCATGAACTGTCAGTGGATAACTCCCTGGTGCTTCGGGGAACACGTCTGGTCGTGCCAATCGCACTGCGTGCTACTCTTGTGGCTCTTGCACATGAGACACATCAAGGAGTGGTGCGAACAAAGCAACGCCTGAGAGAGTACTACTGGTGGCCAAAAATGGATGACCTTGTCCACTCTACAATTCAGTCATGTCAGCCATGCCAGTCCAATGACAAGACTGCAATGCCACGTCCTGCCCCTCTACAACCAGTTACATTCCCAGACAGGCCCTGGCAAAAGCTTGCCATGGACATTGTCGGTCCTTTTGAAACAGCTACATGGGACTGTCGATATGCCATCACTCTGATCGACTATTACAGCAAGTGGCCAGAGGTCGCTTTCACTGCTAATATCACTACAAAGGATGTTACATCCTTCCTCTCCTCCGTCTTCAGCAGAAAAGGCAACGCTGAATCCATTGTGACAGATAATGGCAAACAGTTTACTTCAGCTGACTTTGCTACTTTCCTAGCTGAACGGGACATTGTACACCACAGAGTCTCCGTGTACTACCCTGCTGCAAATGGCGCCATAGAGCGTTTCAATCGTGTCCTGAAACAGAGTGTGCAGATGGCTATCACACAGTCTGTACCATGGAAACCTGCCATTACTGCTTTCCTGATGGCTTACCGTGCCACACCGCATGCAGCTACTGGTGTGTCTCCCTTTCAACTACTGCATGGCCGGAGGATGCGCACAAAGTTGACTGTCCTGCCGCCCTCTCATGCTGACCCTGTCTCAGATGGACAGGTACGAGAGAAAGTCACACGCCATCAACTCAAGATGAAGTCCTACACTGATGGAAAACGAGGCGCATGCACTCCGTCTTTTCAAAAAGGGGATAGTGTGCGAGTGAAAACACCTCTCCATGTGCCCAAAGGTCACCCAAAGTTTGGAGCTCCACTGAGGGTCACAAAGAAGGTAGCCCAAAGCACATACTTGCTGGAGGATGGGCGAAGATGGAACGCCTCTCACCTAGCTCCTGATCGCTGTGCAGCTGCAAAGCTACATAACATTCCTGCTTCACCTGCCTCTCCATCCTCTCCAAAGCAGTCACGAGTTAGAAAGAAGCCTAACTGGATGCAAGAATATGTGACTAGTGATTAGCTATTTGTCCTCCTATAGTAGCTTGTCAACAGTTCTTTTATTTTGTTATTTTGTGATGCAATATATGTAGAGTGTTTGAAAAAAAAAATCCTACAGTTGTATCTTATTCAGATCTGTGAAACACTTGAGTATTTTGCGTTCATGTCTCATGTTCACCATGTTTACATTTTGTGGTTTAATAACCTTATTTACAGTACTGAGTAGAGACAGAGAAAATGTTTATGTCTGAGTGCAGGTTCTGATATTCTCTAATTTAGTCTCAGAGGAAATATTATTTTACAAAGAAGGGAAATGTTGTGTCCTACTGTTATCCAGTATTTAATACATGTAGTTACTCCTTTACACCACTTGGTGTCACTGTAGGTAGCCTGGCTACAGAGGTCATATGAAGAAGTGTGGACAGGAAGTGAGATGTACATTGTATGCCATGTTGTGAAGCTATGCTGAGCACTAACAAAGAATAGTCAATGTGAAATGAATCCAAGCTCTCCAGTGTCTTATTACTTGCCATCCACCTCTACACAATGCAACTAAAAAAATACATGAACCTGGGGACTGACGCCCTCTACTGAAAGTGACGTCAGACTTCGGTGCTCTATAGTAGTGATCAATGTAAATCTGTCCAATTTTCCATATTCCAACCAGTTCCTTTCCCCTCCATCGGGTGCCCCGGCTGGCCAGGGGGAGGTAGTTTAGAGACCAGGATTACTGCATGTTTATTGTTGAGGTTACCTATACAGTGCTACCCTAGGGGACACGGGGATAACATGCAAACTCCACACAGAAAGGCCCTTTCGCCAACCCTGCCTCGGGTATGGACTGATGATGCGGAGGAGAGAGCATGCCCCCAGCGTCCCCAGCGGGAATCGAACCCAGGACCTTTTAGCTGTGAGGTGAGAGCACTACCGACTGTGCCACCCCACATTTACCTTTTATAGCGCCAAACAAGAGGCTGAATTATGTAAAACACGTTTTTGGATATTACTCCTTCACTATTTGGGCTAAAAACGGCCATAGCCAGTTGCCCAAATGTGCTAACATCATCACATTTGTGATGACAGCAATGGCCGTTTTTAGTCCAATGAGTGTTTTTCTTTTGCAAAACGAATGCTTGGAATGGATTCAGCATCATGAAAACCCCATAGTTTGACACATCACATGCTACATAAAGCATGGTGAAAATTTTAATATCTTGCCTTCTGTAGGTTGTTAATGTTATGGTCACATATTATGCCAATTCTCAAAATTGCTCAACTTATGCAAGTTAGCATCCGGCGGTTTCTACATGCTGGGGACCCATCTATTATATATTGGAGAAGTTGTCACGTGGCGCAAAAGTGTGTCACTAGCCAATGAAAAGATGTGCCCATGTGGCCTGTGGCCACTAGCCAATGCAAACTCAACCAACTCAACCAAGCCACACCCGTCACTAGCTCTCAGCCCCCCCTCCCTCTTTGGCTGCTGTAATGTGATCTCCCCTATATGGCTCTCCCTCTCCGCAGAGAAACCTTACCTATAGTCGCCTCACCATTTCGCTTATTCCTTCTAAATCTCTGCATTTAAAATATAGGTCGCTCAGCGAATGTCTTAGTTACATTAACATTGTTCTTAGAAACTACTTGGTTTGTACCTAACTACGATTAGACAGATCACGTTTGCTATTTCGCTATTGCCAGTACTTCTGATTGCACGCACACACACACACACACACACACACTAGCCCGTGTCCCACACACACACAACACTGCCGTGCAGATTTAAGCTGTCAAAACTATTTTGTTAAAGTTACATACGCATATATGAATATGAAAATGTTAACAGGCCAGATCAAGTCAGAAAATAAATCTAGAATAAGCAACAATATTGCTGACTGTCAAACATCATTGTCCAATGTTGTTTGTTGTTTGTCCAGCAGTGGTTCTCAAACATTTCATGTCATGGACCACTAATATTCTATATGTATATATATATATATATTATATACAGTATAAATATCATAGTATAAATTCATAGCCTAAATATACAGTATAAATATCTGCCCTACATTTTTCAAATGTGCCTTTAATGGCACCACCAGGAGGCCGACTTATGTGAAACACATTTATATATTTAGTTCTTAATTTCAGATTCTATTCCATCGAAATATCACGCAAATCGTTACACATGATTTTCATCATGTGATCAAGATGGACCTGTGTTTTTTTATATTTTGAGCAAAAATGCCTCAAATCACGCACATTGTCACTACGTTGAGGAACATGTGCCATGCATTGTTTTTGGAGAAATAAAAAATTGTCCAAACATCACAAACATTCCAGATCTGGTGGAGACCTGCAGCTCTGAGGAACAATTTTTCTATAACTGATAACTGGTAATCTGCAGCATCCTGTTGCACACGTCAAATGACCTGATCCTATTCAGGAAATCTGTCTCTCATTAGCAGGCAACAGTGCAGCACTATCTCTCTCTCTGTTTCTGGCACAACAGCGCCACTTTTTCCCCTACTGCTACTCATAGTCACACACATAGCTTAACACACACACACATAGGTTAATATGTTAACAGTTTAACACGGACATTGCTGTTCCTTGGAGTGGTTGCACCACTCAAAAAGTATCTACTATGGAGTGTATGGACAGAATAATGTGGGCCATGATGCATGTAGCTCACCAGCCTGTTTTTTGTTGAGGTCTTTAAAAGCATTTCACATCAGGCGAGCTGTCCCCACTTCAGAGAGCCAAGCAGCTGAGGTCTCCAGAGGCTTGTTAGAGTGGCATTTTATATTTTTCTTCTCCTCTGCTGTTTCTTCTAGTGAAAGCTGTCTCAGACGACATCATGCAGCGCAATGAGGGATTCCCATGCAGCCCCTGAAATTCCCCCTTTCTTTCCCTCCCCCTTTCCATGCTTAAGGCAAATGTATATTCTGTTGCACGACCATGTCACTCGACTATAAATTATGTGTTTTTCTCTTCGTGTTTCTTTTTTTGTCGACTACTTGCTTGTTTAAATTATATCTCACTTCCGACTTCCCTTCCTCTCGTACTTAACGAGGATCTTTCATAATTTATTCCCTCTGGCATTTTCACATGGAATCCTTTTGCCTGGGCTATATTTTTTGTGCTGCAAAAGATACAGCTCAATTTGTTGTAGAACATTGGCAAAGTACAACTGCTCTCTTAATTTGAAGTATTTTTCATCAGGAGTTTTTGTTCCCAACAAAGGTTTAGCCTACAGGGTTGGGCACTTACAAAATATACCCCAACCCATGTCTAGAACAATGTAAGAAATAAAACTAAAGATAGCTATTTTCAAGTGTTATTTTCCGTGTCAATGGAATGCCATGCTACATGTCACTGACTGAGTGTGGGTGTAGTACAGCAGATAATAGGAACGATCTTTCACTTGGTGATACAAGCGTGAAATTTGGCATGAATATGCCTCTGGGTCACCTCTTTAACTTTTTTAACCGAGCCAACGAAAAATCCAATATGGCGGTCATTTTTCAAGATGGCCGCCAAATAAAAAAGGCCTTTTGTGGCGGTTCTGGACAACCATGGGTGCAGCCGACTCGAGACCGGGCACTGCACTCCCTGTGGGTGTGTGGAACGTGTGTGTCGAATTTGAAGTCGGTGGGGCGAACGGTTCTCGAGTTACGTGGATTACAGATGTACACACGCACACGGTGCTATTTCAAGATGGCCGCCACATCTAATTGTTAGCCTATGTCTACATTTCTTACAAAGTTTAGGAAAAATTTCACCATTATAGATAGATAGATAGATATTTTATTTATTTTTTATTTATTTTAATTTTTTATATTCTTTATATATATATATATTTTTTTTGTTATTATTTTTAGTTTTCATACTGAAAATGGTAGCATGCTAATGCTAACTTAATGCTAACATGGTAGCATGCTAATGCTAACATAATAATGCTAACATGGTAATATGCTAGCATGCTAACATAGCATGCTAACATGATAATGCTAACATGCTAATTAGCATTAGAAAATGGTAGCATTAGCATTTTCAGTATGAAAACTAAAAATAATGACAAAAAAAAATAAAAAAATATATAAAGAATTAAAAAAATATATAAAAAAATAAAATCTATCTATCTATCTATCTATAATGGTGAATTTTTTCCTAAAATTTGTAAGAAATGTAGACATAGGCTAACATTTAGATGTGGCGGCCATCTTGAAATAGCACCGCCATATTGGATTCTTGGATGGCTCGGTTAAAAAAGTTAAAGAGGTGACCCAGAGGCATGTTCATGCCAAATTTCACGCTTGTATCACCAAGCGAACAACCGTTCCAATGATCTGCTATATTGCACAAATTTTGTGTGCGTGTGTACATCTGTAATCCACGTAACCCGAGTACCGTTCGCCCCACCGACTTCAAATTCGACACACACGTTCCACACACCCACAGGGAGTGCAGTGCCCGGTCTTGAGTCGCCGGCACCCATGGTTGTCCAGAACCGCCACAAAAGGCCTTTTTTATTTGGCGGCCATCTTGAAAAATGACCGCCATATTGGATTCTTCGCTGGCTCGGTTAAAAAAGTTAAAGAGGTGACCCAGAGGCATGTTCATGCCAAATTTCACGCTTGTATCACCAAGTGAAAGGTTCTCTCACAATATGGCTGTTAGCCGCTGTACTAGTGGGGAGCCTTCCATTTGAGCAAGACTGTCTGGCATTCCTGGCATGTCTATAGCCAGAAGTGATGCAAAGGCAACCATGCGACACTCTGCAAATGTCAGATGAGGATCGTCTCCAATCCATCAGTAATGTCAAAATGCTGTCAGGGGGTCCGACCGGGTCGAAATTCTGCCTTATGGATGTTGGATAGGGTATGATTCATATATTCATATATTCATTCATACCCTCATTCATACCGTATGAATGAATAACATATCTTCAGAATGTTTGTTATTCAGGGCAAATCCCGTTCAGGCAGATGAGATAAGGGTACTGTATTATTATTTTTGTAATATTTTTGTAATGGAATCCCATTGGATGGCATAGGCCTATACTGTATGCCCCAACATGTTCCCACGCCGATTTATTTTTTGAGAGGTGCTAGCCCCTCCTAAATTCAACTATAGTGTAGATTCTTGTCCTAACACAAACATTAAATGTCATTGACAATGAATGGAGAATTTACATCATATGTAGACGAGCAAATCATCTATTTTCGTCCTACACAAAATTCCCATTGACATTGAACGGAGAATTTATGTCATGTGTCTGAGCAAATGATGATGTACACATGGGTGTGATTTCTATTTTTGTAAGTGTTTAATCCTGTGTGCATGGGTGCACATGTCAGCATGGACATTGTTTAATTTAGGCTGTGGCTCTGCAGAGGCTAGCCAAGACTGTCGGTCTGTGTGTCTGTTTGTCCAGAGCTAATCACGGCTAATTTATTTTGTGCATTAGGCCACAGAAGTGCCTCCACTTTTCTTTCACATACTGTCCTGTAGGCTGCAAACTGTATATTTATCTTTGTGAAATGTTTAACTTAAATATTATAATGGAAGTCACAGGAGCTCTTGTTGGGTTGAAACATTGCCCAGAATATGGACTGAAACAAACAAACACAGGGTTAGAATAGAACACACTGTGCATTTGAAACAGAGAGGGGTATATCCACTTACTGCATGTCTGAGACCAAATAAAAAATGTACTGCCAGCACCGCCATACAATATTTATCTTTGAAATGTAGTTGAGTGAAAGTCACAAGTATCCAAAAATACAAATACTCAAGTAAAGTAAAGTGCAGTAGTATAAATGCACTCAAGCTAAGCTCAAGTAAATGTACTACATTTCTAACTGTAGTATTGGCTTATACTGTTGTAGGAACGTTTGTATGGGTGTGCTTTATTCACCGGGGGACAGTTGAATAAAGCAAACGAGACCTTCTGCAACAACGTGTCAGCTCTCCGTCTGTATACGAATGCTTAATATATTGTGTATATATTAAACCACTCGACATGATGTCAGAAGTGGCCAGTATTTTGTGCCAGTAATAGCAACTACTTGAACCCCGCCGTTTGCTGTTTTTGTTTCCGCGAAAAGTAACGCTGTCGTGTAGTATTTTAGCCGACCGGCTAACGTCACAACAGCGCCATGAATCACTTCTGTGGATTGGCCGAAATGGATCAAACGTTTTAAAAGGTTTCGGATTGCGTCAGGATTGGAGACGCAGGCAGACGAGAACCAGGTTAATGCTTTGATCTATACTATGGGAGAAGAAGCAGAGGACATACTTCTTTCACTGCATCTGACAAATGAGGACGCTGCCGACTACACTACAGTGACAGATAAGTTGGATGCCCATTTCGTAACACGCAGAAACGGGCCCAGTTTAATCAGAGGCACCAAGAAGTGGACGAGACTGTGTGCTTCATAACAGCATTACATTGTCTGGCTGAACACTGTGGATACGGAGCACTGCATGATGAGCTGGTGAGACAGACTGGTGGTCGGGTGTAAAGATAAGAAACTGTCTGAAATGTTACAAAATATGGACCCTAACTTGACATTGGACAAAGCAACAGGAACTGCTAAAATCTAATTTTAAAGGGGACATGATGAACACACAGCTTGACAGTGTATATGCCCAGCAGCGAGGTGGAGCTAGGTACAAGCAGACCAAGCCACAATTCTCACAGCCTCAGTCATTCAAGAAAAGTGCACAGACGGAGTCCTTCAATAAGAGACAATGTGCGGTGACACCATGGGGGCCACAGCCACTGCAGGGAGTTTGGACATTACGCTAAGGTCTGCAGAGCCAGGATGGTTCATGAGGTGAACGTTGCCTCACTGTCACTAACAGAGGATTATGAGGACGAAGCTGCATTCCTTGGCTCAGTGACAGCTGAGGTGGATGAAGGTCCATGGATGGCAGAGATAAAAATGGACGACTGCAGTGTAGTGTGTAAGATAGACACGGTTGCAGATGAGACATGTCGTGCGCCTTGTGTCGTCGATCCGTTTTTGCTTTTGTCTGTACACTCGCTCTGTCTCCTTCAGCTTTTCCATGTCCACACGCCCTGGGTCGAGCTGGGATGGGATGACTGGAACTGGTATTCTGATGTTCTTGCCCTCCGTCTGAAAGAGTTCTGCCCCCACAGTGGACCATGGTCTTGTAGGGAATTTAGTGGGCATCATCGCTTCTTTAAGGTTTGTTCTCTCACGTGCGCACACGTCACAGGTCTCCGCCAACTGCTGCAGCTGCTTACTGAGGCCTGGCCACCACACAGACTGTCTAGCCCTTTCTCTGCATTTTGTGATGCCAAGATGTCCTTCGTGCAGCTTGCTCAATATGTCTGCTCTGAGCATTTTGGGGATCAATCCTCTCCCCCTTTAGCAGCAGACCCTGTTGTATAGTTAACTCTCCGGAGAAGGGTAGGAAAGGCTGGAACTCATGGCCAGCCGTCCATGCAGTAGCGTTTCAGCTGGCGGAGTGTGTCATTATCCTGGTGGGCCTGTATCTCCCTGAGCCTCCGTTCCGTAGCTGGCAGGCTCGCTATGACGGAGTCAGCATAGAGGTTTATGTCAGCCTCCTGCAGCCCCCCTGTCATGCTGCTTACGGGGGCCCTGGACAGCACATCTGCTGTTGCAATGTTCTTCCCTGCCACATGTGATATAGTGTACGAGAATCTCATCAGACGCATTCTCAGACGTTGTATGCGTGGTGGCAGTTCATCCAAGCTTTTTGAGCCAAGAAGGGGGTCCAAAGGCTTGTGGTCCTGTTTCAATGTGAACGTTTTTTCCAATGAGGAACTCGACAAACCTCTCGCAGGCCCACGTGGAGACCAGTGCCTCCTTCTCTATCTGTGCGTACCTCTGTTCAGTACCGCTGAGGGCTCGCGAAGCATACGCCACCGGTCTCCACTCCTGGGCTGCATTCTTTTGGAGGAGGACAACGCCGAGCCCATATGATGAGGCGTCGGCAGAGACCAAAGTCTCAGCGTTGGCGTCGTACAGTGCTAGGCCAGGGGGTGTCGTCAGCTCTCTCCTAACTTGTTGTTGGGGCCCCCACATCCACATGTTTGATTTCTTCAGCAGGTCTCTCAGTGGACGGGTTTTCTCGGCTAAATGGGGCAAGAATTTGCCGAGATGGTTCACCATCCCCAACAGTCCTCTCACTTTGCTGATGTTGTCAGGCTCTGTCATGGCTTTCACAGCATCCACTTTATCAGGGTCAGCAGTTGCCCCTGATGCATCCAAGACCTGCCCCAGGAACTTTATACGTCTCTTGGAGAACTCACACTTCTCGTTTAGCGTGACTCCAGCCGCCTGGAGACGTGACAGCGCTGCATGCAGCCTTTCATCGTGCTGCTCTTGCGTGGCCGTCATCCATCTGGCACAGAACGCCTGGTGCAGAAGAAATCCCAAAGCACAAACGATTGTAGCAGTATCGTCCAAATGGCGAGGGATTAGCCAGAAGCCTGAATTGGCGTCCAGTTTAGAAAACACTCTGGCCCCGGCAAGCTGTCCCAAAGTGTGTTCTACTGAGCAGTGGATGTCTCTCCCTCATGACTGATTTGTTCAACTCTGTGAGGTCAGTGCAGATTCTGACCTTCCCTGTGCGCTTGGGGACCACCACCATGGGCGCACACCAATCGGTAGGTTCTTCCACCTTTGAAATGACCCCCTGCTGTTCCATGCGGTCCAATTCTTCTTTCACCTTTGGTAGGAGAGGGAGGGATGGTTGTAGAGAGGGAAAAAGGCTTTGCCCCCGGCTTTAGCACAATGTTGTATTCCCCCTGCATTTTCCCCAGACCACTGAAAAGTTTGGGGAATTGGGCTCTCACTGTATCCTTTGAGCACAGGCTGACAGCATCTGTGTCTACTACACACAGGGCCGTGGCAGCCGGTCGGCCAAGCAATGACGTGGCCAACGCCTCCACTACATAAACGTCCTGCTCTGTGTGTCTGTTCCCCTTGCAGAGTGTAGCTGTGAACTTGCCCTTTACATGCCATGTCACAGTTGCGCAGCCACACACATATATTAACTGTATACACAGTATATGATGATTTTGGGTGTGACAGTACAGTACAGTACAGTACAGTACAGTACAGTACAGTACAGTACAGTACAGTACAGTACAGTATAGTACAGTACAGTACAGTACAGTACATTACAGTACAGTACAGGGACCCCCACATGGTAATAATTTCTCGACTGTTTCAGACACGGGGCGGCTCGCCGGAACCGTGCCGGCACCCTGGGCACGTTCCTGTGGGTCTGGAACTTCCGGGGTCCCCCACACGGAGTTGCACCACTCACTTCACACGGGTGTGTGTGTTTCTTTTTTACATTTTTGATTGGCGCTAGCCCCTCCTATATTCAGCTATAATGCAGATTTGTCTCGTAACACAAACATTAAATGCCTTTGACAATGAATAGAGAATTTATGTCATATGGAGACGAGCAAATTGGCTATTTTCTTCTTTTATTTTTTATGTCATGATGTACGATGAGAAGAGCGCACCTCACATCACACGTGTGATTTTTTAATACTTAAAATAGCCCATCTAAGCTCACAACGTGTCGATGTAGATCGGCTAGTTAAACCATTTTTTTATGTTTTTCATTATAGTTAAAAAGGCAAAGACGTTTAGGGATAAGGGGTTACTGTTCTTATACCTATAGCCAGTAGCTCTGGTCAGAGCGTATAGAAGGAAGGATTGGGCTGACAATTACCACTGCAGACTCTGATCTATTCAAAGGCACAATGCAGCCGAGTTTTGGGATAATGGGCAGTTAGCAGAGAGATGAAACAACTATCTGTCTATGTTTTAGTCCTTGAAGTCATACCTGAAATGTTATCCCCCATCTACATGCCATCTCGTAAGTGCTAAACAAAGTGCTCGCTCACCCACCTAAAAAACCCAACATTGGCTGTAACTGTTGTGTTGGCTGTTGGTTTTGCTATTTAAGGCTAGCTCATTCAACTCCATCAGCCCGGACATACTGCTCAACAAACTGCAGATATTAGGTCTAGAAGAACCCTCTGTCTGTGGATGAAGGACTTTCTAACCAACGGATCCCAGCATGTCAGGCAGGGCAATCACTGCACAATGGCTGCACTCCCACCCACAGTTCACCTTAATCAAATTCGCAAATGACACAAAAAAACCTAGATGAAATCATCATTGACTGAAAAAAAAAAAAAAATAATAAAAAAGACTATTAAAAAAGAATCACACTGGACTGTGTGGGTTTCCATTTTCAAGTTCCTACCTATTTTAGGGCCTGGAGCCTATACACCTCACACTTATTCAAGAAGTCACAACAGTGCCTCTTTTTCGGGAAGATCCTGAGATGCAACAGACTCCCTCAAAAACTGCTAATGTCTGGCGCTGGCGCTGCAGTATTGAGATCATCCTGACATGAACCGTGGCAGACAGGAAGGTCCTGCAGCAGATAGTGGAAAAACGGCTCAGTGGATCAGAGGCTCCCCCCCTCCCAAATCTGACAGACGTCCACTTGAGCTGTTTTCACAAACAGGCCTCTTAACATCATGACTGAGACCCCTTCACACCACCACCCTCCTCCCATGAGGCAGGCTCAGAACCATATAGGCCTACACACGCACCAATGGGCTGAGAAATAGCCTCAGTCCCAGGCTTACTCATCTGCGAAGAGAAAAGCCTGGTCACAACATGAGGCAGAGACGCTATCGGTGGAAGTGTCTGTTCGGAACATCTGACAACTTTATTTCCCACGAGACTACGGAGAATGTAAACTGATTTCACTCCACTTCCTGGAGGGGTACTTCCGCTAAAATCCCGCAACTTCCGCCCAAAACAAATGATTACCTCTACAGCTTGCCCAGCGTGGCTGAGAAACAGCTTTTTCCCCACAGCAGAGAACAAGCTGCTGAACCCATAATCCCACCACCACCAACAAAATTAAAAACATACTCTGTCCCAAGATGCAATATAATATTAAACTGCTGGTAAAATAATATAGTGCAATAACTTTGTGGTACAGAATGTTTGTCTACAAAAATGAGAATGCCCATATATGGCTCCAATCGACTTCAAACTCATCATGCGAATGCAGCGCACAATGCAATAGTGAGATAGTATAGGGACACAGACAGACACAATGGGTTTGCATAACTAGGTGGGGCATGCATTTCTATCTTGGATCTTCCCGACTTGCTTCATTCCCGAGTAAGTTGTCGACTGATCTAGAGTCTAGACAATAATAATAACACCTCAGATTTATATAATGCTATTATATGTACATATAGCTGCTTTCCATGAAAAATAAAATAAAAAATAAAATAACTTTATTACTATTAGGCAAAAATAGTGTGTGTGTGTGTGTGTGTGTGTGTGTGTGTGGGGGGGGGGGGGGGTAAGGTCCCTGCACACCGAAGTTCAGAGTTTTAGCTGCATTTCTCCATCGGTTTTCAGAAAAACGCGTCCAGTGTGAAACCACCTTTAGTTGGGGAAAAGCTATTTTGAAGAGGTGTGTTTTGAGGCTGGTTTTGAAGGAAGGGTGAAGGCTCCTTGATGCTGCATTCCACAGGGAGGGTTCATCAGTGGCTCAGGGGTAGAGTGACCGGATAGAAACCGCAACATCATGTGCACTCACAGGAAATGTCAGTGGTGTAGGAAGTTAGAGGCATTATTAGGTCAGGTTGTTTCAACTTTAAGTCAACTCTTTGTTTGACTGGAAGCCACTGAAGGCCTTGATGGACTTGATCTGAACGAGTGCTAATGAGCAAGCGAGCAGCTTTGAACATATTATAGTTTATTGATGACTTTAGAGATGATGCCACGAAGGATGCTATTGCAGTAGTCAGGCTCAGATGTAATGAATATGCAAAAGAGTGTTTTGGCAGCGGAGAAAGACAGAGAGAGCCAGGGGACTTTTTGTACAGTATGTGTGCACAAAATCACTATCAATATACAGAGGCAGGATATACTATATATCAGTAGCCTATTGCAGCAAAAAAATAAAATACACATTGACAAAATACAGAATGATGGACCTGCATCAAAATCATTCAGTTCTCCCATTAGGATGTGGGCCCCAGATTTAGAGCTGTGGTCTAATGGCAGTCGTTGGAAGGGAGGCCTCATATGCATCTTTGCATCATAGTTGAATAATCTGTCACTCTCTGAAAATAGCAGATGTACAAGCTCTCAACACGTTTCATCAGCGATGCGTTGTGAGTTTGTACAACAGCTAATTCCAGCACGCTGGCACCGTATACGGCAAAGTAAAAATCGTCTTCAGGTGAACACTGAGTTCCCTGGGTGAGTGTGTGTGCGTGCGTGTGTGTGTGTGTGTGTGTGTGTGTGTGTGTGTGTGTGTGTGACTTCACGTCAGTCAGGACAAGGTTCATCGATGTGTAGTAAAATTCAGGGCAGATGCTGGAGGATATGACAAAAGCAAGCTGACCTGGGGTTACAGCAGGTGTACAATGCTGACCTGTGGTTACAGCAGGTGTACAAGGCTGACCTGGGGTTACAGCAGGTGACCTGGGGTTACAGCAGGTGTACAATTCATTGGATAGGTCACAAGACTCACTACATTGAGATATTATTTATTCCCTGACTGAACGAGACTGACACTTTCCTCCCGGCTGCCCTTCTAACTTTTTATCACTCTGCAAAAATGTTCCTTTACGATGCAAGGTCACCTTGCTTTTATAAGTCCTTTTTATGTATTCATATACAGTATAGAGGCTTATCTTTTAAATGCATATAGGTCTACTAACTTTCATAAATATTTTTATGATGTTCAGTGTTTATTCATATTCTTGAGCACTGCACAATTTGAAAACCTCCGCCATTAATTGGGTTGGATTAACATGTTCCTTTGGAATAAGGTGTTCCTTTCATGTTAATGGCGTTTCCAGGAATTACATTTTGGGTTAATTGTTAAGATGTGTTAATTGTCGTATCCCCGCGCACAATCTGAGCACTAAAGGTTTTCAAAGAGATATACCTGCCAGACGAGTAGGATACAAAGGCTGAAAGGCATGCATTTACATTCCAATGGGTGATTGAGGGTCGCGCTCTACCGCAACGGCCAATCAGCTGTCCACTAATAGTTCTCAGGTCTTGTTTTTGTCCTCTCTTTTTTCTCATTGTATCTCTCAACCGAAATGGTTGAGTTACCGTGTGGGGGTCCCTCTACTGTATTGTACTGTCACTGTACTGTATTGTCACACCCGAAATCATCATATACAGATATACTGTATACAGTTAGTGACACCTGACTTGTGTCTGAACACAGCTTTGATGGATGTGTTCTGCCCCCGCTCCCTCCCATCAAACAAAATGTTTGGTCAAACCATATGGGCTTCCATTAGAAATGCATTGGAGCGGCCATTAAACACAGACACAAGACAGGTGTCTTGAATTTGTGAATGCAGCCGAGTAAGGGCATAATGTCGACCCCACCCGCTCACCTCCTCCCCACCCCCTCCTGGTGTTGCGGTCATCTTGGAAACTAAACACGATATAAACAATGGGAGAAGGGTGGGGCAGAGAAAGGCCCTTATTGTATCTGGATATTTCCACATCTAGATTCCAATTCCTGTTTTTCTCAGTATCCTTTCCGGCTGAACACCTGCGGCTCAAGCTTTTGAATCATGTACTGGTGAGACCATCTCAAAATAATAAAGAAGGTATTAGGATTCAATATGTCTTGAGCACATACAGCTCAAGACAAATATGAGTAATGAACAAAGGTTCTTTCCTATTTCACTTTCATCAATCAAGTGGAATATATTTTCCAGATCAAATACGGCAAATAAAGCAGCAAAGCCGCGGCACGCGCTTTGGGCTATTTTGGCTTGACGTTGCCTGGGAAACATTTCCGCCACCAAACAAATGAGGTAACAATAGATAGTAATTAGCAGCAGCTCTGCTGTGTGTTTGTACAGGAAATAAATGTAGCCTTTCTTTAAAAAAGCGCTTGTGGTGTGGTGATGAGTTTGGCAAATACGGAACTGTATAATAAGCTCTATATGCAAATCAGCAACCTTCCACATCCTTTTATTTAAATCCTTCTGATTTAAATGTGTTGGGTTGAATGTCGTGTTGCGTGTTGTTTGTAAAGTGACACAATCAGACCAGCACCAGAAGTGCTGCAATCAAACTCATATCCGCCGCAGGCTTGCTGCTTCCCTAGAATCCCTACATGCTGACACTCCCCCCCCCAACCACCCCCCCCCCCCCCCCCCCCCCCACACACACACACAGACACAGACACACACACACACACACGCACACACACACACGCACACACACACTCTGCCACCGTGCCACACATCTTTGGCTTTTCATTTCAGGCACATTGGGGGGAAAAGATTGTTTGTTGTTGCATGGAGATGATCCTCAACAAGTATACTGTATGTGGCAGCACAGTGTCACATTGCTGATTTATTTTCAATCTCACGAGAGCGCTGAGTCGACTCATATCATCTCATATTAGCCTATATCAGTATCTATCTCTGAGGATATTAAACTCCCCCAGCGCAGCTCATT
This sequence comes from Protomyctophum parallelum, assembly GCF_964188405.1. Taxonomy (NCBI): domain Eukaryota; kingdom Metazoa; phylum Chordata; class Actinopteri; order Myctophiformes; family Myctophidae; genus Protomyctophum; species Protomyctophum parallelum. The sequence continues at coordinate 32,030,526 of NC_139700.1, read as the reverse complement.
TCACCTTGTGACCTTACTTAACTAACTTTGCCATGCTGCCGGCTTCATTTAAAATTGATTAACTAACAGACCGTTGATAGTTAAACAGCATAGCTTGTATCCGCATGGAAATTAAGGACATATATGTTCAAGGCACATTTTTATTGAGCTCTAAACAGGCACTGACACTTTAAAACACGTTGAAGCCTTGTTTATAGGAGGAACCTCTTTCAACACCAGGGGGCGGAAGGTAGCGGAAGGTTGAATTAATGTTTTATTAGGCGCCCATCATGCCTATTTCATCTCATTTTGAGCCATAATGTCAATTAAGACGGCGTGCATGCGTGCACGCAGGGATTTTGGCAGTTTTTTTGAGTGGTGCAACCACTCCAAGGAACAGCAATGTCCGTGTCTGCCTAACTATGTGACGTTAACCCATGCACCTATGTGACGTTAATGAGCACCAGTATGACTATTAGTACCAGTAGGGGTGCTGTTTGCCAGAAACAGAGAGAGAGAGAGAGAGAGAGTGCTGCACTGTTGCCTGCTAATGCGAGAGAGAGAGAGAGGGGGGGGGGGGGGGGAATTGCACCACTCAGTTCACACGGGTGTGATTTTCAACGCTCGGTTAACGCCAATTTATCAAATCTCAATATCTCGGGCATGGCTACCTGGACAAAGGTAAATTAATCTCGTTATCTCGGGCATGGTGTTGAAACAGTGAGAAAACAAAAAAAACATAAGAATGTTGAGGTACTAAGGTGGCACAACAAGTATGCTACTTGTCCACCACCGCAGAGTCTAGGGATTCCACTCCATCACCAAGCATGCAGCTTGGCCGAGCATCTATACGAACATATTTGCCAGCGTTTGGGGGAGTTGTTCGCTAGCGGCTCCTACGGGCTGGGGCAGTGTCTGTCAGTGGGCGGTGTACGTTCCTCCAGTGCAGGCTACCAGGCGAGCCAATTAGGAACAATAGCTGTGGCAACACAGAAAGGCGTCAGGAGTGTTAATTGGCATAAAGACTTACATTGAGAAAAAGTAAAACAGAAGAATGTTGTAATTTGTGCCCTGTGTCAACTTGAAATGAAATACAATGGAGCAGGTTTCTAATGAGTTGTCTTATAAGTAATATTGTGATTACGTGTCAATTTGTAATTGCATTTTTGAGTGCATGCATTTTGTCCGACGGGGCATAGATCCGATCCATTGGTCCCATCGACTACCTACCCCAAACCCTCACCCTAACCATAACCGCGAGCACGGGGCAGCACACCTAAACCTAAACCCGAGTCGGACCAATGTTCCGTCGAACCTGGTCCGTCGGACCAAAGTATATGCCTCCCTGCATTTTTAGCTTAAATTCTGTATACTGTTTTTGCAATGTTTAGCCCATTCACTACTACTGATATGTATCCTTTGTATACGTATTGTATGTCATGATGCATTTCTATTTTACATCAAATGTAAACCAATGACTTCTTGGAAGGTCAGGAGAACAGAACATTGTCAGCACTAATAGTTCACAGAAAATAAGATAAGGCTATGACTTCTGGACAGTGAGATAAGTATGCAAAAAAGGTCCTTTAGTGAGGATGAAATTAATATTATACTTCATCAATTATACTAAATATTACCTAAAATAGAAGTCCATTAGAAGTCCATTGTGGATCCCCCCCTCTCTCTCTTAGCCAATTAATTACAGCCAGCTGCTATTTGGAAATTGTAGTCATTTTGATTATTTTTCAATTCATTTTTCAGCCCTATAATTGAGGTCTCATGTGCCAAGTTATCAGTACACCAGCATTCAAATTAATCTTCATGAAGCAGTGGCACTATGACTCACATAGAGCAACTAGACTTGCACAGTATGGGGAACTTTGATATGGAGTGCCATGACAGTATACTATTATGTCCGGCATTGTTTGTTTGGATTCGATACCGTAGTCTGGGTTCAGTTAATTTTTCTTGGCTAGGTTCCAGGTCATCATCTACAGTAACTGAGATAATAGCTTCTATATCCATGGACAAACAGCCTGCCAGGAATGTCAGAAACGAAAGGCAAAAGATTGAGAGTGGAATAATGGAGTTTAAAGGGATTGTGACATTAAAAAAAAGGTTTTGGAATTGTTCTTGTTTTTTTAGGTTTTCTAATCTCAATTGCACCCAAAAAACATGAACTTTTAACATTCAGTAGATTTTCTGTGATCTGGGGTTTTCTGGCTCAAACAGGTGCTCTGATTTGCCGGCAGTAAGTGACATCACTTACTGCAAATCCCATATATGTCAATGGGATTTGCCAGCAGATGTCACTGTTTCACTGTGTTGCCTGTTTTCATTGTAGCTCAAAAGGCCCAAAAAACCCCAAAGAAAACTTCAGACCACAGAAAATCCACTGAATGTTCAAAGTTCAGGTTTTTTGGGTGTAATTGAGGTCATAAAACCTAAAAGAAAAAAGAAAAAGAAAAAGAAATGAAAATGAATGTCATAAAACCTTTAAGCCTGGCCATAGCAGTTTGATCATCTACATTGTCTCCCAGGGTTTGATTTGCTGGTGGTGATTTGGGGATCGAGGTTCCATGCATATTGCATACCTCTACTTTTACATCGTCTCTGGTCATTATCTTGTTATGGCTGGTGGGGATAGGTTTTTATCCCTCAGGTTCTGGTCATTATCTTGTTATGGCTGGTGGGGATAGGTTTTTATCCCTCAGGTTCTGCTCAGACTGGAGTGGACATGCATTTCCGTTTGGAGAATGTAGTGAATGTAGTCAGATAGGCCTGTGTTTCATATTTTATGTTTCATAAATGCATGTCTGATAACACAATTTAACAATTCAAATAAAAGTATTAAATGCATGTTAAACAATACAAATTGTCGCCATTTGCCAAGCTCTGTGTTTATAGTGAAATTATCAGATCTACAAGCTCAGATTTAAGCTATTGTACAAAAATAGCAGGTCTACAAGTTCAGATTTTAGCTACTTTTCATGTACAAAGTTTATAAGACTAAGGAATTGCTGTATAATTATAATTATTATATTTCTTTCTCCCGTGGAACGCTGTTGTCTCCCTTGAAATAGAAATCTGAAATTTAGAATATTTGCTGTGGTGCAAGTTGTTAAGAAGAATTATTATATTATGTGAAAACATTACTAAATATTACCATTACTCATTGTTTTACAACATATTACCATTGTAACATTTCACCCACTATTGAACCCATGACCCACGGTTCACGAGTCTGGGCAACAACCCCCTTCCCCAAAGGTAGCTCCCTCAGAGGGAGTTATGGCCAAATATCATACATATAACTTTTATTACAAGTAAGACGCGCAAACGCGGGAAGCGAACGCAGCTCGTGTGTGTGTGGTTGTGTTTGTGTGTGTGTGTGTGTGTGTGTGTGTGTGTGTGTGTGCTACAGCTGCGCCCTGTGTGTGTGTGTGTGTGTGTGTGTGCTACAGCTGCGCCCTGTGTGTGTGTGTGTGTGTGTGTGTGCTACAGCTGCGCCCTCTGGTGGCGGGCGGGTGGTGTCACAGCGGGACAGACACACAGACAGACACACAGACATGAGCAGCAGGGTCTCATAGTAAGTCGCTCACTGCGTTCGCAATGACGATTTCATTATGAAGTTTTAAGTTACGAGTAGTTGTAAAATGTAGACTATATTTTTGGGGTAGTTAATCATTCTGTCTATCCACTATTGAGAGTATTTTCTCTCTTAAATTACAGCAGCAATATTTCTTTTAGAAGCTTAAAGGACAACTTTTTTTCAACCAAGGCTCATGTTTTAGGTTGTTATGAGAGAAAGTAAAAGATGAGTGTTCATTTTTCTTCATTTTCCGCTTTCTTTTGTTTTAGGGATTTTAGCAGTTTTTGACAGGGGGGCGGGGGCATTCGAACAAGGGGTTAAATATGTTTTCTTTCTACTGAATGTGTCAAACTGACATTGAGCCTATGACACACAGTGTGGCTTCCCCCCAGTAGGCCTCCTTCACATTCAGTAGATCCTGTGATCTTCTGTGGACAGATGTAATTTCCTGGGGTCTATTAGGACTATAGTAAATAAAAAATAAATAAATCACCAAAATATTTTGGAAAAAAAATACATATTTAGCCCCATGCTCGATTACCCCCGCCCCCCTGTCAAAAACAGCTAAAATCCCTAAAACGAAAGAAAGCAGCAAATGAAAAAAAAATGACACTCATCTTTTACTTTCTCTAATAACAACCTAAAACATGAACCTTGGTTGAAAAAAACTAAAGTTGTCCTTTAAGTCCTTGTATCAGTAAGTCTGGAATAGATTAGTAAAGATACTGAGATATACAGAAGGGGGCAGTAATGCAACAATTAAGGATGCCAACTGCCTTAATACCCCACGAAGAAGAAGGATCTGTAAATCTGTGTTCCACCGAATCCCCCTTTCTGAAACCACCTCCTCGCCACTCGCCCTACACACTTGCCTTCGATATGCGCGTTCACACGAGCCTGCACCATATTAATTGTCGTCCGAAACCAAGCAGCCTTGAGTGGAAGTGGCTTATAAAGCCCTCAAGAGCGAGTCTGTGCCGATCTAGACTCGATTGCCTTGTGCAGCCCTACTCTGTGTCTGCATGGAAACCGCAACCTACAAATGTAAGTACCAACACAAATAAATGATAAATAAACTCCTCCTAAACAATCTTCATCTGATGCAGAATAGACAACTGATGTTCACAAGGGCTCTTTATTTACCCCACCGTGAAAAAACTATAAATGAAACCACACAAACAAAACAACTTTTAACACAATGATTTTTAAACACCATGGACATGTCATTTTTGACAGTCACGCTGTATTTCCTTTTTCCATATTAATGAAATCCACATGTCACACAAACATACACGATGCAATGCAATATAACTGTACAACCAAAATAACAGGTAACACAATTGCATGATGGTAACCATGGCAATGAATGGTGTCTGTTTCCTGTTTCTGCACAAGGAGGGCGAGTGTATTTCCAAACAGTTTTTTATACCCAGCACCCTAATCAAGGGAACTTGATTCAGCTGGAGGGGCACTTCCTGACGAGGGAACCTCCCGAGAGCACTTCAAGTCAAGGGACTGGTTTCAGAAAGGGCCTGGGTCTAGAGAGGAAAAGCCAGGCTCTGCATTCAGCCAGGCTTTATGATCCTGGCTCGATAAATCCACCCATTCTAAGCCTCGCTTGGCTTTAGTGGAATGGAATGAACCAGGCTGTACAGAACAGGATTTAACAAGCCTGGTTTTGGCTTAAATCCTGGATTAGTTCATCCAAGTTTCGTGAAACAGGCCCCTGAACTACGTAAACTGTGAGCAGCGGGCGTCCGGGAGATGAGGACACCACTACTGAATGACGACGCCATTACCAAAAGACGACTGGGCCAGCTAGATGCTACATGAAAGGTAAGGTTTAAGCGCACTCGGTATCTCCTGGTCCAACAATAGTGGTTAGTGATAGCTTGGCCTGCTAAGCAGCATAATCACAAAGTGCATGCATGTGCATGGTGGGTTATCAAACAAACCCTAGAAAGGATATAAGCTGATCCATTATTGCATTAATGTGTTAAAGGTTTTTGATAGTACAATACACAAATAAACGTGAGATAAGTAATCCAAAGAGAGGAATAGAGAGTATGCCACTGTGCCAAAGCCAAAAGTAGAACACTCAACATTGAAAATGGTTATGGGTTTGAAGAGGGAGGCAGTCTGTTTTTAAGAGGGTTATCTATCTTACTGGGGCCAAAGCCATCATGACTAAACCCAGTAATGGGTATCAGTAGGGCAGATGCATCAATCATGGTGAATCCAGAAAGACCTCCTAGCCCACACAGTGCGCACACCTAGAGGTCACGTAGGGCAAGGTTCCCGGATAGCACAACATGTCACTGCCAAAAGCACCTCGGATAAGTGTGAGGATCTTAAAACAACCTGGACTGTTCTGGATCCAAACGCTAATGGTGTTTTGGCAGGTGGTTTATAATTATATGGCCTGTTAGGAAACCTTTAGAAAAGTGAGGAGTTCTCTCTCTCGCTGGGTTGTTCCAGACGTGATTATTAGAAGTGTTGGGTGACGAGCTGTCATATTGGCCTCACACGTCATTACTCGGACTATCCTTGGCTCTGACCCGCAGAGGTTGAACTCACTTTAGGTTTACATGAGGTGAGGGAAACTGCTGTTAGTCTGTAGCATAATAACTTCCTCTAGTCTAAGGTCTACATGCTCTTTGCATGAAGATGTCGTCAGGGTGCTCTTAAGAACTGCTCTTAAGAATCCTCTCAATCTCGACCACTTTAAACCCTGTCAAATGTCTTCACTAGAAACATTGCTGATCCAGCTTGTAGATCTGCTATTTTCAGAAAATCTTTGCCTCGGGACAGGGACACAAGTGGAATAAGCTTTTAGACTTCCAATTCACTTCTGTGCCGCTGTGCCTCAGGATGAGGAGCCGGTTCGATCACCGTCACAGACTCTTTGGCACTTTGTGTCAAAACTCCTGCCAGATCCAAGAAGCTTGCTACACAAATTTGTTTCACAGCTTATTGGGATCTGGGATCGCGGAAGCAAATTCGATGACGGGGCTGTTCCTTTTTTTCAAGATACTTGGTAGATGATTGGATGGGACCGTCTGTCTATCACCGTGTGGGCGTGCAAACACAACCAATCATATTGACGTGTCTATATAGCTTCACATCCGGTTACGCACATATCCCGCCCTTAGCTCACGCTGATTGGTGCGGTACGGAACGGATTGGTGTCAGCTCAACTCCCTGATAGATCCCAGATGAAGGCTGTGTTGGGGAACATGGTTACCCAATACCGCCCTCATCTGGCAGCGTCAGGTTAGTCAAAACTGTCCTTGACACTGAACCCCTAACTGGTGAGGGTGGTTCCTTGCATGGCAGCCCCACCGTGTGAATGTACTTGTATGCTTTGGATAAAGGGTGCTATAGAAATGCAGACCATGTACTTGAATGTGAAAGTGGGGTGAAATGTTTATATTAACATTATGGATTTATTTATGTACTGTGTGTGGAAATGTGACTCACTGTATCTTTTTTCATCTATTAGTCATTGTTTTAATAACTATGGCTATTTTAGCAACTTCTGTATTATGCATTAGCAGGTATATCGGGTACTATATATACTAAGACTGCCATGCATGCACAGTCACACACAGACATGTTTGTGCATAATCGTTACTGTCGGGCAGAAACCTCCCATCGCCAAATTGTAGCTTTTGTGATTTTTTGTGTGTCTCTACAAGCTACAAGCTTTTGAGCTTGTGGTCATATTTTTAAGCCCCTCCTATGCCTAGCTTTGTGTGTGCGTGTGAATTTTAGCGATGATTTGACTGGCTGCGCAACCCATAGCGATGATTTGATTGGCTGAGCAAATTACATATTAATAAGGATAAAAAGTGAAGATGCCGTTTGTAATTGGCCAGAATGTGTTGATGCATGATGATAAGAGCACCCCTCACTTCACATGAGTGTGACATGAGTGTGATTTCTTCAATTCGAATTGTGAAACGTAACAGTTTTAGACAGGCTACTATCTATATATTGTTGTTGTCGGGAGGATTAGATTTGAGTTTTTGCCTAAATCAGTGCTATTGAACACCCTTTATCTCTGGGTGTTTCAAAAATATTAAACCAATGAAAAGTAGTAAAAAGTGCTTTGGACAAAACCTCTTAAATTCAATGGACCCTTAAACTGCCTGCTAAAGCAACCAACTCCACCACTTCTCCCCATGGAAGTAACTGACAAGCCAATATATAAAGTCATAACACCAACTTTGAGGCCTATTGCTTTGTTTCAAAATATAAGGTTTTCTTCATTTTCTGAAAAAAAAATATTTTTAATTTCCTGGAAAAATGAACATTTTGGAGTTAGGTGGTTTCTTCCCGAGAGCTCTCTGCTCTCTGGAAGAAACCACCTACCTGTAACTCCAAAATGTAATTTTTTTTATGTGGTTTCCACCTGACAGGAACGATATACAGGTACAATACGTGTGTGTGTGTGTGTGTGTGTGTGTGTGTGTGTGTGTGTGTGTGTGTGTGTGTGTGTGTGTGTGTGTGTGTGTGTGTGTGTGTGTGTGTGTGTGTGTGTGTGTGTGTGTGTGTGTGTGTGTGTGTGTGTGTGTGTGTGTGTGTGTGTGTGTGTGTGTGTGTGTGCAGTCACACAGACACAAAGGTTCCTGTCATTTTCTCTCATGCCTTCCATTTGATTATTTGATGCAGCTGCCTCAGGAAACAAAAGCCCTGCGCTCTCATTGAAGCAACCCTTTTACATGTGCGGCACTCCACCAGCTGCCTTGTCAATATACATTCTCTTCTGCTCATCTCTTATGCAGCATGAATGAAAGACTTGTACCTACTTTTTGGGGAATTATATTCCCTATGCACTATACAATGTGCCCACAGAGAGATGCCTGCAAGCTCTTAACTCTTTTTCATGGTGCATCTCAGCTTAAACTGCCATCCTTAACTTTTACGTCCTACTCTGGTTCCTGTGCAAGCTCCAAAGGTTCTACTGTCTGTAGAACTATGATAAACTAGAACTGCACTGTCGAGTGCATACTTGCTTGTTGCACACTAGTAAATGGCCAACTAGTGCGCAAGCAGAGCGCGCAAGTACTTTCGACCGCTGTAAACTGTCAAATCTCAGTATATCTGTGAAGGAACGTTTGAAATGTATAATTTTTAGATGTAACTATTTGCTACCTACCTACTTTATGCATATAAACACCTAGTATTATTAAGTATGGTTCGAGTTTCTATCTATATAAGAAATACAGTTTTATCGATGTAGATATATTCTAGATCCCTTTTTAGTTTTTCAAAGAAAAATAAATCATTGATATGTGATGAAAAAAAAGGTATATAAACTGAATTAAAATATATTATACAGTATAATTATTTTATTATTTATTGTAAATTGTCAATTGTTTTAAATGTATTTCATCTTGGATTATAGTGATATTAATACTAAATCATGATCAGAGTAATATGTGTCTCTAACTTCAATTTCTGTAATAATACTTTCACATTTGTTAAAATATACATGATCTACAATACTTCCGTAATCTGTAGTTGGATTTGTATTTAATTGTTTAAAGCCTAATCTTGACATGAAGGTCTTTATACTTCTATCTTTCTCAGTATAATGGTCTTCATTGACATCTCCTATTATCATAATTGCAGAAGTCGGTGATGGTAGATACTTTACCATGTTTTCGAGAAATGTGTTTAACTTCAAAAGTTGTGTTTTAGGTGATCTGTACATAAGAATGATATATAGATCTTTATCTTTCACATGTATACATACGTGTTCTACTCTTTTTAATATCCTGATTTCATTTTGAATTATTTCAATGGAAATATCTTCTTTTATAGCAAACATAACTCCCCCACCTATATCATATTCTCTGTCATTCCTGATTGTATTGTAATTCGTGTTCATTGTTTTTAATTTAAAAGTAATATTATTTTTCAGTAAAAGCTATTAGATTCAACATTTCGAGTTGGGAATCTGAGTTTATATCTTCTAAATATGTTAGATAACCTCTGACGTTCAACAATCCAATTTTTAATGAATGTTTTATTGGTAATTGAATTATCTTCCGTATATTTGGATTTTCTAGAGGTGATTGTCGTAATAAAACAGCAGATTTGTGCCTGGTTTGCTGGGACCAGACTACACAAATGACCATATTTCTTACGTCATCTTTGAGAGCTAGTCATACATATACACACCACGTACTCTGGTCCCAGCAGATCAGGCACAATTTAGCTGATTATGTATATAGTATACGTATGACTAGCTCTAAATGATGACGTAAGACATACGTATACATATACATATACTATATAGAGTATGTAGTTGTAAGTTGATTAGCGGTATACTGTGGTTACTTTGCGCCAAAAACCGCGACAGCAACCCGCCATTTTATGCGTATGCCAATAAAACAGCAATTCTGTGCCTGGTTTGCTGGGACCAGATCACATAAATGACCATATGTCTTACGTCATCATTTAGAGCTAGTCATACGTATACTATATACATAATCAGTAAAAAATAAAATAGCAAATTGTGCCTGATCTGCTGGGACCAGAGTATGTGGTGTGTATATGTATGACTAGAGCTAGTCAGACATATACACACCACGTACTCTGGTACGTGGTATACATACATATACTATATAGAGTATGTAGTTGTAAGTTGATTAGCGGTATACTGTGGTTACTTTGCGCCAAAAACCGTGACAGCCAACCCGCCATTTTATGCGTATGCAAGAAAAACAGCAAATCTGTGCCTGGTTTGCTGGGACCAGATTACACAAATGACCATATTTCTTACGTCATCATTGAGAGCTAGTCATACAAATACACAACACGTACTCTGGTCCCAGCAGATCAGGCACAATTTGCTATTTTATTTTTTACTGGTTATGTATATAGTATACGTATGACTAGCTCTAAATGATGACGTAAGACATACGTATACATATACTGTACATATACTATATAGAGTATGTAGTCTTAAGTTGATTAGCGGTATACTGTGGTTACTTTGCGCCAAAAACGTGACAGCCAACCTGCCATTTTATGCTTATGCAAGAAAAACAGCAAATCTGTGCCTGGTTTGCTGGGACCAGATCACACAAATGACCATATTTCTTACGTCATCATTGAGAGCTAGTCATACAAATACACACCACATACTCTGGTCCCCGCAGATCAGGCACAATTTGCTATTTTATTTTTACTGGTTATGTATATAGTATACGTATGACTAGCTCTAAATGATGACGTAAGACATACGTATACATATACACATACTATATAGAGTATGTAGTTGTAAGTTGATGGCGGGTTGGCTGTCACGGTGAAATAGACTGGGCGAAATTATTACTTGCGCGCTCTGCTTGCGCAAGTAAATATAGTATACGTATGACTAGCTCTCAATGATGACGTAAGAAATATGGTCATTTGTGTAATCTGGTCCCAGCAAAACAGGCACAGATTTGATGTTTTTTTGCATAAGCATAAAATGGCGGGTTGGCTGTCACGGTGAAAGAGACTGGGCGAAATTATTACTTGCGCGCTCTGCTTGCGCAAGTAAATATTGAGGATGTAATGCTGTATGACCTTAGTGCAATACCGCTTGCCTACTATAGTGGTCCTAAAATATATATATATAACGTTTTATTTACTTGAAAGCTTATATGCACTGCAGCCCCTTCTGAAATTTCCCTCATGATGACATCAGCTTTTAAAAGTACAGTAAACACTAATGTTCTACAAATGGTTTTGGGTTACTCAGTGATTTATTTCATTTAATTGAGGAATCTTCTCTCTAAGCTATAAAAGCTTGTTTTTGAGTGGCGCTAGCAGCCCCTCCTATATTCAGCGCCTATTAGTATAGATTTTCATCTTACACAAACATTAAATTCTCATTGACAATGAATGGAGAATTTTACGTCATAGTGTCTGAGCAAATAGTCATAGTGTCTATTTTACGTCATGATGATGTACAAGATAAGAGCGCCCCTCACTTCACACAGGTGTGATTTTTGTGTGGTGCAGCCACTCCAAGGAACTGCCTCCTTTTCCCCTCTACTAAAAAACATCACCACCAACAATAGCCGATCTACATGCTCACATAGTCACATTATATTGTCTATTTTTGCTGGGTTCATGTGGTTACACATTTTTTAATATGATTAAATAAATTGCGGATTTGTCATGGCTGTTGTCCACAAGTTCAAACAAACCTGGCCTAAAAACATGCACGCCGTACAACTACTACTAAACTGTGCACACACCATACTTCGTCTTATTTTGTCTAAGCTTGTTTGGTTAATTAATCTCTTTCGTCATTGGCTCTGACTTTCTTAAGATTACTTTTTGCACGCTCAAAGCATATGTTCTAAACCATCGAGAAGAAAACAAATGTTTCCAAGAAGTAGACCATGCTGCTTCATTTTAATTAAATTGTTATATTAACCACATTAACTTAAATATTTGTACTTTGGTAAATTTGGACTTTGTTTTATTTCAGAATAGCGAAAGCTTGTGTAGTGCATTGTTGTTTTCCTCAAGAAGTACAGTATATTATATAATATATACTGTAGTATAAATGTATTTTTGAGCGGTGCCTCCGCTCCATTACGCAGCTATGTGTGTCTGTACGTATGTATATGTACGTGAGCATGGAAAGCTGCACCACGGTAACTCAGTCACTTCTCGACCGTTTCGGACGCGGGGCGGCTCGCCGGAACCGGCCCGGGCCCCGTTCCTGGGGGTCCTGATGTTGCCAGGACCCCCTCGCAGACCCCCACACGGTATAGTTAACATATTGAACCCTGGAACAGTCCCATGTCCAGTAGGGCTGGGCGCAATAACCGCAATATCGGGGACTGGGGAGGCGTGCAGTTGCTGCGTGGTGTTGGAGCGGCTGGAAGGTGAACCAATTTCAATTCATCATAGACTGTCTCAGCAATCTATAGTCACTGTCCAGATGTTTTATCTACATTATGCTAAATCTCCTATCCACTGCATCAGTTTCTAGACATTGGAAGCGCAATGTCTCGAACCCCCCCCCCCCTTGTCACTTCCACAAGGTCCTTTGATCTGTACCCAAGAGCTCCTCTGAGCTCTGTGGGGTTGAGGCAAAGTGACAGGGGCTCCTTGGAACCTCCTGCCCTGGCTTGTAATCGGCAGACGGTGTCAGACATCATCTCATGATCTCTGCCATCTACACCCAAATAAAATAGAAACCTCAGTGCACATTTGCTTGATAGTTGATACTTGATTGTTTGATAGAGAGACAATAACATCCTTCCTTCTGTTATGGCACAAGTATGAACTGAGCAAATCTACACCATTCTATGTCAATAAAGTAGTACAAGCTCCGTCATGTCACTCTAGCAAAGTGATTGATCTCTGTCTGTCTGCCTATATATAGTCAGGGGATATTAATAAAATCTGGGAAAACATTTCTTACCAAGAATTTTCTTCCCCAATGTGTTGGTACTTCCCCAATGTGTTTGTACTAACATATCCCACTGGTTTATATACAACCACCCTAGGTCATACAAGGCAAAAATGTTCTAAATTTAAGTAGCATGTGACATGACAAACTAGGGGGTTTACATGATTCTGAAGCCATTTCAAGCATTCGTTTTGCACGAAAAACACTCCTTGGCCGAATTTAGCCCAAGGAGTGTTTTCCGTGCAAAACTAATGCTTGGATAGATAGACAGAGTTTTTATTAAAGTGTCCTACATCATAAGATGACCAGCCCGCACAGGCTTACAAGACACTCACAACATTTTACATACAGTACACAGTGTTACATCATAAACAAAATACATAGTTACTTATGGATACATCGTTCTCCATTGCCATGCCTTCTGTATGAATTCCTAAAACAAAAACTTCATTGCTGAACAACTCATTTAACATAAAACATTCAGACATCCAAAACAAATCTGGATTCTTATCCTGATTTTTTTTTTTCAAATAAAGAGTTTCTTAAATCATGGTATAGTGGACAGTAGAAAACAAAATTAAACTCATCCTCTACAACTCCCAGGTCACAAAGAACACACTGTCGCTAAGGAATGCCAGTGTATCTGCCCACCTCAACTGCCAGAACTTCTTGGAATGGATTCAGAATCATGAAAACCTCCTAGTTTGACCTCTAGTTTGGCCATAGACCCCCTAGTTGGGCCATTTTAGCCCAAGGAGTGTTTTTCGTCCAAAACGAATGCTTTGGATGGATTCAGAATCATGAAAACCCCCTAGTTTGACACGTTACATCCTACTTAAAGCATTGTCTGTCTGTCTGTCTGTCTGTCTGTGTGTGTGTGTGTGTGTGTGTGTGTGTGTGTGTGTGTGTGTGTGTGTGTGTGTGTGTGTGTGTGTGTGTGTGTGTGTTTGTTTGTGTGTGTGTGTGTGTGTGTGTGTGTGTGTGTGTGTGTGTGTGTGTGTGTGTGTGTGTGTGTGTGTGTGTGTGTGTGTGTGTGTGTGTGTGTGTGTGTGTGTGTGTGTGTGTGTGTGTGTGTGTGTGTGTGTGTGTGTGTGTGTGTGTGTGTGTGTGTGTGTGTGTGTGTGTGTGTGTGTGTGTGTGTGTCTCTCTCTCTCTTTTCCCGGAACTACTCTCGCAAACCACTGGCCCGATCAGCACTAAAAGTCTTGTACAAAACTTTAGTTTTATACCTTTTGAAATATTTAACTTTAAATTCATAATGGAAGTCAAAATGGGCTTTGATCGGACTGGAACGTTTGGAGTCATGCATCATAGATGACTGACATCTCAGACGTGGCCACGTGAGGTCTCAGAACGTTGTGTTCGAGCTACAACGTTTTGTTCGAGCCACAACGTTCCCATGTGGAACCCGAGATGATCCAAATGATCCGCTTTAGTTCTTGCCACATGAATGAATAATTCACCTTCCACTGCATGGGTCAATGTGCCAAGACAAGATGTCCTGATGGCTTTACAATGTTCAAACCAGAACCAGAGTGAATCACATTCTGTGCCTGAGTTCAAGCAAATGAACAAACAGTTCAACAACAACAACTTTTGTCTCCTTTTTTGATAACCTATATGTGACCAGATTTGACTGAGAGCCTGCATGCCATCGCGCAAATTCCAGCTTTTCACCAGAGGAGAAAAACAGGCAGACTCTTCACATACTAGAGCATGTCTGAAATAAGTGTCAGAGCTGAAATCGAAAATGAAATCGAAAATGTAAATATGAAATAAATGCATGTATGTATGCATGTAGCTAGGTGTAATGTTAGAGACCACAGAAGTGAACGAACCTTTCAAGCCTGTTTTCTCAACTCGCTGTTTTCTGCAAGACATTACTCTATAAGCCATATTTCCAAAACTGGTGGGCCAAACTGAACAACCAATATGTCAATTTGAAGCTATGATTCCGTGCTTCCATATGACATGAGAAAACGGAAATACAAAAAAATCCAATGGCAGTCCCTCAGTCAAATACGTTGACATACCCCATGCCAATTAAGACCTGCATGTGGCTGTGCTGTACAATGGTGCCTTCATCATTATATAGGACATGTAACAGTGACGTATGAGGTGGTGGTGTCAGGTCAATACACACACACACACACACACACACACACACACACACACACACACACACACACACACACACACACACACACACACACACACACACACACACACACACACACACACACAGAGGTCAGGTCACATACTGTCCAGCTATTGATTTGGATAAGGTCGCACTCCCAGGGTCACAGTTCAGCAAATGATTTTCGACAGGTTGCTGTGCAAAGAGGACTCTCACTGTATGTCAGTGGAGCATTAAACACACAACTGTAGCCTATAAATCCCTCAGGGTTATCCTCCTGACCCCTGACATTGATTTAAAATGTCTTCAATATTTTGAACATATAAACGGCGTTTATTAAGATTGGGAAATATCATTCTAATAGGATTAGAATAATGACATCATAGAACATAAAACGGTGCATACTGTATATGAATAACACCACAGACATTTTTTTATTTCACTATTTATATATATATATATATATATTTTTTTTTTTTTACTAAAAGCAAGAGTGAAGATGGGTTAACTTAATATTCAGCATACCCTGTGGGATGGATGTGTACTGTATATAAAAATTCAACTGCATGTCGTTGATTTTATTATTCCTCAAGCCTCTCATCTCACAAAGCTGAACAAAGGGGAGATCGGCCCTACTGTTTGATGCCAGAGAGAGAGAGAGAGAGAGAGAGAGAGAGAGAGTTTAAGAGAGGGAGAGAATGGGTGAAGAGAAAGCAAGACATGCACGCTCTTGAAGAAGAGTGCGTGCATGGGTGTGCCTGTACTGTACATGTGTTTGGGTGTGCGTGTACTGTACATGCGTTTGTGTGTGGATGGGTGTGCGTGTACTGTACATGCGTTTGTGTGTGGATGCGTGTAAACCAATCTGGTCAGTTACATGTATAGCCGGTGATGCTGCATGTGTACTGTACATACTGTACTGGACTGTCACGATTACAAATTTAAGCTGACAATTATTTGTCACACAAATTATTGCGATTAACGACACTCAACATTGAAATGTGAATGCAATTTTAATTTCCGTTTGGTCTTTAGGCTTCATTATCAGAAACTGCACAGGGCAGGGCAGATTATGACAAATAAGATAAATATATAGGTAGAGAAATTATTCCGCTATTTTTGGAAAGATTTTGAACGTGGAAACAATTATGACTATTAAAAACAAAGAACTGAATATGCATTGTTTTTAGGTAGACTATGAAGCACTTATTTATTCTAGGATTGTATGTTCTATGTTCCTTTTCTCACCTTTTTTAATGCTGACCCTGGGAGCTGCGCTCCAAGATTTCCTATGCACTTGTGCAAATGGAAAAGTCTATTCTATTCTATTCATTATGCAAGAATAATTGCGATGATCTCAAAATAATTGCCATTAGGCGATTATGTAATTATTGTGACAGGCCTAGTCTCTCAGCATGCTGCCCATAGTTGATCATCTGCTCAGTGGAATTGGATACAGAGGGGGAGCTGGCACCAGACACACCGATGACGTCCTCATCAAGGAGGACGCCCGGGCAACCGGCGATGACTGACGAAACCATGATGACTCTCACACAGAACACAGTCATTACCCTGAAAACCCTTACACAGCCCATCATTTCCTGCCTTAAACCATTTAGGCTTGATGTCGAAATTCAAAATAATTCTTCTAAATCCTGACAGTTTTCTGACATCTATATCAGTGGTGCTCAATATTTCATGTCAAGGACCCCAAAGATTATATGTAATTTGGCCGTCAACCCCCATCTGAAAATATGTTGTTCCAGGAACCTCTCAGATTTGAGTTAAAAACGTTCGCTCTGAGAGAATATATATTATTCAAAGATTTGCGCCACATTTTCACGATTTTTCAAAAATAGCAGACCTACAAGCTCGTACGTATAACATAATGCTATAAACACATGGGGTTCCCGTCCAGAATGGATTAATTCCACTCGGAGAGCGTATAAAAGGAACTGAATGGACCCGTAGGGGTCCATTTGATTCCACTTGTGTTATAGATTGATGAAGTAACACTTTTTTGTGAGTACGGACCAATGTACACTCTAATGAATTAAATTTAAGCCTTAAAGGTATAGTAAGTGGTATTTTCTTATATAAAAAGTGTATTGTTAAAATGTTAAAGGTATATTCAGTGATTTCACTCAAAAAACCTTAGGTTTCGTTTTTGGCTGGGACCTAAGCCTTTCATCCAATCAGGATAGAGAGCCAAAAACGAAACCTAAGGTTTTTTGACCCCCAGGGGTTAACTGGGGACAGGGAGGAACTCCTTATATGGTCAGCACACTCTATAGTAGAGAGGATTATCACAACAAAACAAAAAAATAAGTGATATTTGAATTAAGTGAAATCACTGAATATACCTTTAAAGTTCTATTCTGATCATATTCAGAGTGTTTGTTCAGTCAAGGTTCCCCCCGTCTCTCCAGCTCTTTAATAAACAGAACATATTTTCAGGAGGGTTGCCAATTTAATTTCATCAGGAAAGAGTACCCATATTAGCTTCAGTTTTTAGTTTCCATTTCAATTTAGTCTGCTCATTTCTTTGTGTCATCACTTCCAATTTCACTTGTATACTGTATGAGTTATTGGATAAAAATGGTATCCCGAACCCAAAATGCATTACTTGTTTACTAGAGAGCTGGAGAGATTGGGGGAGACCCCTGTTAACACTATCACATTTAACACAGAGCTATTTAACACTTTTAACCGAATAAAATTACTTACTGCACCTTTAATGCTACTGTAGGACTGGGCAATATGGATACAATCAAATATCATGAACTAATACTTTGATACAAAATATTTACACAGTGAGATTGTGTATAACCATCATTAATGCCTATAACATAGGAATGAATATAAGCAATTTTTCTTTCCCTGCTTTATCATATTATAATAACTAAGCAATAGGCAAATAACTACAGCTATAACAGTCAGTTAAGAAAGGTAAATAACTTTACTGTAATGCAGTAAAGTAAAACCAGGAAGAGACACAGATGTAATCTATGGTCTCATTACGATATGGATAAAATATTGATATATTGCCAGTCCAAATTAACACTGGATATTTCTACAGTATGTAGGCACTAGGCCCAACCATATGCATAATCCATCATTTGTACACACATGCATGCACATGCATGGATGACTGGTCACACATACTGCAGATACATACTGTATGCATGCATGGATGTTTGTACACTATGTGATTGTGCACACAGACTTCCCTTCTCATAAGACTATTTTCTTTTCTCTGTTCTGCGTGTGCATGATTGATCACCCACAAGTACAACTTATCTCTCCGTATTTCTGATGCTGTCGCTGTCAGGCAGTAACCTAGCTTATACAAGATCTCCATCTTTTCATTTATTTTTTGTTTGTTTTTTTGTTTTGTTTTTATATTTTGTCATGACAGTGTCGTGCAAATAAAGTAGCCAAATATGTTGTCTATAGACAAGAAATATAGGCACACCAGGTTTTATAAATATTTAACCAATGAACAGTATTAACAAGAGCTTGTGACCAAATAATAACATTGCATCCATAGGTCCATGCAACATGGGTCCTATTTTCTAGAATTACTGGAAAGTAACAGTTTCTGCTCGACAGTGACGATATGCATGTGAAAATGAAGAACCTTGGGTGCATGTTGGGAGCCCAGTCAGCCCACCCAGTAGAGCCCAAACCAGACCCACCCAGTAGAGCCCTGCAGACCAGAACCCACCCAGTAGAGCCCTGCAGACCAGAACCCACCCAGTAGAGCCCTGCAGACCAGAACCCACCCATTAGAGCCCTGCAGAACAGAACCCACCCAGTAGAGCCCAGACCAGAACCCACCCATTAGAGTCCAGACCAGAACCCACCCAGTAGAGCCCAGACCAGAACCCACCCAGTAGAGCCCAGACCAGAACCCACCCAGTAGAGCCCTGCAGACCAGAACCCACCCAGTAGAGCCCTGCAGACCAGAACCCACCCAGTAGAGCCCTGCAGACCAGAACCCACCCATTAGAGCCCAGACCAGACCCACCCAGTAGAGCCCAGACCAGAACCCACCCAGTAGAGCCAAGCAGACCAGAACCCACCCATTAGAGCCCAGACCAGAACCCACCCATTAGAGCCCAGACCAGAACCCACCCAGTAGAGCCCAAACCAGACCCACCCAGTAGAGCCCTGCAGACCAGAACCCACCCATTAGAGCCCAGACCAGAACCCACCCATTAGAGCCCAGACCAGAACCCACCCAGTAGAGCCCTGCAGACCAGAACCCACCCAGTAGAGCCCTGCAGACCAGAACCCACCCAGATGATGTCACGATAGATGTCACGATAAGTGACTCACTAGCCTCGGGACCGCAGGCGTTTTAAGGTGACTCCACACCAAACAGTCTTGTTCAGACTAGTCAAAGACTACTTAAAACTGTCAGATTGCAACAGACTAGCATTTTTAATCAGCACAAACCAGTCCACCGGCCAAACATTATTTTCCCCCATGCAAATGAGCCTTCAGCGTTGGTTTGCAGTGTTGCCAGTTCCGCTTATTCTAAGCGACTTTGGGCTCGTTTTCCTGTAACATAGCGTGTTACAGGAAAGTGTATAGTTGCTTATTTGGGCTTGCTTTCATGATTCTTTTTGAAAATATCTGATGTAATACGGCTCAAGTGGTGAAACTGGTTGCTTCTTTTGGGCTTGTTTTCATAGACCTGGTCGCTTGTCTCACAGAATCATATATTGAGTTCTGGCATTTTCTTCTTTCTATATAATGTATCTTGTTCACACATGACAAGCAGACTAGAGGTCCACTCTACAGTGGAGTATATTTCATTCCAGAACATGATTTTCTATTCTCTACCTATCGGGTCGCAACACGAGTCGGCTAAGCAAACTTCGCAACGTTTGACACGCCAACTCACTCGCTTTAGCTCGCTCTGTGGTATCTCACGTGGCTCTGAAAGAATATTATATATATTCAAAGATTTGCGCCACTTTTTTTTTTTTTTTTGCAGATCTACAAGCTCATATCGTGGCACTCGGTACCATGCTATGAGCTTGTAGATCTGCTATTTTTCAATAGCTAAAGTATAACATAATGCTTAAACATTTGAAAACCTGAAATGGGACATTCTGCATAATGAGTACTTTCCACTTTTGGTACAGTACCTTTACTTGCAACAAAGTACTTCTACATTGCATTATTGATATAGGCTATACTTTTACTTGACTGAACAATACCATGTAAGCATAAACTGCATTTAAATGGGTTGCTTATTATATACAGCACTTTTTCATAGCTTAATATTATAGAATAACATAGAGGAATGAGGCCATTTCTAAGTAAAGCCTCAGTTGATAGTAATGATGTATTATTACAGAACAAATACTGCATGAGAGCGATGTAGGCTGTTTATCTAAGCAGTTTTTCTATACTTGCCCTTGGGAACCCCGTTTAAAAAAAAAGATTTCTCGACTCAAACACATTTTGTGGACTGCTGTTGTAATGGTTATTTCCTCCTATTACAGTAGGTGGTTAACTTATTAGCAAAAAAATCACACCCATGTGAACTGAGTGGTGCAACTCCCCCCTCTCTCTCTATCTCTCTCTCATTAGCAGGCAACAGTGCAGCACTGTCTCTCTCTCTCTCTGTTTCTGGCACAACAGCACCCCTACTGGTACTCATAGTCATAGTCATACTGGTGCTCATTAACGTCACATAGGTAGGTGAACCAACACATAGGTGAACACGGACATTGCTGTTCCTTGGAGTGTAAAAAAAACACCCAGTGAAATGAAGAGTGTAGTATGAAAGAAATAAACATATTCCTGACATGATGAAATATCTAATATTCTTCAGTTCCACTCCTCTGAGTTCTGCTCCTTGAGATTCAGGTGCCTCTCTGCCAGATCCCATCCACATCTGCTGCTGTCAGACACTCCTGCATTTACGACACCTCTAGTTTGATCATCTGCTCTGCATTTGAAATGCACCTCACTCAAAACTTCCACCTCCAGAGTGGTGCCAAGTGGCTGGGCACGATGCTGTTCACTGCTCCACCCTCCCTTGGTGTGTGCGTGTGTGTGTGTGTGCGTGTGTGTGTGTTGTCTGAGGAGGACTGTGCGTGAGCGCACACATGCTTGCCTGGGCATGAGCGTGCACACACAAGAAGACACTGTACGTGTCAGAGAGAGAGAGAGAGAGAGAGAGAGAGAGAGAGAGAGCGTATGAGAGATTCTCCACGAGTGTGTGCGTATGTACATACAAGCCCGATCAAACCTGTGCGCAAGCTTGTGGGATGTGAATGTATCTGTGCACGTACGGTACATGTGCGTGTTTAGTGCTCTGCACACATGTGTGTACTGTGTAGTAGGTGTTTGTGCATCTGCCCCAGAGCCTGTTTGTGTGCGGCCTGAAAGTGTGTGTAGAGACGCTGTCACCCTCTCACGGTCAGTGACTCTTCCCACTGATGTCAACTCGATGCTGATGGGGCTGCCATGGCTGTGATGGCTATGTGTGTGTTTGTGCCTGACAAGGTGACACTGGCCACAGTACCTTCCCTAAAGACAAAATGACTGATGATGTTCAGCCCTGCCCTACTTCATACTTGCAGGCAGTTCTCGTCAAAACAAATTCCACGTTGAAACATATTCCTACATTTTCAAAATATAGTGGAAATACAGTAGCAGATCTACATTAGCCAACGTACTATTCTACTCTATATATATTTAGGATAAATGTTTAAGTATAGCCTATTTTGGCCATAGCACATTATTTATTATGATTATTGGTACCGGTCATCGTCAGTCATTTATTTGTATTGAAGTTATTTGTTTTATCTGCCCCGTTACATTTTTGCTTAAACATTAATGTAATTAAACATTAATGTAATTCATGTAATTTTTATTTATATGTTCCAACGTCCAATAAGAAACATCACAATTATTTTTAATGTATGACAATTTATCGTCAAGTATAATGTCATGATCTTGTCAGCCCTAAGTTCCTCAATGGCGACAGTGATTAGGGCAAGAAGTGGCTATATGTGTATTCACACGTGATGCACAGACTAAACAAAGAAGTCAAAAACAAGAAGTTAAAATAAAAGATCACAGTTAGTACTAGTCCAATGTTTATCATGGCACGTTTTAAAGGCTGAGCTTGGCTTTTGTATAAACAAACGCTTTGGTAGGTAAGCCTTATACTTCATTGTTAGATAAATTATAATTATTACTACTAGTAGGCCTATAGTAGTATAATTTCCTTCCGGAATACCAAAGTGGAAAAAAGTGTGGCTGAGCATGGCATTAAACCTGTCAAAACATGCATATTTTCAAGAAAAATCACCACACATGCCTCTGTGTGTGTTTACACGAAAACATAATGCATTCTGTTCCAGCCTGGCTCTGCCTGTCTCCTTGTTTAATACATTCTTAATCAAACTGCCCCCCCCCCCCCCCCACAGTGTGATTCTCATGAGAGCTTCACGGCTCATCAATTCACTTTGGCCTTATGTCAGGGGTCTGTGCCACCAGGACCCCAGAGGCACCGAACCAAAAGCTTTTCCAAGCCACATCCATGCTGTAGCATTTGCTGAAACGTAATGTCAGATGCGTTGTGAAAACCAGAGAGCAGTTCTAGCCCTTCATTGGTCCCGAGGGGACCTTTTGTCATATTTAAAGACAGAAAACGCACATGGACCACAATGACGCTCCCTCATTACACAAATTGCACAAGAGTTGATCCTTTCATGATGTCAATTACACAGTTATTTGTCTATGAACTATACAAAACCAGAATGCTATAATGGTAGGTTTTTATTAAAAAAACAATATATGTATCCTGTAGCTGTCCTGTCTCTGAGATGCACCAGATTAGCCTGCCACAGGCTTGAGGCGTGGTTGGAACTCTCTTTTGCATGTATGTTTGGTTTGAAGCCCACTTTGTGGTCATTATTATATGTGAAGACTCACTACTGTGTTAATGTGCATTAACACTAATGGACTTGTTCCCTCCAAACCATTCTGGAGGGAAGTCTCGTCACTCGTACACACAAGCACGTGTACACATACTGGTCACATATAATATGTACACAAAGTGTAGTATACGTGCACACAAGTACAGACACATGCGTGCGTGCACAAGCGCCTCTGGCAATGTTCAGACTTGCACAAAGCCAGAAAAAAGCTGGCAAGGGAAGCCCATCAGGCAGTTTTAACTCTCACACTGAGATGTGTGAATTCTAATAATTATTCTGTGAGAACGGTGCTTTAATCATGTGACTCCCCCCCGAGCCTTTCATGTGTCGCCGTGCATCTCCCTCACGCCCGTCTCCAAGTTACCATCGCTGGTGTCTGCTGCCAATCCGGCTTAATTGCCTCCCATGTAAAAGACGGCGCTGGGGGAGCAGTGCGCGCCGGGGGAGTGCGGTGCGCGCCGTGCCCGTGCGCACCGCCCGCCCGCGCTGTTCCCAGCGCGGCTCCCTCAGCGCTATATACCTTTGCTGGAGGACAGCGACGTGTAGCCTACTCCACCTGAATGTATCTCACAGTCACCCCTGATGATGTCAGCCCCAGAAGGGAACCTAAAACCCATCCCACAGCCGTCCAGCATGTGAGACACAAAAGATAAATGTCCCTCCGATGTATATAATACCTAATTATACAGTCCCAATTAAACTCCACTGATGATTCATGATGATTATTTTTATGTATTTGATGTATTACCATGTTTTTGTTCTTGCTTACTGCAACCGCTCTGGATTAAGAGTGTCTGATAAATGCCTAACATGGATTTATAAATATTCCATTTGAAGTAAAAGAGACTTTTTATTTAATTTGGAGATTGGATTACTGAATCAGGCCCCTGCCTGATCCAGAAATCTATCTAATGGGACGATTCCAAGTCCCAATTAACAACAAGAAAGGAGATAAACTATACAAACATGACAGGGAAGTAGCTGGGATTCATACTAATCCCTTGTTTACTTCATGCCAAAGTGAGGGAGAACAGAGCACAAATAGACGTGTTTGTTTTAAAAGATGAAAGAGCAAAGAGCTTCTGCCACTAACCTTGCTGTCAAGCCTGGACAAAACGGATGTCGCTCCTCGTTCACTCTTCCTTTGTTACTGCAGCTCCACGCAAATAAATAGATCCCCCCCCCCCCTCATACCCGGGAACAGGTCGCGGTCATGAGGGAGACAGTTGCACCAGCAGCGAGGAAGAAAAGAGACGCGCACTCTGCCACAAGTCCCTGGTACTGTGTCCAAACCCTCAGCGCTCAGTGACTGGGAGAGAGAGATGGAGTGAGTGAGGGAGGGAGTGAGAGGGAAAAAGATGAAGCGATGAGAGAGAGAGAGAGAGAGAGATAGAGAGAGAGAGAGAGAGAGACAGAGAGAGAGACAGAGAGAGAGGGAGGAATCATGTGTACAGTATATGAAGTGAGCGATTCTTCTTTCCTTCGTGTGTGTGTGTGTGTGTGTGTGTGTGTGTGTGTCTCTTTACGCGTGCGTGTGTACCCGTGCACATTCCTCTTCAACAGAAGCCACAAGGTCTGTTGCGTTTACACTAACAAGACTGTCTCCTCTGGAGAGAAGACATCCTGTTTTTAGTTTCTCTGCTTAACTTTCCTAATTGAGAAAATTCCCATTCAGCCTCTCTCAGCCCATTCTCTCTCTCTCTCTCTCTCTCTCTCTCTCTCTCTCTCTCTCTCTCTCTCTCTCTCTCTCTCTCTCTCTCTCTCTTTCTTTTTCTTTTTCTTCTTCTTCTTCTTTCTTCTTCCCCCTCTGTATTTATTAGCATCCCCAGTGAGAGTTAATCTTGTCTACAACTCCCCCCAGGCCCTATCTGCCTGGCCGGTGGGTTTAGTTCATTGACCAGGAATGTGGTGCATAAAACTTCTAATAGATATACAAATACACATTCTGTAATCCCAGCCATATAATATTTCATCTTATTTATTTAAAATGATGACTGCTGTTAACAGACTCAAAAGAACTTGAGTAACCTTTTCGTGCACTTAGGGCATGTGACGTCATTTTCAGATCCGGGGGGGGGGGGGATGTCTGATGAGCACTCCAGCGATATTTCCTCATTCAGCTCACTCAGCTTCGAGTTCAATTTGTCGGCCTGCTGCTCTCCTCCTCTCCTCTCCTGTCACACTCGTTATCAACAATAAAACAAATACTGTTGAATTATTACAAACCTATACTGTAGGCTACACAAATAAACAACACGTTCACATAAAATGGTAAATGGTAAATGGTGCATTTATATAGCGCCTTTATCCAAGGTGCTTTACATAGATTGTGCATTACATTCACCCATTCATACACCGATTGCGGCGGAAGCCATGCAAGGTACCAACCAGCACATCGGGAGCAATTTGGGGTTCAGTGTCTTGCCCAAGGACACTTCGACATGTAGACAGGAGGAGCCGGGATTCGAACCGCCGACCCATGGATCATTGGACGACCTGCTCAATCGCAACTGCATTCTTAACGAGCCAAGTCGCACGCACCCATGCACGCACGCACCCACGCACAAAACAGCCTGTTTGTGACACAACACAAGACCCTGCTGGCTGGAGGAGGAGGATGCGAGGGTCAGTCAGATATGTGTCCGCGGTGTGAAGCTCATTTACCGGACACAAAACATCAAAACATATTATTCATGTGAAGGACCTTCAATATTTACAAGCGCAACCTCGGCG
Organism: Protomyctophum parallelum; assembly: GCF_964188405.1. Classification (NCBI taxonomy): domain Eukaryota; kingdom Metazoa; phylum Chordata; class Actinopteri; order Myctophiformes; family Myctophidae; genus Protomyctophum; species Protomyctophum parallelum. The sequence continues at coordinate 32,004,685 of NC_139700.1, read as the reverse complement.
CTAGCCGTAAGGGAATATGATTTGACTTTTACAGAGCCTTCCAGAACCGACTTTGATCTGCAATAAATAGGAGTATGAATCGGCCCCATGACTCAATCTACCTGTGCTGATGTCTGAACATATTATGGCAGCCTTGGGCTGTTTTCAGACTGGCAGCCCATTCAAATCCCAAATCTGAACAGTAAAACAATGCAACACAAGGAAACAGCTTTTTGCTATTCATATTTGAACCACATTCCTACAGGCTTTGCTTCAGAATGCAGGCAAATGACTGCCCACACTGACAGACATCGTTGACCTATCTGCATTGGTTGCTATGGTAATGACGTAACAACATAGGCGTGAGTGAGTAGTAATAGTAGTGCTCTGTCGTACTAGACTGGCATGGCCAGACTTATATAACACTAATCTCTGTGTGGAACCTGCATTTCCAAGGAGCGGATAAAAAAATGCCTCTGGTGATTAACCCGCCCCATATTTGCATACCTGTCCCCATGATTATTGACCCACAACTTCGGGAGCAGCAAAATCATATCAACAACAATCAACAACCGAGTGAAAATCGCATACCGCTTGCTGAAAATAGAAGAGCTACGGGGTCCCAAATTATGCAGAGCACCAAGCTTTCAGAATGGCTATTTTCCCCCCGGTGACACTCATTTCAATGATCAAGGTATATATTCAGTGTCCAAATGTCCAGACTGAGAGGCACCGTTAGAAACCAAATCATATTTGAGTGACATTATCCATCCTCACGGGGACTGGGCCAGGCGCAAATGGAAGTGGCACTCCTGTGACGCTTCACTGTGCACATAAACCTGTGAAGTTCTTTACTTAAGTAAAGGTTCAAGTAAAAAATCAATTCTGCAACACACAGAAATACTTAAAGGACCACTTCACCACCTATCAACCTATCTTCATATAATAGGTCCTCACTAATAATCATGATAAAATTGCATGATTATTTTCTAGGGCTGTGGGCAGTTTAGAAACTGTCTTCCAGTAACACCATTAGGCAGATTTTTTACAAAAATGTTTAGATTTTCATTATCGTGAGAACGATGGCTTCCATTTTCGCATTCGGACTAGAAAGCCTGCAGTTTTTATTAGCTTGTATTCCCCATCGATGATGTCACTGGAAGATGGTTTCTGAACTGCCCACAGCCCTCCTATGAGACACAGGCCGAGTAGAAAAGAATTGCGCCATTTTTTTCATGATTATTAGTGAGGACCTATTATATGAAGATAGGTTGAAAAGTGGTGAAATAAAGTAAAAGTCCAGAATTCAAATTTGACCTTACTAAAAGTACAAACGTTGGTGTCAAAATGTACTTAACCCTAGAACACTAAACTTAACTTCAAACCACCAACAAATAAATAGAAATAAAAATAGATATCATGGGGGGCCCTATCATATAGGGGGTAAAAATCGGTGAAAGATTTGGGTATTATTCTTAAAATATTCATAAAAACACTGGTCCCGATTCCGCTAAACCTGCATGGGTGAAATTCACAGGGATGTGGTTTAGGGAAACAAACCTACCTGGAAAATCACCCAGGTTTAGTGTTCTAGGGTTTAGTGTTCTAGGGTTTAGTGTTCTAGGGTTACCAAAAGTAGAATGTATACTCATTATGCAGAATGTGCCGTGTCACAACTTTTCAAATGTATACAGTACCAATCTTTTGAAAATAGCAGATCTACAAGCTCACAATGTGCCACATCGAGACTCATTGTGAGCTTCAAATGGCCAAAATGTATAGGGCTGAAGTCATTAATGTGTGTTTTGCAATAATAATCTAAATCTACAAAGTAGCCTATAAAGTAACTAAAGTCTTCAAATAATTGTAGTGGAGTAAAAGTACAATATTTGCCTAGCTGAAGGAGTAGAAGTAAAAGTACAGAAAATTGGAAATAGGCCTCCAGTACAAGATATAGGCCTACCTCAAAATTGTACTTAAGTAGTACTTGAGTAAATGTATTTAATTACTTTACACCATTGCGGTTCACTGTGCACATAAAGCGGTCACTCATGTCACTCTTATGTCACATACATCACCGGTGGCAAGGTGACTGGGGCATCCAACTGATGACTTACTTATTTATAATGCTGCAGTGCAATGTCAAAAATGTCAAATGCAATGCAATGTCAAAATGCACACGCGCACGCACGCACGCTCGCACACACACACACACACACACACACACACACACACACACACACACACACACACACACACAGACTTTCTCTCTGTCTATATAACGCCCACACACACACAGTGACAGTGGATGTTTCTCGGGTGATGCGACAAAGAATGTGACCATATGGCCGTGTCGCCTCGACTCGCACGTCTTGAGAACGTGCTTCCGCTAGACGTGCAGGAGGCCTGCTGACCGAGTAACTAATATAAAGGGCGTTCCCATGGAGAGTGGCGGGGGGCTTGTGTCGCCTTGGCTCCAGGATGCGTTCAGCGTCAGTGGCGTGCACAGACATTTAGAGGGGCAGGTGCTCAAGTGAAAAAAAGGGCACCTTGTGCAGCGCATGGAACCGTCCGGTTGCCTTAATAGTATATTTATTAATAGATTTATAGCTTTTGGGGCATAAATAATATAACGTATCTTCTTTTTTTTACAAGAATTGATCAATGTCACTATGGTCCACATACTGTACACTGTACATTGCTGTCCAGAGGGCAAGGGCAGGTTTTAGGTGTTTAGGTTTTATTTATTCGCACATAAAAAAGGTTAAAAACAGGAAAATATTAATATTGTGCAGGAGAAGTTAGAAGCCAAAGGGCTTATCGAGAACAGCAGTCGGGTGGTCAAAAGTTAAATCGGCTATCTTTGAGTCTCACAGTGAATGGTGGTGACGCGCCTAGTGTGTGTGTGCGCGCACGGCCGTGTGTGTACGTGATATTAGAAAGCAAGAGAGATGTTCTTCTGCCATATTTCGTGGCCAATATTTTTAACATTCAGCAACTTTTCCAAGGTTTTCTGTGTCAAACACGTCAACAAACCTTTAAAAAAAGTCAGATAATATAGGCATAACTGTTGAATAATTCATTGAATCACTTTGCTTTAAGCCATATGTTAGCAATAAATATTTATAATTCAAGCCACGCACAAACAAGAAGACATTATTGGATTACTATACATTTGACAGTATGTAATGCCAGACTGTGTGTGTGTGACTGTGTGTGTGTGTGTGTGTGTGTGTGTGTGCGTGTGTGCGTGCGTGCTTGTGCAAATGGTTTGAATTATAAATTTTCTTACCTTTTCTTACCCTTTTTCAACCAAATCTTCCTCCTAATGCTCACTAATGGTCATTATAATAAGATGCCATGCACCATTTCTGTCTATTCACTCTGTTGTCATATTGGTGGGATATGGACTTTCAGAAGCCAATGACGTAATTTATGTAGATTCCAAGCTACTAGAAACTAAATTCTTTCTCTTCCTGGGTATGAAATGCAGTAGAAGCTATTGTACATGCATAACAATTAAGTCTTGCTGTTATGCAAGAAATGAACAAATAACCTGCCTGCCGATAATGTCATAAGAAAGGTTTTTGAACTGTCCACAGCCGAACTCTGAGACACAGAGCAAGTGGACAGAAATGGTGCCAATCATACAGTGAGCATGAGAGAGGACCAATCATCAAGTTAGGTTGAAGTTCTCCTCTGAGCCACAACAAATAGCCAATACAGTCAATCTACAGGCTCACAACGTGTTGTAATGTCACACGGCACGTTTCCCAAAATGGTTGGTTGGTTGGTTGGTTGATTGATTGATTGATTGAATACTTTGTTAACAGTTTGAAAAAGGTTTTACCTATATAAGTATGTCAAACATCCCGCTCCACAACATTATGGACGGTGAATTTCTTTGACACCAGAAGGAGCGATGAGACAATTCTTGCATGTCCTTGTCATTTGTTTTCTCAATGTTTGTTCAGCCATGGCTGCAGGATAGTAAATATTACACACCCCAGAGTACAACTCTTCTGAAAGATTGAACGGTTTGAAATATTCTGAGGAAATGGAGTCAAGTTAGATCAGTGGTTCTCAAACATATTATTCATGCAAAGGGACCCCAAATGAATGTGTTTTTGGCATCTGAAAATATTTTGAGCCAGGAAACATTTGTGTTTCAAAGTTATTCCAAACACGAGTTTTCCCAATATATTTTCAAAATGGCAGATCTACAAGGCAGCTCAACAATGATACATTGTGGGATATACATTTAAAGTGGTTACATTTATTTTGATGCTATTAACTAATTTGGCTGGGGACGCCCTGGAACCACCTCAAAGATCCATGGGGGTCCCCGGACTCTTTTAACCACTCTGTTAGATGATCGCTAATTAGGAGGAGACCGAGCTGCATGGATAGCTTGCAGCTGGAGATTACTTGCTAAAATGATACCGTTGCTGTTATCAGATGGTTTGCTGCTGATAAAACAAACTGCCTGATCAGGCTGATCTCCATGTGGGTGCTCCCTCAGTAGTGAAAATGTTAACATTAACCACTTTTAACCACTAAAACCATATTCTTTCTTGACTGGTTCGCCCAAGGGGTTTATACTCGGCCCTCCCCTCTAATCTACACGCCAAATATCTTTCCTGAAAATAGCTGATGAACTTTCCGTGAATGTTGATCATTTGTCGTGGTTAACCTTGCGTCCCTATTTTGGGCATATCGTTACAAATTTTTAAAGAAATCAGACAATAAAAAATAAATTAAAAATGTTTTATTCACATCACATTTTATGTGAGTTTGTAGTTTTGGCTATTTTCTCTACTTTTGAAATGTGAGGGTGACTGTATACAAGACATACATGACTGGGCGACTGTAGCTTATCCATAATACCAGAGAGTTGTAATCATGCATGGAAAAAACCTTCAAGTTTACATCAGTTATTTGATGTAGGTTATTTTAACAACAAGCTATAATTTTGCCCTTGAAGCTCCTTTTCTCATGTTGTCTGAAATGGTCTTACCTCTCTGGTGAGAGATGGCGATGATACAGGGATTTCTTTCTAGGGTGACCTTTCCAGCTTCAGTCCAGCTTCTGGGAGATTGCTTTGATTCCTTTTAGGAGCGTCCACAAACTGCAGAGGATCGGCTTACACAGCCCACCGTTAAACGGCCCGAGTATTTGATACAGATGTGACTCTCTCAGTCTTTGAAAAAAATAATGACATTTCAGCTTCGCCCAGCATGATGTGGTCCAAGTGCAAGGAAACTAGTTTTTGAAGAGACTGTTTGCGTGCACGGCCTGCGTGCACGGCTGCGCGCATGCGTGCGTGTGTTGTGCTATTTCCTCTCTGCAAAGTCGGTCTCTTAACCACTCAAACCCTCTATTCTAAACTAAATTTGACCGCTTTTTTACATCTACACCAGATATCTTTGCCGTCAATAATAACTCGCAATACAACGCATTTTGAGCTTGTAGATCTGCTATTTTTGGTGAATGATTGTTCAAGTGTTTCAGTTTACATTGGTAAGATGTTGATTAAGGTTTTGGGAGATTTGAGTGTTTCCTTTTTTCAGCAGCCTTGTGATGATAAGATGGAAGGAGACAGTGAAGTGATTCTGCTTGTCAGGCAACTCTCAAGGGCATTACTTCACCACATGAACACAACCAAAAACATCACCACAACCAAACATTTATTTAGATAGAGCCGGGAGGCGGGTAGCGTCGCATTGGAGCAGTACTATTCAATAACATCATGTCTGGAAGAACGGGACACATTATATTGTTATTCTCTCGTCCTCAGACGATCCCTCCATCGGCGTCTCCAGACCAGTCATCCTGATTCCCCATACATCTGGCCAGCTCGTTTGTGCTTTCTACACCAACGTCAGCACCTTCACATAATACATATAGGTGTGGGACGTCCTACTGATCAATGCCTGTGTGTTGGTTCAGACATCACAAGTTTTCTGGCAGTAAGTTCTATAGTCTCATTCTCCTGAGTCCTGACTTCTATCTTCTCTGACACTCGTGGTAGCAGCTCGTTCAAACGTTTGTTGGTAATGTATACTGTGTGTGTTTGTCCTGTTTGATATACCACACAGTAGCATTCTGGTGCAGCAACGATTCAAAGGAGTTCTGTAAGGCATGAGTCAGTGTCCAGAACTCACAGCCATGAAGGAGAACGGACTCCACAGCAGTAGAAAATAACCTGATCTTGATGTGTGGATGTGTGGAGGTTGGATTTCAACACACTGGTCATGCCATTAGGAGTGATCCATGCCAGCTCTGTGTTGAGCTGAGTTGACCTCTTAGACCAGTGCAGCCTTATATATACTGTAGTTCTTAGGGACGAATGTTCTTGCCTCTTGGGGAGGGGTTACAGCTGGGTTATGACCTTTGTTTTCTTTGTGTTTAGCTTGAGACCAACCTTGGCACTCTCTAACTCCACTCTGGTGGAGAGCTCCCTGTTCGACTTGAATAGATAGCAGGCAGATCATCAAATAGTCCACGTCTGTTCTGAGTAATGGTCAAGCCGAGTTCTTGCTCCCCTAATAACGTGTTTTATTCCAGTACTATTATGAAAAGGAAGGGAGCCAGGGCACTCCGGTTTGGATGTTATTGACTTAAAGAAATATATATATTTTTTTATAAATATCCACAGGTTGACAACCTAGACATAGCGAATGTTCTGGACACTGTATTTCACATTGTGTAAACGTCCATAGACATTACACCCGGACATCCCCATTCCCATTCAAACATTCTGATCTGGTCGATAGTCTGGCATGTCATAATAGACAAACATTTGGTGAAATTTCTGAGGAAATAGCCAATCACATTGTGAGCAATAATTAGGATATAGAGGTACAGTATTTAACACTTATTGGAGAAATATCACTTACCCTATATAAACCACCTTTAATGCTATATTTTATATTTCTGTAGCCTAATGACGGCATCTTCAAAGTGAACTTGTGACTAAATAAATAATGTCTACATTGGATACATTTGTTCATTTCCTGAAAAGGTTTCCGCTTGACATCAACCATGCTGTTTTTTGCTGGATGCTACTACTTTTTTTGTGAACTCTATTGTGAATAAATGTCACTAATGGCCATTCAACATAAACATGTTGTTTGACCAGTTCTCGAAAAACTAAAGTTTTAGTCACGAGACTGAAACTTCCCTCTCTCTCTCTCTCTCTCTCTCATTAGCAGGCAACAGTGCAGCATTATCCCTCTCTCAGTTTCTGGCACAACAGCGCCCCTACTGGTACTCATAGTCATATACTGGTGCTCAGTAACCAACACAGACACACATAGGTGAACACAGGCATAGGTGAACACGGACATTGCTGTTCCTTGGAGTGGTTGCACCACTCAAAAATAGGCTACTCAGAGTACTTGCACAGGTTACACAGTATGACATTAAGTACATATAGTTTAATTATTCATTACATGAAGGTAAACAGTTTTTCACTATGGAGTAAACAACTTTTAGCAAGCTAACTGGCAGCCTAATGGGCTTAATATTTCTAAATCGTCCGTTATGTTATGTAGAGTTTTACGTGCAAACTTGGTGGGTGGCCTCCTGGTGAGACCACACCACGCAAAGAACCTGGCTTATGTTTTTAAATAATCAAAAGTCACTCGCAAAGGGTGGCTTTCCGCACGACTCTCCATATTCAGGGAAGTACATCCTCCTAATTGCCTTGAAGACATTGTTGCTCGTTACGAAGCTGTAAACCCCATCTTGAAAGCAATGGGGTGTCACTTAACATAGGCAATTACAAGATTCATTCATAAACTACTCAGCCATCTGAAAAATATTAAGATAATCATGCCCCCCCCTCCTCCCCCCACACACTCACAGAGAAAAATGAGTAAACACTAATTCCGTATCTCCATATTTCATATATACAAAAGTCATAAAAATTGCTATTGTTCTATAGGTCTATGCTTGTACAGTGTACACCTGCTTTTTCCCCTTTGCCTTTTTAAATTCTGAAAAGTACAACAGTTTGGACATACAAGGTTTCCAGCTAACATTGACGATATGCTCCCGGACAGCCGGTAGGTTTTACAGCCTCTACTCTTTACTCTTTGAAATCTTGTTATCCCCGAGCTGAGCAGCTGCATTCCTTGCGGATTCATGCAGTCTGGAGGGAGTTATATAGCAAGATTACATGCATATTTATAACAGAACAAGCACAGAGAAGATCTTTGTCATTGCTGCAAAGTAGAAGTGGAAATGGCATTTTTAGGTCAATCTAGTTGGTTTGAAAATGCCACTATGGCGTAAGCTATTATAGTTCAGAAGATCAGTGGATGAATTTTGTATTCAATACAAGAATACAGTGTATGGTGTGGGATTTGTCTGCTGTCCACACAGTAGGACAACAGGAATCAGGAATGAAGCTTCTTTTGTCAGGTTTCTCAACTTGCACTGAGAAAAAATATGAAAAAGAACAATAGGTGGAAAAGTCAACGTTTTTCTTTTACTTTACTTTACTTACTTTACTTTATTTGTTTATTTGGACAGGACATGCATATTAATGGACGTCACATGGACGTAAATACACTGGATATAGCACAGTTGCTAATTTTCATCCGCAGTCCTCACAAAGAAACACAAAATAGAAAACAGACAAACAGTGGAATACATTTACATAACATTACATAGGGAACACAGCATGAATGTTTGCAGCTTTGGTTTTCAAGCAACCATTTTTTCAGATTGAATTTAAAAGATGGAAATGTAGCAGAGGAAGGCCATTCCATGCTACACAACCCTGTACTGAGAGGACATTTTGGCTGAATGTCGTTTGCCGGTGAGGCACTCAAAGTACATTTACTTAAGTATCTGTATTTTACTTGAGTATTTGTATATTTGGATTTTATTTGATTCAGCAATAAAATAATACATTTACATTGTAATTTCCACTTTTTAATACTTTTAGGTGCGTTGCCGTTAGCCCCTCCAATGCATGGCTTTCCGAAATGATGTCATAGGCCAGCCATGTCTATGGATAAAGCCCCGTTCAGACCAAAAAAAGCTGGAAAATAAACCAAAGCAAAACTCATTTCGACGCAGCTTTTTTTTTGTGAAAGTGGGCGTGTACAAGGTACCTGTCACTCAAGCTGCCTGGACTGGCTTTGAGAAGAAAACAGACAGTTTGAGCAGATGCGCATTTGAAAGTCTAAAATGTAAAATAGCGACTGTAGAGGAGAAATAATTATATATTTAGTTACATCATAACCTATTTATCGATGAATAAATAATATAATCTTGGTAAACTTGTTTGTAAATAACCGAACGGACCGGATCTCAATCCCCCCCGTCTTCAGTGCTCATCTCCCCCCCACTCCGCTCTCCTCTCCCCCTCTCGAGCGAAACCCTCCGGGCATTTTTTTAAATAGCCGCTCTGTATGTAATGTTAATGTTGATTTAGCAAGAGCATACCGTAGAAATACAATCAGGACAGGACAGGTCGGATCAGGGATGTCCACATGCATATCATACAACTGATATAAAGGCTATTAATTATTTATCTCTCTCGCGCACACGGCACACACACACACACACACACGCGGTGCACACGACGCGCTGGGGACTCGGTTCTTTGTCTATAGACTATATATATATCTGCTAATTTATAAACCGTGTGTGTGTTTAGTCCACGGTCAGAGTCAGCTACGGGGTTCAGTTGTTCACCTCTGCGGTCGGTGGGAACCGGGAGGGGGTAATTACAGGGGCACTGAGAGAGAACTGGCTTGCAAGTGAACCCCTCCCTCCCCATTAGCGCTAGTTTGCTTTTTATTTAGCAGATGATGTGAAACTTGGGCCACTATAGTAGCCTAGTAGGCATACTTTTATTACTCCATAAATAATCAATATCACACACACACACACACACACACACACACACACACACACACACACACGGGGATTGTGTTCTATCTATCTATAAATATAGGCTATCTACTGTCTTTCAACTTTTGCTATGAGGTTCATCGATAGGCCTACATGAACGCAATAAACCAATTGAAATGATTCCCTCAAATACATCTTATCTATATGCGATTTGTTTATCGATTCAGAACGCAGCAAACCAATCACAAAACACGGGCAACATATTGCATAAATAGAGGGGGTACATACAACTGATATAAAGGCTATTCATTATTTTTTAAAGGTATGATTCACGGTGCCCAAGTTTCAACAATCAACTTACAATGCAGCTACCGACACACACACACACACACACACACACACAAACACATACACAACGACCACAGAGCGGGCTGCCTCCCCTCATCTCTGGGAAAATGTTGGGGAAAAAGGTAGCGGCCGGGTCCGACACGAAAAAACAACCGGTTGGAACTATATTGTTTAGTTGTTTGTCTATCTATCTATATCTGCTAATTTATCAACCGTGTGTGTGTGCACTGTTTAGTCCACAATCAGCGTCAGCGACGGATAGCGTTCTGGACTGGTCAGTAGTCCATCCATAGCTTCGATGAGAACCGGGGCGGGGTGAATGCAGGATCACTTCTCCCCAGAAAACCGTGCCAATCCACTGAGAACACGGAACACAACCTGTTTTCACCGCTTCGACAACTTGTTTCTCATATAAACTTTCATTTCTATCGATAAATATGCTATGGTCTTGCCAAATATCCATTCATATTTCATATACAGCCCATATTTAAAAAGTATTTTTTTAAATTCGGAGAATCGGGCCGCACAGCTCTCGGAGAGGCAAATGGTTTTGTGAAATGAGCTCAACTCCGCCTCCTCAAACCATGCTGTGCTCTGATTGGCTACACGCAGCTTTTAAAAGCTTCAGCTTTTAAAAGCTGCTTAAAAGTTAAGTTTTGGGGAGAAAAAAAAAACGCAAAAAAAAAAAAAAGCTGTTCATTCCAAGCTTCAAAACGCAAAAGCTGCTCTGCATAGAGATAACATGGGACCACGAAGCTAAAGCAGAAGCTAGCTTCTGCAGTGTGAATGGGGCTTAAGACGTCACCTGGCTGGTATAAATGCTGCCCTCTCTGCGCCCCTCACTTGAAGTTCACACAAGTGTGATGTTTTTGTACAAATTTGACTGAGCAACTTTCACTTGACCAGATCTATACCATACCATTCTATACCATTCTTGTGTGTGTGTGTGTGTGTGTGTGTGTGTGTGTGTGTGTGTGGGGGGGGGGGGGGGGGGGGGGGGGGGGGTGCATGGATCTGTAGTGACAGATCAGTCCTGGCATCGTACTGAAATAGCGTTGCTCGAGTCATAGCCTCACTTTGTCACACTTTGATCTGTCACAGTCCTGCTGTCATGATGCCAAGCCTCGGGCAGCTCTGTTTCACTGCAGTGTCAAATACAATATAGGCTACACATGCACGTACGTTTTCAGGAAATGTTATATTATTTATTCACAAGCTTTTTATTGTCACTGGTTAAATATTTATAAAAACTTAACCTACCAGTTAATACTGTCCAATACTTCAATACGGAAGTGGGTGAAATTATGACAGGCAGTTACTGCCGTCGAAATATGACTCCCCAGTCAAAAAACACTTTGTGGTTGAAATAGACACTTGTGCTTTTGAGGTTTATTTGCATTCAAAAGAGCAATCCACCGTCAAGACAAAGGCACAAAGGGGAAAAACCGTCCTCCGGGAACTCTGGATTAAAAACACACAGCAACTCGTTTAGCCAAAAGTGAGCAACCGGATCCAGCAGAACCTCGATCAACCCACAAACCTGTCCTTATATTTGTAACTAGGCCCCTCCTCTCCCGGACATACGGAGCTCTTTCCGGTTGGAGAGAGGCGGGACCTAGGACAAAGGAACCTGATCCTGTTTTAACTGGAGCCCTAATTTTTAGACGATAAACCGATATAATGAATACATAGTTTAAAACTTAACAAGACTTAAATGTAAACTGTGAACAGACTCTTATGAACATAGTTAATCATAACTTAAAAGTATATGAAACGGAAACAGACTTGTAGTTAGGAAATGTTTAACGGAACTATAAAAAAAAAACTGAACATTCTCTTTTAAGAAGTGAATTAACACGGTTTAACCCAATGGAGCGAAACACTATAATCTTATAGCACATTCTAAATGAGTACAAGTTGCACTCACTATTAATAGTTTCATGACCGATTGTTGAACGTCATTCTTTAAGTTTAACTGTGGAATGACAAAGTGGAAAATGGAGAGTGGCCAGCTGGTGACTCACTCCAGGGGAGTGAGCTTCAAACAAAGTGAGAACAATAGCTTCGGATTCAGGTGTGAAGTGTAAAAACATTCCTGGCCTGAGTTCTATGAGTAAAAACATTTTACTTACTTAGTGACAATAATATTGGTTCATTTTATAAGGAATTATACGACACTTTCTAAGGTGTGAGATGGATAGATGACATTCTCCCTCTGAACAAGTTAAACAGGACTGTTTCTTTTGGAAGCAGAATGAACCGATACAACGTCAGAATTAGTGAGTGTGTATGTTGGAAAGAAAAGCTAACATACACACCGCTGTAATGTGACGAGGGCATTTTTACCTGTTTCGGAGATCGTCTGCTTATGCTTCAGTTGTGAGTCAGAATGGAAATGACCTCCTCCCCCCCTCAAGGTTATTACGCTGGATTGTGCACTTTTCAAATAGGCCAAGTTTCATCGCCTGGTCTACTGTCTCGTCATACCACCCCTACCGATAACCTCTGCATTTGCTAGGAATGAGAACCAGACAAGAGGAGACCTTCCAAGACGATGCAATGTGAGTTACAACTCCTTCTGGCAGTAACACAAAAAATGTTTAATAGCAACATTAAGCTACAAATCTCCGAAGCAAAGGGCTTTTGTTATGTCTGCCGAGTCAAATCCAATACACCTGGATGTCTGGCCTCTACTCCTGGCTCACATTACAGCTGGTGATTCATGGCTCTCCAGCTCGTCGGGGAATGGATCTTCGACTCAATGAAATGGCCTCTTATATCAGGTTTGGATCAGACAAAACGCATTCTGGCCAAACTCAACCAACAGTGGAAGCAATGAAGGGGCTTAGGATGTTCATTGATGTCACATTATCTCAGAATATACTGTCCTCTTTTGCTTGTTTTGACACGTTGGTGTAAATCCACACACGGCAGTGCAGGACTACACAGAGACTAGCCTCCTGATGTGGCAATGTTCCACAGACAGGGTTTTCATTAGAGAGACTCTGCTAGTATTATAGCATCTCATCTGCTACATTCTAATCTAATCATGCTGCTATCCTCCTGGTTTCTAACTTTTAGACCAACTCTGCTGCAATAGTTTGAACAAATTGGATTGCTTGACATCGCTGTGCACGTATTGTGGTCGTGCCGGCTTTTTTATGCTTATACTCGGAGGTATATATGCTGCTAGACTCCTCTACCGCAGACCCTCGCGCCGACCTCCGCGCCTCCCCAGGGACCCCCGTTGGACCCGCGACTTTGACACATGAGAGATGTTCTTTGTACCTACCTAACAAGCCAATGGCAACACTACAACCGACAGCTGTGCATGAGGTGCGACATATAATGGCTTGGAGAATGTGCTTTACATGAGAGTGCACAAATACAACCAAATGGACCCATAACAGTCCATTTGTATTTCCATCAGAGTTTATTGTTATAAAAGGGTCCTTTGGTTCCATTTGTAGTAGGCTAAGGCCACACTGTCAGTTACAGAGTCACCTCCACAGATCCTGTTGTTGTTAAACTCATTCAGTGCCACAAAGTGTAGAGGTTGTGCCACAAATACAAGCCAATTAAAATCATCCGTTGTGCACGTCATGTGCACGTCGTGACGTTCACACCGGATTAGATTTTTTTTTTTTCTTCTTTTTAATGGCGTCATTAGGCGTCAACGGGATACATTACAGCCACTGGTAATTAACTGATAATTGATTAGTTCTTGTTTATTTTTGGGCTTGACCCCGTCTTATAGCTGCTTGCACTGCAGCTTAGTACTTGCGCAAGCAGAGCGCACACAAGTAGGCTATGTATGGCGCAAGTCGGCACCTCGACAGAGTGTATAGTTCTTAGCTGTGCTGGCTGTGCTAAGTCACAAAACAAATGATCAAATTAAATTGTACTCAAAATTAATAATTATATAAAAAATCACACCCGTGAGAAGTGAGGGGCGCTCTTATCATTTTACATCATCATAAATCATCTCATGAACAACTGAATTTGAAGTGATTGGTTAGTTGATTTTCTCCTCTACATATGACGTAAATTTCCCTTTCATTGTCAATAGCATTTAATGTTTGTATTGCCACAAATCTGTCACATTTGGCGGATATTTGACCTAATTTCTCCTTTCATTGTCAATGGCAAATATTAAGACGTGTGGGGCATAGGCGGAGCTTGAACTTGACACCTGGGGGTGCGACTGCTTGGCCAACGCTATTTTTTGACCTTTATTTTATTATTTTAGCGTTTTTACAATGCCCTAACCCCTAAAAATGAGTTATTTAGGTAGTACAGCAGCTCACACACATACACACATGCACTACAGCCATACAGCGAGTCATCATATCATGATAAGAGAGATGATTACAAACTACAGTCAGAAGCCAGAAGTTAAGTTTAAAGAACCCCCTCCAGCTCCGCCCATGGTGTGGGGACAAAAGCTGTATATAGGAGGCCCTCGAAAACCACACTTGTCTGAAGTGAGCGGCACCATCATACATCATCATGCATCGTCATCCATCACATTCCGTGCTCAGCCAATCAAATCAACACTACGTGGTACACACACACAGGAGGGGACAGTGCCCCTGTACATCCTGCATTATTCAAATGTTGAGTTACAAGAACAACAAGACGCTTCAAGAGGACTCCTCTGATGCAGCTGTTGATTGCCAATCAGCATAAGAGCCATTCAATGTAATTACAATCATTGGTTGTTAGTCTCCTAATCAACCACATAGTTTGATTGATTGATTGAATGAATAGTTTATTAGACAGAATGTTTAAACAGCAACAGAGTACAGTCAAACACTCTGTCCAAAAGAGATGGCAGCCTTGTTTCCCTATGCAATCAATTCATAGACATGGCATGAACAATAACAACAAAATTCAATATCATCACAGGTGAAAACAATACTAAATCAATATCATCACAGTACATAACTGGAATTGCACTCTGTCGAGTGCCTACTTGCTTGTTGCACACAAGTAGGCCATAAATGGCCTATACTAACACTCTTACTGATAATTACTGCACACAACATTCTAGTGTAGCACCCGTCTAGAGACTTCTGCAGGCTTGGCTTCAGTATCCAGCATTTACTGCCATATAGAACAGACTACCATACACGTCCGTTCAGGGCCCTCTTGCTTGTTGACCTTGAGCTCAGGTACTTGAAGTCCTTGACTTATTCCTTCAGCACAGTTGTTGTCAGAGGTTGAGGACTTTCAGTTTGATGGAGGAGGCAGACCTAAGAGACCGTTTGGGAATGTCGACGTGAACAATGTCAGACAGATAACTGGGGGGTGAGGTTATGAATGGCCTTGAAATGATGGAGAAGGATCTTATAGTCAATGCAGTATTTGATGGGAAGCCAGTAGAGTTGGTGTAGTACAGGGGTGATGTGACTGATGACAGGGGTTCTGGTGATTATACGTGCTGCAGCGTTCTGGACCAGTTGGAGTTTATGGAGAAGTTTGTGGGGGAGACCAAAAAGAAGGGAATTACAGTAGTCCAAGCGGAGAGCATGACGAGAGCATGAACCAGGATTGCGGCAGCTGTTAGCGGTGAGTGAGGGGCGGAGGCGGTTGATGTTTCTGAGGTGGAAGTATAGGCAGACCAGATGGTGTTGTTGATGTAGGTGTGGATTGGAATGAGAGTGTACTATCGAGGACGTTATAGGTGATAACCTCAGTTTTATATTGTATATATACATGCTTGTGTTGTGTGTCATTAATGCTTCATTTTAATGAGACACCGTGCATCGATAAGCGTTTACCCCCGTCGCCGAGCTTGTCAGTCAAACTAAAAGGAAGGACAGAAAGTCTGTCCTTGACTTCACTATTGTAGACATCGTCTCATTTGCATTGGGACTCCAATCTCAGGCTAGTCATCCGCAGCAATTGGAAACGCAGCAGGGGGGACCTTTATCAATGTGTTCCATTCATAAACTAGCCTACACAGTGAAATCTATGGTGATAAAATTATACTCATAACGTGCATGTGTCGTGCCGTCTGGGACTGGACCCCCTCTCTCTCTCACACTATACGCACGCAGACATGCACTGTTCTTTTGGGCATGGAGGCACAGCGCTGAGCACACTGATATAACAGACAGCAGCGCAAAATGTTTACAAGTTTATCGAGATGAAAGTCCCTACTCCCCAGTCCCCACACAGTGACAGCACTCCATGTTTACGGCACGCACAGACAGACAGACAGACAGACAGACAGACAGACAGACAGACAGACAGACAGACAGACAGACAGACAGACAGACAGACTACTATTATGTAGGCTATGATACACTGCAGTGTTTTTATGTGTTTTCTTAAGCAATTGATGAATGTACTCATCCTCATTTCGATCAGGGCAAAGTCTCCTCATTCGACCACGTCTATCCACGGTAACGGGACATCTTTGCGCTGCGTAAAATAATTGCCTTCTCCGTCTCCAACTGCATGTGTTCAGGTTCCTGTGGCAGGTTCACCCGCCACATTGTTTGCTTCATTTCCTTTATTTATTGCGGATTGCATTCACACCTGCACCGAATCGTAATCAAGTGCGATTGGAAGGGAAGCGAAACCCCCGTTTTTGCTCGGAGTAGAATGCGGTTCTTTGATACGCATTAGGATTCGAATGAGCCTTCACACCTGCCAAACGAAGTGCACTTTCTGAAAATGCGCAGCAGGATTCGTTTTAATCGCAGCAAAGCTCTCTGGTGTGAATGTGACCATAGACTGGTTGTTAGACAACTTGAGATGCCCAAGGAGGCAAAAAGGCTGACAAAATACTGTGTTGGCCCTGCCATAATTGGTACGCCTGCTACTTCAGTTGCAAGAAGAGGGTCCACAGAAGCACGAACAAACGACCCACATGTCCAAAGGCTGGTGAGGGTCATTTAGCGCGTGTCCATGGCATGTCACCAGTACTTGAAGTTGACATTTTCTCCATTAAGTCAAGCAGGCGCTCATCTAATTACTGTCACCAATAAATCTTAGTCACCTTCTCTGTCAAGTCAGATTAATTAAAAGATGTGCATGTACTCACACGCACATGCACACCCTCACACACATTGATTTACAAGCTCATGACGCACATTGAGCTGATCTGCTATTTTTGGTGCGCAACTAATTCAGGCATTGCTCCAATCTGTCATCAGTCATTGAATCAGAAATTGTGAAAGAGAAGGTCCCAGGGTCGAGCCCCGACAATGTGTCGAGGAGGTATCCCTGAGCAATAATAATAATCACATGCACAAACGCACGCACGCACGCACACACACATGAAGTTGCCATGCTGTGGTTTAGAACACAATAAAACTTGGACGAAGGGAGAACGCAGATTTACAGAAAAGCAGTGGATTGTAACGTTTAACACCACATTTCCAGAAGGCCTAAACAATACAAATAATAATTAAAATGGAAAACAGGGGAGGAACCAAATCAAACTTTAAAAAGCCATTGAATCCCAACCCCCAAAATTGCTCTCAATTACATGAGATAGACTTAGATACTCCAGGGCAATAGCATAAACACAAAGAACCATTTAGATCAGGGGTGTGCAACTTTGACGATGGAGAGGGCAATTATATTTCCATACTCACTCCAGAGGGCCACACTGCATGCATGTCGTAGCAAAATAACCGATCTACAAGTTAAAAACTTGTAGATCAGCTATTTTTGCAATATTTGAATTGAAATCCTGAATACATTTTTGCTATTTTTAATTGGGATCCTGAAAAGTAATTTTAACAAAATCAAATCTATTGGTCATAAAAAAGACAAGCTACTCATTTAGACTGTATAGGCTAAGTAATTAAAGCGGGTCATGTTTGCATGTTTGGAATTGTAACAGCTGAAATCAATAACATATCAGTTATTGACCCTGTACGTCCAGGGCCTTAGTCCTACTCCTCCTCCCCACTGACAGGTAGTTACCCCCCCCCCCCCCCCCCTTTTGATTTACATGCCAGTCATAATTGGACCCCCCAGTATTAGAATGTATTAGGATGTTGATATTCTGTGTTGTTTTCATTCATTTAGAACTCAACACAATAAAACTTGAACGGAGGGAGAACGCAGATTTACAGAAAAGCAGTCATAATTTGACCCCCCCGCCCCCCAGGGAGGTAGTACAGGGCCTTAGTCCTACTCCTCCTCTCAGCCAACACTCCCAGCAGCAGGAATTCCTTGTCATAATTTGACCCCCTAGTATTAGGATGAATTAGGATGTTGATATTCAATCATCAGCCAACACTCCCCACTCACGGGTAGTAACCCCCCTCCCAGAGAGGATGTATAGGGCCTTAGTCCTCCTCCTCCCAGCCAACAATCCCCACTGACAGGTAGTTAGTGTGAGCTCAAACCCACAATTCAACATTTTTGTTTTAAGATGTTGATATTCATTTTGTATTCATCCTTAGTACCCCAAATCACACCTTGGAAGTGTTTTTTGACTGGGGGGCCATATTTTGATGTTGCCTGTCATAATTTGACCCCCCAGTATTAGAATGTATTAGGATGTTGATATTCATTTTCATCAGCCAACACTAACCTGTGTTCTTCTAATGCTATAGATCCACTCTAGTCACAATCTCTTATTAATGTTATCATTGGTTCAATGTTTACATTCACAGACAGACTTACCCCAATTAAAACCGGGAAATCATTTGTTTCCTTTTATATTTTATTTATATTTTAGATATAGCATAGAGAGAGATAGTTTAGTTTTTCAGAACAGTGGTTCTCAAAAATAGCATATACTTCATGCCACACTGCGAGCTTGTACATCTATTTTTTACCATGTTTTGAAACATCTTGATGGTCCTTAAAGGACCACTTCAACACTTTCCAACTTATCTTCATATAATTGGTTCTCACTATAATGTTCATGATAAATACGACATTTTCTTCCCTACTCATTCTGTCTCTCAAGGGAGGGCTTTGGGCAGTTCGGCCTATTTAGATTTTTATTAACGTGAGAATGATGGCTTCCATGTTCGCATTGCAACTTTTCAAGAATAGAAAGCCTGCAGTTTCTATTAGCTTGGATTCCCCATCGAAGCGTGACAGCCCTCCTATGAGAAACAAATGGTGCCATTTTATCATGAACATTAGTGAGGACTAGTTATATGAATGTAGGTTGAAAAGTGCTGAAGTGGGTTGATCATTCCCCTTATAATGCTACTTTTGTGTGAAACTTACGTGACACTGTAGTAGCAGTAAGTAGGTCATTTACGAAACAAATATAAAAACATAAAACGTTGAAACGTGGAGATACAAGGTTTTGGCAACGATGAATGTGCATGTGTACACATGAGCCAAATAGAATGTGACTGCTCGGTGAAGGTATGATGACAGATGAAAGTTGACAGCACGAAAGCATCACCAGATGATTGGTTCCCCTCTTCTCACATATCACACAATGGATGTAGTGCCAAAAAGCTTTTGTCTCCTACACTAGATGACAAGACGATTCCGACAAGGATTTCTAACATTTTCTTCTCTATATAACATTGTTGATTGATTAAATCTGCTGTACACAGACAGCAGCCTCTCCGCTGACCGTGTCAGTGTTAGTGTTGCTGCAGGTGTGAATGAACTGTGCGGTCACTGGAACAAAGCCACCGTATTAGCATTTGAATACCTGTTCTGTGAACACCGTAAAGGTGTATGCCTACGTGAAAGAAATAAGCTTAAAAAAAAAAGAAGCTTCAGCCTTCAGTCAGTGGGTGCTATTTGGCTTACTATTGTGTCAGTGGGTGCTTTAGCCCTCAAGCACTCCCGGACTTGACGCCGCTGCTGTAAGTGTAAATTGTAGAACAAGGAATTGTGTATTTGTTTCCCCTGTGTTTTGTATGTATGTGTGCGTGTGTGTGTTTGTATCTTTATTCCGCCTTGTTGCTGTGTTTATTACATAACCACAAGCAGAATGCAATTAGTGGTGTCAGTGAGGCACATCTCTTTGATGTTAATTAACAGAAAAGTTTGAAGAGGAAGGGGACTGTTTGTCACCTGAGGTGCCCTGGGTTTCCAAACTGGGACCAGTGCACAGACACTGCCATGCCACGCGCACGCCCCCACACACACATAGCCATTAGCTGGCCTACACATGGAACATTTACAGGCTATTTTAAGCTGCAGAACACTGCATATGTTTGGGAGCTCTGTTTTTGACCATCTCAGGGCGCAGATGGAAGGAAAGGGCCATGAGTCAGGGAGGCTGGCAGGGCTTAATGTCGAGGGGTGGTGTGGGGTGAAAGGTCATGGGTATGTGGGAATATAGCCCCATCTGTGATCTTCTGTACAGCTCCGGGACTCATAAAGTCGCCGTCTGGCAGATGGGAGCAAACAGCAAAACGCTAAATGTTTTAGCTATTTCCAAACATTGTATAAAAAAAGGGGAGCTCTTGTCATCATACATCATCATACATCATCACATTCCGGGCAATCACAATTGGCGTCCTCACTTGCCTGTCCTCACTTTTTATCCTCAACGTACTTTGCTCAGCCAATCAAATCATCGCTATGGGGTAGTGGGGTATGCACAAACAGACAAAGCTGGGCATGGGAGGGGCTAGCGCCACCTCAAAAATGTAATCCCTAATCCCTGAAAGGATCCTAGTCAGCCTACAGACTTGCATATAGTTTCTAAGCATATTCCTGATCAGCAGCAGATCAGGAAGTTAAAAGGTTGTTTTCAACCCGTCTTTTAACGATATCACTCCGTTAGAACTACAGACATCTGTATAATCCGCCTTAACATTTTTGACAGTATGTTCTGAAATAGGTAGACATTTGACTGTTTTGCCGTTCACCCCACCTGACGGAACTTTACGTGACGAGTATCGGAGCTACAACGGAGAGGGGAGGCCACTGACGGAGCTAATGGGAACCAAGCCCAAAGTGTCAAAAGGCGAAGAGGCCACACACCAACATGCGTTCATCTGCTTTCTTCATAAATAAAAGAATACTACACCTGTGCAATTGCACCGTAATCTCAAAGCCATTTTCACAGCGTGAGGGAATGTGTTTCTTCAGGTCTCCTCCTTGCTCCTGAGGGAAACAGCTCAAGCTGTCATGCTGTTCATGCAATCACATTCTCAGCTATCAGTCATACTGTACATGTATTATTATTTTTGTCTTCCAAAGTATAGTCAGTTGCGTGCAGGTGTTATGCTTAACACATTGTGAGACATTCTATGGCTGGTGTGGTGTTACATGAATGGACAGAGGTATTTGTATTTGGTGACTCATGTTGCCAGTCTGATGTTCTGTTGCTATACCCACAAATCATTTACGCCCGATATACGTCATGTGACGCTGTCACAAGCCAAAAATAGCTGACCTACAAGCTCACACAGTGTGTCGTGGACGCAAGTTCGCAACACAGTGAGCTTGTAGGTCTGCTATATTATAACAGAACGTAACCGCAACACCATCGTATACTATTGAGTATCAATTAGGCTGTACACAGACAGCCGAGTGTCAGCAGTGTAAATGTGGTCACTTTGTGTGAAGATGGGTGGGCGGAAGAAGGCACAGTCTGGAAATAGGCACAGTCTGGGGACATGATTACAGTGTGTACTGTGTAGACACATGTGCCTTGCTGTTGGAACAAGAATACTACAGGTGTCTCTTGCGGTTATAGAAAGTCTTCCCCAAATATGTGGGCTTCACTACGCACAACATGAACCGTCTCTATATGAAACAGAAACACCCCGGCATTGATCAATTTCCTGTATCTAGATTCTACTGTATATGCACTCGGGTGGCACAGTGGTTCCAGGTGAGGGAAGCCGGGCAGGGAGTGTTGGGCTGGAGGAGTAGGGCTCCTCACTGGCAGATGAGTCACTAGGATCCAACAGCGGATACAACAGCAGCGACAACAACACAGAAATATGTTTGCATGTTCTCCCCGTATCCCTTCGGGTATATAGGTAGTAGGTAGGCCTACCCTCACAAAAAACATGCAGTAATCCTGATCTCTAAACTACCTCCCCCTGGCCAACTTGCTGAAATATGAGTCAATATTTTTCATCTCATAATTTATTTATTATCTGCCAAGTGTTCACGAGTGCGCACCCGGGACCATAGTGTGAATCACCCCCTTCGACTCTCAGTATTATTTAGCAGTGGTGGAAAGTATATTTACTCAAACTGTACTGTGCAATAGAATACTATAGTATTTCTGTTTTTCGATACATCTGAAAGGCAAATATTGTAAATAGCAGATCTACAAGCTCACAATGTGTCACATCATGGTGCGTTGTGAGCTTGCAGATCAGATTTCTTTTTTAATTGAGTACTTTTAGTTTGGTTCTATGAGAATATTTTAACGCCAATAAGATACGTTTACTCAAGTAAAATGTTCAATACAATTCTTTCTTTTGTACACTTCATTAACATAGTAGAGTTATTCAACCTTAGGCATACCTCTTGGGGGAGATTTGTGCTCCAGTGAGCACCCCTTTCTAGTCATGCTTTTGTTGGCTGGCTCCTCATCACCACAGGTGAGCGTTTCATCTCTTTTGAATCTGCTGTAAAGGCCGTCAGAGTATTTTGCCTGATGTCATACAAGCATAACGAATTGGGGGATCTTACAGTGTTTTATCACCGCTAAACCCCATATCCCTAAACTTCTTTGCCTTTTTTTTCCTTTACTATTTTGCAAAACATTTTTTAATCTTTAAAATGGCCAATCTACAAGCTCACAACTTTTCAATGTAGATTGGCTAGTTGAAATATTCAAAAATGTTTTTCAAAATAGTAAAAAAAGGCAAAGAGGTTTAGGGATAAGGGGTTTAGCGGTAACGAAAATGGAGCCCCTTATGTGATAGTGATCCAGCAGGCATGAGGTGCCGACATTCAGCCTCACCCCTCTCACTTTGCTATTCCCATATTATCGGTCACACCGGCTATACTGTATTTGGGCATATCGGGCATTTTGAATTAGACTTTTTGTAATAGTAAATGCTCCCTCTGCCATGCATTCATTGCTAGCAGCAAGACTTGTGCACCAGGAGAGATTACCAACTAATCACAAACTATTAATGCAGACAGCCAGACACACAGTGTTTGTTTCAAGTTTGCAAGCACATGCTGTTGCTCACTCCCCGGGTCACCGTTCCTCTCTATCCGCTAAACACATTTCAACACAGGGATAAAAGAGGGAGGGAGGGGACAAAGGGAGTCTATACCAACGCGCCTCAAGCC
Source organism: Protomyctophum parallelum (assembly GCF_964188405.1). Lineage (NCBI taxonomy): Eukaryota > Metazoa > Chordata > Actinopteri > Myctophiformes > Myctophidae > Protomyctophum > Protomyctophum parallelum. The sequence goes on along the minus strand of NC_139700.1, from coordinate 31,981,267 downwards.
TGGAACGGCTGGTCCGGTGCTTCACAGGGACAAGGACAATAGAGGACCCTGGAGCAGCACGGACATTTAGAGCCTTTTATTAGGTGCTAGAGGATAACGACTAACGTTTTGACCTATGCAGTCTTCATCAGTCATGATGGCTGACTTTGATGAAGACTGCATAGGTCGAAACGTTAGTCGTTATCATGTATACTAGCACCTAATAAAAGGCTCTAAATGTCCGTGCAGCTCCAGTGTCCTCTCCTCCTTCTGCACATAAAAGAGGGGATTTGTAGGAGATGTATACCATGGCTGTGGGTACGTACAACAGTATAAATGCAAATATGTAAATAACTGCTCTCAGAGGGTTTAAGGCATGGTACTGAATTTGCAGCTTAACAAAAGCCAATTCATCCTAGTGTGTGACGGAGGACAATTTCACGTTGAATTAAAATCTCTGTGATACGATTATTGTGAGCGATTTTACCATGATAAACTAACGATTATCGTCCTGTACGTCCATTATTTGAGTGTCCTCGACATCTGAGACACAAGCTACTTCCACTGGTCTCTGTGTTGTTGCTCATTGCCACACCCAGTTCATTCACAGTCATGGGCCTGTATCGCTGCTCAGAATATCTGGACATGTGAGTGGGCTGCTTCCTCTTGATGGGCAGACGGCAGTGTATAGTCTCCACACTGAAAATCTGATATGACCTGGTCTAGATCTTTTGCTTTAATGTCAGGTAAAGTACACTGTAGTATGTTTTTATGTTCTCTTTGACATGCTTCATTATTAGGCTACTCCCTGCTCTATCTCTCCTTTTTCTTCCTCTGCCCTTCTGGGAAATGTGTGTGTGGAGCTTGCGCCAAACCAATTCCACCCACTTCCTTACATCTGTAAACCAGTGATATCTTTTAATTATCTAACAGTCATTGGGACTGAAATGGCTATACCCTTAAAGACATTTTATAAATAATGGTATGGAATGAAAATAGGAGAGAAAAAGCGAGAAAGTTTAGTGGGAGTTCAAAGGCAAGAGGAAATATGAACCATCTGTACAGGCCCCACTTTCATGGTCGTAAAAAGCATTTTTATACATTTTTATTCCTAATAACTGGCCGCCGTGCCTTATGGCCCTTTTCAGACTCAAGCCGGACTTCGTTACTCACCGGTGTCGCACACTGAAAATAGCCAATCTACAAGCTCTGAACACGTTGCAGTGCAACACCTTCTGAGCTTATCAATCGGCTATTCTTTCAGCGCGTGACACCACATTATGTTAGCAAACTAGAACAAGCACGTCTTCAGCCTCTGTTGGCAAACAAACACTGAAGCGATTAGATTATGTATGGAAAAACATTCAACTGTAGACAGGTTAAACTGTCCAAAATGAAATAAATCATATATGCTTCAATGGGGTCACACAAAGTTTGCAGTTTCTGACCTTTAATGATGCAACTATGTTGAGCAACATCTTGGAATTGCAAAGTAGTCTATACCGTATACCGGTATACACTTTAGCGTAGCATTCTAAGAATAATCATATTATACAGAATGATAAGAACAGAATTGATCTGGGACCCGGTCCTATATCTCACTGACTCACCTATATAGGCCCCCAAGAGTAGTTCTAAGTTTGGATCTTCTGCTGCTGTTATATTAGTTTACAATCAAAACCCAGAATAAAACCGCTGATGCTGCAATCAATTAATTATGCCACGAATCTGTGGAATGCATTATCTCAAGAAATCAGGTAGGAAAGTAGCCTCACGTGGCCAGACACGAATCTGGCCACACGAGGCAGGAGCAGGTCAACATCTTTAAGTGTCAGTCGAAAACCCACCACTTCAAACCTTGCTTTTAACATTTAGGAGGTGATTCTACTGTATTGGAAAAATATCATCTTTGTTTGCTATTTTTGCTATTTGCGCTGACTTCAGCACCTTCACCTTCAGCACCTTGCTGCTGTTGTTTTTCATCTGCTTTTAATTATTTATTTTGCTGTACCCCGGGAGTGGTTCCAACAGATTGTGTGGCCCTGGTCTTTCCCTAGTGGGACTGATCGAGGGTAGCTATACTGGGACGTAAGTTGGGACTTGATCACACCGGCTGGGTCACCCGAGTGAGGTGTGTGATGTTCGCGAGACCCGAAACCCCGATGACCTTGGGATACATCACTGAGGTTAAGTCAGGTGCATCCAAGCAATGTATTTAATTTCGTTCTAGGGCATAGGCTACAGCACTTTGAGCTGCATCTTTATGTATGAAAAGTCCTTTATAAATAAAACTCATTATCATAATTATTCATTACCAATTGTACTTCCCTCATATCTCGTGGAGTTCGTACTGTGATAAAACTGTTCAGTGTCTTTTTCCCCTGTGCCTGAAATGGAGTTTCCATGGCAACCAAGCCAGCTGTCCAAAGTGAGATAACGTGGCACGGAGACTTGGGGCTGCGGAGTTCTATAAATTCCCATCGTGATGTCATAGATTAGCACCTGCCGTGCAGGCGCTGGCACGGGGTGGGTAGTGGTTGGTGTGTACCTGGCGCCCGTTACCTTTGTGCTTGTTGGGTGTCATTCAAGATGGTTACCTCATCCCTAGCTTGTTGTCAGCAAGATGATTTAGTTTGTTGTTGTTTTTTAATTGTATTTTTGCAGAGAACCAGCACCATTATGCTATACAGCAGTGGTTCACAAACATTTTCATGTCAAGGATGCCTAAATTGATATGTATATGACCTCCACCTGAAAACAGTTTGTGCCAGGGACATGGACACCTCTCACAGAGACATGTAGTTAGAGAAAACTAGCGAAATGTGTGGCAAATCTGCTTACCACTAGCTTTCTTCACAACATGTTCACAAAGGTGTCTACTATAACATATAAATTTGTTCCAACCCAACTCCCTTGGGAAACTTTGTCAGCTACTGAAAGTTGGGGTACCATTAACAAACAATATAAGGCAACATTCCCAAAATGTCATTATGCTTTAAGTAGCATGTGACACTAGGGGGTTCTCATGATGTTGAATCCATTCCAAGCATTAGTTTTGCACGAAAACACTCCTTGGGCTAAATCCGGCCACGTGCTCAAATGTGCTGACCTCATCACATTTGTGATGACAGCTATGGCCATTTTTCGGCGTGTTTATTTGTGCAAAACTAATGCTTGCAATGGATTCTGAATCATGAAAACCCCATAGTTTGACACGTCAAAGTCAAAGTCACATGCTACTTAAAGTATAATGACATTTGGAAATGTTTGCCTTATATTGGTTGTTAATGGTACCCCAACTTTCAGCAGCTGTCACAAAGTTTCCCAAGGGAGTTGGGTTGGAACAAATTTATATGTGATTGTAGATACCTTTATGTACACATTTGTGAAGAAAGCAAGTGGTAAGCATTTTCTTACAGATTTGTATTTGTTTTAAACATTATGTTATAATTTATCTATTGAAAAATAGCAGATTTACAAGCTCATAGGTCAGGTTAATATTGGGGTTGCGGAGTTCTATAAATTCCCATTGTGATGTCATAGATTAGCACCTGCCGTGGCGCTGGTACTGGGTGGGTAACAGGTGGTGTGTACCTGGCACTGGTACTGGGTGGGTAACAGGTGGTGTGTACCTGGCACCCGCTGCCATTATGCTTGTTGGGTGTCATTCAAGAAAAGATAGAGGACATCCCTGGCTTGTTGTCAGCAAGAGATTTTGTTTGTTGTTTAGTCGTCCTTTCTTTTTCAGACAACTGAACCAGCACCATTAGCCTACAGCTGTGGTTCAGCTGTGGTCAAGGACCCCAAAAATGATATGTATTTGGCTGCAGTCCTCTGTCTGAAAATAGTTTGTTCCAGGGACACCCATACGAGAAGATTTGTGTTAAAAAACAAAAAAAAACAATGCCTAAATGATTCCAAATGTTTAACATTTCTTTCACATTTTGAAGAATAGCCAAAGTGTAAATTGCTTATTGTGGTTAAACTGATTTTGGTATAGCTAATTTGGAACCCCCTGCAATATGCATCATGGACAGATGGAAAGAGAATTAAACTAGGGAAATTGATACGTTTGGAGATACTGTAGTCAAACCAATGTGATTAATGAAACGGCTTTGTTAAATGAGACAACTTGAGCAATATGTTTTCCCTTTAGTCATGGTGTATGGTGCTCCCCCATATCTTGCAAGTATGATTGAACCCTACAAACCCTCCCGCGCACTCAGATCAGCCAACGCAGGGAAGCTGGAAGTACCCTCACTAAAAACGCCGGGACAACGCTCCACACGTCCCAAACTCTTCTCCCTTCTGGCTCCAAAACTGTGGAATGCACTTCCCATTGCAGTCAGAACTGCAGCATCACTCCCAATCTTCCGCCATAGCCTGAAAACCCACCTTTTCAGACTCCATCATGGCCCATAGCACTTACCCTAACCCAGGGGTACTCAACTGGCGGACCGCGGTCCGCGACCGGACCGCGGACCACCTCTTTGCGGACCACCCAAAAAAAAAAAGAAAAAAAAGCATAGAGCCCCGCTCTCCGAAGGACGCCGCGCATGGGACCGGACCTCGGTCTTATTAAAAAAAAATTGTGGACCTTCATCATTTCTAGTTGAGGACCCCTGGCCTAACCCCTTAGATAGCATTTCTGTTGGCTTAGATAGCATTTGACACAGACTTATAGCATGTTATGTAGACAGCACTATAATTGTATTGTATATAGTCATAGCACGCCATAGTACATATGTATAGCATAGTAGTAAATATGTATAGTTTATATGTATAGTGTATGTATAGTTTCATTATATAGATATTCCACTGTTACATTCTTAGCTTACGCATGTTTCATGATAAATGCTTTTATGTGATGTATTCCCATGCTTTTGTTCTTGCTTAAATGTAAGTCGCTCTGGATTAAGAGCGTCTGCTAAATGCCTAAATTGTAAAATTATCTTGTGTGAACATACAGATATTAATTCTAATTGTATCGCTGTTGAGGACAACTTATCTTCATATTCTAACTTTTTTTATTTTTCATAAATGAATGTCCTACTTGGTCATACTAAAGCGTAAGTATCAAAAGTAGCAGATCCACAAGATCAAAACCTGGAGTGAAGCGACACGTTTTGAGCTTGTATAAGTAGTATGATAAGGTGGGGGTTCAGCACCTTTTTTGACCACTAGTGGCGCTAGTGAGCAATTAATGCATACATTATGCAAATTAGTAATTAAATTCTTTACATTCCACAATCATACAATCATATTGTATATATCATAAATATCATAATTATAATTGGCATAATCATAAATTCCATACATTCCTTAAATTCTATACATACAGGATATTGTGTTGGTGACCGTCTCTGTGACGTCAGTGTTCGTATTTGTTTGAATACATTGGTTTGGACTGATGGGGCATAGCTTGTTTTTGTTTTTTGACATTTGTTATCCAATCTGATCACAGCAGTTATGCCTATGTAGACATTACTTAAAGGTCTAGTGAAACGGAAATGGTGAACAACATGAAAATGGTGTTTCAACATGAAACACCGGTCTGAAGTTTCTGAACCAATCAGAGCGTCGCATCCCTTCAGGCTTTGGGACGGTAGCTAGGGACGGTGGCTAATGCTATGCGCAACAGCGTGGTGTTGTTTGTTTATAAATCATATGGTCGGCCAGCACAACCAGTTTACTGTTATGTGGCTTATTTCTACCCTATAATGTTTTCAGATACATATTTTAGCGTGATGATTGAGTTGAAACCGAGTAATAATAATAATAATAATAATAATACATTTTATTTATATGGCGCCTTTCAGGTCACTCAAGGTCGCCTAACAAAACAGAAAAGAAATACAATACAATAAAGCAAGTTTAAAATACAGCAAGTTTAAAATACACACAAAGGCCTGCAGCAGACTTCTACTCAAGGTGGGAGTAAGCTTGTCTGAATAGGTGAGTTTTGAGGTGGGATTTGAAGGTGGGGAGTGAGTCCATGTTACGAATGTCGGGGGGGAAGGCTGTTCCAGAGGCGAGGGGCAGAGCGGCTGAAAGCTCTACCCCCCATGGTGGACAAACGAGCCGGGGGAACAGTGAGGTTGGTGGAGGAGGCAGACCTGAGTGACCGGGTGGGAGTGTTGATATGGATGAGATCAGACAGGTATGGGGGGGAGAGGTTATGGATGGCATTGAATGTGTTGAGGAGGATCTTGTAATCTATGCGGTATTTGATGGGTAGCCAGTGGAGTTGGTGAAGAACGGGGGTGATGTGGGAGATGGCAGGGGTTTTGTTGATGATGCGGGCTGCAGCGTTCTGGACCAGTTGGATTTTATGGAGGAGTTTGTGGGGGAGACCGAAGAGAAGGGAGTTACAGTAATCGAGGCGGGAGATGACCAGAGAAAGGACTAGGATGGCAGTGTTGTTGGGGGTGAGTGAAGGGCGGAGGCGGTTGATGTTGCGGAGGTGAAAGTAGGCTGACCGGATGGTGTTATTGATGTGGGTATGAAAAGATAGGGTGCTGTCGAGGACGACACCCAGACTCTTGACCTGGGGGGAAGGGGAAACCGAGGAGTTGTCTATGGTGAGTGTAAAACTGGGCTGCTTGGTGAGTGAGGATTTGGTGCCAATGAGGGTTAACTCGGTTTTATTGCCATTTAGTACACTGTCTGGATGTTATCTGGAATGGAAATAAAAACGAATGGAAATAAAAACGTTAAAAAAAAAGTATTCTGTAATCAATAGCAGCTGTGATGGACGGATGCGCAAATATGGGGAAGTAAACGGGTGAGCTTCATTGTTATTGGCTTTTATCGATGTGTATCTCTACACGTCATCACGCAGCACGTTTTTGTTTTAATAAATAAATAATACAATCGTTTTTATGGACCTTTGATATAATGTATGGCCATAGGATGACCACGGATATGGTCTAAAAGTGTGAAAAACGTCTTTTTCATTTCACTACACCTTTAAAATAAAAAGTAGTTTTTACATTTGTTAGCCAATCTGATCACAGCAGTTATGCCTATGTAGACATTACTTAAAATAAAAAGTAGTAGTTTAATTAAGTTTATAAATTTATATTCACAGACTGCCGTAGCTAAGTGTGAAGTCTCACAGCTTCCCATTATAATAATAGCTCTGAGTTCGATGGGGGAAGCAGACAAGGACTCCGATTACAGTACTGAGAGGAGGATTGGTGATTGATACTATGACGCGGTGTTTAGACTACCGGTTGTGAATAGTTATGTAAATGGAGGGCACGCCGCTGTGACAGTCACGAATCCATGATGCATCCTGGGTAATGCTAGATGCATTACGTGGATCCAACGTCAACCCTAACATTCTTGGTTTAAGATTATTATACATTATAGTGTGACTACGGCAGTCTGTGAATATAAATTTATAAACTTTATAAACTTAATTAAACTACTACTTTTTATTTTAAGTAATGTCTACATAGGCATAATTGCTGTGATCAGATTGGATAACAAATGTCAAAAAACAAAAACAAGCTATGCCCCATCAGTCCAAACCAATATAATCATACAAATACGAACACTGATGTCACAGAGACGGTCACCAACACAATATCCTGTATGTATGGAATTTAAGGAATGTATGGAATTTATTATTATGCTAATTATAATTATGATATTTATGATATATACAATATGATTTTATGATTATGGAATGTAAAGAATGTAATTACTAATTTGCATAATTTATGCATTAATTGCTCACTAGCGCCACTAGTGGTCAAAAAAGGTGCTGAACCCCCACCTTATCATACTACTTGTATACTGCAACCTTTTGCTATTTTTGAATTTGATCCCTGAAAACAAAACAGTTTTGGACATATGAGGTTTCCACCCGACAGAGGCGATATATTAATCCCCTATTTTATACTCAGTATAATTATATTATGACACTGTTGCAAAAGTAGTGAAAATTGTCTATCTATATTTGCAATTGAATAGCAGAGGGGGGGGGGGGGGGGGAGCAGAGGCGATTTGCAGATGTGCTGGGAAATTGTTATTTTTTTCATTGCCGCTCAAAAGGCTTCAGGTTGTTTAAATCAATGAAAATGTATGTCATGAAAGCTTTAAAGGGTTAATTATTAAACAATTATTAAAGATTATTAATTCATCAAAAAAGTCATAGAATAATAATCGCTAAGAGAATAATTGCAGGCTACACTGTGAGCCTCTTGTGTGTTGTATGTCCTGTGTGTACAGTATGTGCATGGTGCCAATGCTGCAGGCCCTGTGGTGAATGCATGAGACTGCATGGCCACCATCTGGCAGCATTAGCAGTATTTGTCCTGCTGCGTATAGAAGCAGCTAGCTTGTCTGAGACTCTCAGGTCTTATTTACATGGTTGTCCCTAAAGGCAGGAGCTACTTGGCAAGGTCTAGTCTCCTGTCATTTCTTATGAGGGAATCAAGATGTCATTCCACAAAAAAACCTGGCACTAGACCACTGATTGCGCACGCACGCACGCAGAGAGAGAGACTCTAATGAATCTTTTACTAATTGTAACCTTAGCTCTATGTACTAATCTCTAATCTAATGTACCTTTTGGCCCCACTGACCTCATACCTCAGGGGACCTGAAAATTATAATCAACTTCATCGTGAGCAAATTGGAGTTCAGTTTCTTGCTCAAGGACACTTCAACACTAACTATTGGGGAGCCTGGGATCGATATGGGACACACACACACACACACACACACACACACACACACACACACACACACACACACACACACACACACACACACACACACACTGTACATGCACACACCCATGCAAGAACGCATCAAAAGAGCTTGGAATGTATGCCCACTGAAAAGACCAATAAGACTGAAAAATGTGCATCACTTCCCTCTAAACCTCTCAATGTCTAGTAATAAGTTACCATGACAACCAGAGAAATGAGAGCGGACTGCCCCTCGCTGAAGCCTAATTCATGTTCCGATAGCAGATCAGCTCATAATGTTACTGCCGCTTACATTTTTGCCAGAAACAGACTGTATGAAATAGGAGTGACTGATCTATTGTAAATTATACAAACAATTCTAAGATGACCCAATGATATCCCCCATAGGAGAAATTACTTCCTTGAACCAGGGGATGAACGAGTGACAGGGCTTTGGCACTCTATAGCCAACGCGTGCGCCGTGCGGCGTGACACCATTGTATGACAAAGTAAAGTATGACTATGAATGGGGCTTGAGGCTGCTTTTGTGGAGAAGGTGGCACCCTCTCTGTCTCTCTCTCTCGCTCATCTGGTCTGGTCTGCCACAATAACTTCATAATCTGTATGGAACTGAAGACATTTCTTCTGAGAATGTACCATAAGCTGTGGAATACAGCCATTTGACTGCCTTAATTTTTACCTACGTTACGTACCGAGTTTGATTTAAATTATACAAGTTGTTGTAAAATGGATTTTAATATGAGCAATGTTCATATCAGCACTCTTTTAACTCTTTTAATCTGTTCCATTTGCACCTCGAGCTGTATTCATACAGTACTATAATATGAACATGGTATAAGGTATATAATTACCGACCAGTAAGACGCCTTGAGGGCGAGAAGCGACCTCGCCCCTAAAGGGTGAGGTCACGTGCACGCATCCGCCTAGGTGACGACAGACTGCTGGGCGAGCGCTGGCGCTTTGGCATGGGGGTCAGAACTAGCCTACATATGGAATGAATTCTGTACTGGCCATATATGGAGCGTGTCTTGTGTGTACAGGGTTTGATGAGGTCAGATCAGCTTATGGAATGTCAGAACAGGTTAGCTCCATATATGGAGATCTAAGGGTGGCAGCGGGGGCAGTGTCTTGAATGTTCAGGGTTTGATGAGGGCCCAGGTAGAGCCGGGCCTTAATCTTCGGGCCAGTTGAGAACTCTAGTTTTCGCCGGCTGCCGGGTGCGGCTACACTAATACCGTTTGGGTGGGCCCGTCTAGAGTTTAAATGGACATGTATGAGTCAAAAGGGAGACATCAAAGAGGAAGGACGGGTGGGGAAGTATCAACATAATTGTCAGAACAGGTCAGCTCCATATATGGAGATCTAAGGGTTTGAGGCTTGAGGTCATATATAGAGTTGCTGGCCGGCTCTATACACTGTATGCAGATCTAGGTGATGATCCAGTCTTCTCCATGTATGGCTATCCAGGGTTTGATGAGGTCAGTGTCGTGATCGTCATATATGGAGACGCCGAGACGGCCATATATGGAGCGTGTCACGAGGTGTGATGGACTGACGGCCGGGTTCTTCAGGTTAATCTGTGACCTACAGTTTAAGCAGCTATAAGGATTTTGAGTGGATTACTTGGCAAGATCCTTGGAAGAAAAGAACAGCTGCAGATCAACTAAACTTGAGTTGAAACTCTTTTATTTTCTGTATCAACTCCCCAGCACCTCTTATAGAGCATGAGAACCCAAGCCCTTTCTCAGCTATATAATCCCCTTTGAATATGCACTTCAACTAAGAACACCCTGCTTGACTCTTTGACTCCGTAATGACTTGAATCCAATTCATAGCCCCTCCTTGGCATACAGTCGTGCTTGCACTCTGTCTGAACAATGTGGAAAACTTTGTTCTGCCATTCTTTGTGGCATCATACCCACACCCCTCTACTCTGCCAAGGATGCCTATGACTCAGCAGCTCGTTTTCTGGTGCTCTGATCTGATCTGATGCTTGTGCTGACTTGGGGGTGACGGCCTCATCTCATCTGACACAAGGCACAAGCTGTGAAGTATGTTCTGCAATAGAGACAGATGCAGGCCTATGAACAGGATATAAATATGTCCTGTCTATAAGTTGTTTTACTATGCCTTAAATTGAATTGAGATGGAATTTCTACCTGTTTGTTTTCCAATTAAAGGGATAGTTCAGATTTTTTTAATTTAAGCTGTATGAAATACTTGCCATTAATATAGTGGTTGCAGCTGTATTAATTGATTGCCCGAGTCCCGTGGTGGGAGTTCTGCTCTGGTTTTGGTGAAATATTAAGTAGTTCCGGTCATTTTGTGGGGGGCACTGGGGCCACGCATTAAAAGTAAATTAATCCACAAAACTAACGTCATTTGTATTGTTGACCTATTTCTAAAATATTAGTGCAACTTTCGTTAGTTCTTTTTTTTAATGTGTGGCTTTCGCCTTTATTTTATATTTTTTATAGAGGGACAGACAGTAAGTAGGCTGACAGGAAATGGGGGAGAGACATGCAGCAAGGGCCGTCGGGATCGGGAGTCGAGCCCGCGGCACACTGCCAGGCTCGGACCACCGGCCAAGGTGCCTGGACCACTGAGCCACGGCCCAGGCCAACTTTCGTTAGTTTTTGACCCCTCTATCACACAGAACTATGTTTTTGTGTCCATATCACTATGCCCAAAAAATATGATAGTGATAGAGGGGTCAAAGTTGAACGAAAGTTTCGCTAATATTTTAGAAATAGGTCAACAATACAAGTGACCTTAGTTTTGTGAATTAATTAACTTTTACTGCATGGCCCTAGTGCCCCCCACAAAATGACCGAACTACTTAATATTGACCAAAACCAGAGCAGAACTCCCATGCACCACAGGACTTGGGCAATCGATTAATACAGTTGCAAGTAACCACTATATTAATGGCAAGTATTTTATACAGCTGAAGTTCCAAAAATCTGAACTATCCCTTTAAATAAGTATGCCTTGCTTAGCTATGTGACCCATAGGGCAGGATCCTATCTCCTGTTACTAGCGACTTTAAGCAACGACGGATACGGCAGTCGGCTACGGCAACCGGAAATGGATCAGTGCTCGATACATAAACCTGCTCTTTGTCGCAGCCCTTTCTACTAAGAGAGAACCTACACTTACACGTAGTGTCTACAATGCCATGTCATAACCATGCAGTTTATTGAAATTATAGCTGTCATACATTTACACCGATTGCTCCATTACCTCTCTTATGCTGTGTAATGTGTTGGCATGCTCTGAATGAAGAAATAACACTAATACCATATGTCATATTAACCATGTTTATTTTAAGAAGCAATATCGGCAAGTAGCTGATATATTATAACAATAATAATAATGTGTTTATGTTTGACACATGCATGCTGCATGGACGCGTCACCATGGCAACCAATGTCGCCAGAGGCTGTTTTCTTAACGATTTTGACAGCTACGGCATGGGCGCCATAGCTGCGGTACTTCCACTTAGCGGAGCCGTCCAGAAAACAGTCGTTGCTTAAAGTCCCTACTGTTGAGGTGACTTGAAGTACATCCCCCAGCCATGTACATGATTCTAGTAAGTCACAGGGCCTTACTGTGCCTTACTTACAACTTACTTACTTACTTCTTACTTACACCTAATACAACCCTTGATGCCAAGGAGGGAAGGTATTGGCTTGGGTCCCATTTTGTATAGTCTTTGGTATGACCCAGCCGGGGAATCGAACCCTGACCTCCAAATCTCAGGACACTCTAACCACAACTTCACCAAAAGTGTTTTCAATTTACTTGAAGTTGGATGTACATAATGGAGCAATGTTGAGGGATGCCTGTTATGTGATAGCGTTACATTTTCTTTTGAAGTCGGGGAAGCTGAAGCTGGTGTGTGAACATCCTTCCACGCCAGCAGCCATTTTGTGTGATTAAATTCGCATTAATTTAAACTGCTGCTTGTGTCATGAGTACATCCACACAGAACACGAATATCACACCGTAATAATGCTTTGACATTTATTTTCGAAACAAGGTCGATTTTATACCGCGAAAAAAACCACTGGATGTTCTAATCGTTTACTCGTCGCTTCAGCTGCCATGCTATTTGTGTCCAAAACGGCCACGATACCACAAACTACATTCTGTAGTGCTGCTTTAACTGCTTTAACTCATTAACTGCCCGGAGGCCAGAGTTTACCCCTGCCAGCAGTGTTTTTTACTAATCTGTCGAGACCGGATATTTTGTTCTATGACTATGTAAACACCACTACTCTCTCTACTTTCATCCAGGGAAATAAGTGGGTTCCTTTTATTGGTCAGTTGAATATAGCTTGTTTTCACCAGAAAACGCTGTCTGGGAACAGAAAACAGAGATTCATTTTTTTTACAAATCCTATAATACTATACTAATAAATAATAATATAAACCGTCCTGGATTTGTTTTGATCCTTTTTTTTTGTTCCTCCTCTGACCCGGAAGGTGTAGTTTATCTCACAGGTTGCAGAAGAGCGCCCTCTATTGTAAACTCAGAAAACACCAAATGACATATAGGTCAGATCTAAAAAGGTAGGTAGAGTATTGCCTGTTGGGCACGAAAACAAACTGGGAAGCATGGCGTGTTATATGGCCGCCCTGCTGAGAGTCCTCTCACTGCCAGGTGAAAAGAAATGGCGTCAACATCATTGTCTAGACTATCCTCCCATTATCATCACCTGCATGAGGTGAGCAGCATGACAGGGACCGCACACATGTGAGAGCCAGGGGGGAATTGGGAATTGGCTCAACGACTACATTTGGAGAAAAGGGGGGAAAAGTATAATAAAAAGAAATACCCTGACATTTCTGTATCGATCCCTAGGCTTCAGCAGGGAGAAGCCAGCGCACTGTGCATGAGCGATGTGCTTCAACGTGAGATGGTGACAAATGAGAGTGACAATATCGTGGCAGCAGCTAAATGTCAAGGCACACTAACTGAGAAGGCTGACAGCCCCATAATGCCATTGACTGGCACTGCTTTACCAGCCTATAATAACATACCCAGCTCAAGACTGGCACACAATAGCAATTAACTGTCATATCGTCAAGTCTGCGGCTCGGCTCCAATCGCCAATGGGGCACATCAGCGTTGCTTGGGAGTGAGAGTGAGCGTGTTTATGGAGAAATAAGAGTGCGCTACCTGAGCCAAACTGTCTTTCTTACTGCCCACTGTAGTCCGGCAGCCGGGGTTGTGGAGTGGGACATTTGGTATACATTCATGAATCCGCTTGCTGACCGGCTGTCAGCATTGAGCGATTCTTTTTATAGGGGTTTATTATGTGACCAACTGACCATACCATTAACATCCTATATAACTTGGCAAGATTTTTTTTAAATCATTATGATTTAAGTAGCATGTAACATGTCAAACTAGGGGATTTTCATGATTCTGGATCCATTGCAAGCATTCGTTTTTCACAAAAAACACTCCTTGGGCTAAACATGGTGTGGCAGTTCAGCCTGCCACTGAGACTGAATGATTAAAGTTTGAATTATTGTGTGCGTTTCAGTGATATTTGTTATTGTGACTTTATGTATATTGTGTGGTGTCTGATGAAGTGATTGCTAATTGGCTCCAGGGTAGGGAGCATACTAACTGTGTTTGTGTGCGGAACACACCAACTTGTTTATGTATAGAGACACTTATCTTTAATCATATCATGGGGATAATTTATATTATGAGTAATGTGTGACACAATGTGTATTAAGAAATGTAATGTCTCTGGACATAGTGTATTGAACTGGTGTAATTGTGGATTCAATTAAGATTTGGTATGGTCCAGTGGGAGGGGCTTAGCCTATAAATAGGGAGACCTGCCACTGCCAGATAGATCAGTCAAGGACTGTGGGGGTTTGAAACCCAGGCCAATCTTTCCGGTTTTGTTGTAAATACTTTTGTTTAATTTTGATCCCTGGATTTATGTGTGTTAAAGGTCAATAAAACACTTCTTATAAGCACTCAGACTTGCTATTTTGAGTATTATTCAGTATTTTTCCTGCTTTTTGGCTATTTTGCAACCTGTGCCTTCCGGCCTAACACTATCCACACTAGGCAAAGTCTGACAAATGGTCATAGCCACTTCCCCAAATGTGTTTTTTTAGCAAAGCTAATGCTTGGAATGGATTCAGAATCATGAAAAACCCCTAGTTTGGCATGTCACATGCTACTTAAAGCATAATGAAATTTTGACATTTTTGTCGGATGTTATGGTCACATATAAACCCACTATAAAATAATTGCTCAATGCTGACAGCCGGTCAGCAAGTGGATTCATGAATGTATTTATATAGACAATATTTTAGGCATGCAATAAAAAAGACTATATACCAAATTTTGCACTTTAAACAAAAGATGCCTGTTGACTGCCAGACTAGCTGGGCTCTTCTTCCCATATCAGCCATCTCCTCCTTGTTCACTGCCTGAAACATCCTCTTTATTGGGAGAGAATCGTGTGTTCAGACTGAAAAGCCCACAACATTTTCACTTCATTAGTCCTTGGGAGGCAATGAGTGCATAGAAGCCTAAAGCCTGATTCATACGTAGTTGCACAACGGTGTCATGCACCGAAAATAGGCCATCTACGAGCTCATATCACATTGCACACATTGTGATGCGGTGTGAGCTTGAAGATCACCCTTTTTCAGTGCACGACACTGGCGTGCGCAACAAAGTATAATACAAACTTGAGAGGCGAGCTAGCTCATTGCTCATTCTGAATCACATACCTCATGCATGTGTTCAAACCTTCTACAGCCTTCCATCATTTGTACTTTGTATAGAGGGCATGTATGTGGATTTGTGGTTTCTTTTTATTTGCTGAATGTCAGGGAGAAGACTTTGAAGCCATATTATAGGGGGGAAAAGGAAGTAAAAAAAGTGACAGTTATATGCATCCACATTTTATGCATAGTTTTATGCATCATCAATGACATTTTACAGTACATTTCCTTATCGAGCCGCAGTCATTATCCAGTGAAAGTTTTTTCTTTTCTTTTTCACTTCAATGAGTGTGCCGTGGATTTGCTTCAGCTGCATGTCAAACGTATTTCCCGCTCCAGCTTCCATGTAAGCAGGGCATGGATCAGCACTGGGTGTGCTGAGCGTGTCACACAGGCATGTAAATACATGGATGGACGGAATGGTTCACAGAGATTTTATAAAGCATAGCGAGGCCTCATTGAGAAATGCCATGTTCACCAAGAGCTCTTAAGGCACTTCCAAAATAATTCAATAAACAACTGAGTGAAAATGTGCTCATCACTGAAACACTTTGTTATGAGGGGAAAGAGGAACGTGTTGCTGTCCTCTTTTTAGCCCTATTTGGTATTCATCCTCTTGTCTAATGTTGAATAGATGAGTTGCACTGTGAGCGACCTTTCACCAGTGAGAGAGCAGTTAGCCTGCCTGCTGCACGCCTATTTATATGGAGGACAGCACACTATTAATATGTTAATATCCAATGCTTTCTCATTAAAGAAAAGGAACAGCTTGACCTTTAGCAACAACCTGTCAACCGTAAAGCTAAACCAATTTTAGAAAGTTATTTCATAGCATGATGATTTCATTGCACTTACCCACTGCAACAGACACCGTGCACAGTAATACACATTGCATGTCAAGCTGTAATTTGCAACAACACGGCGGAGTGTAACAAACTGTCAGTATGAGTGTTGTTGACATGATGTAGGGCCAGCTGTGGGGATCACGAACAAAATTAGAACTGCAAGCTCACAGTTACTACAGCCTGATGAGGTGATGCACACTTGAATTAATTATGGATTTCAGTACGCAGGGTGCAGCATAATTACGCAGTATGCATTACAATGTGCAGTGATGTACAGTAGCATGTCAGATCAGACTATTTAGATCCTGCTTATGGCTTCCAGGTGGATCTGGAAACACCATCAATTATGTTCACAGTCCCACATGAATATTTCTCAGGTAATTTATGTAGGTTTGGTAGATGTGGCTCAGGAGGTATAGCAGCTATCTATAGGAACCCAGATCCTGGTTTGTATCTCTGCTCGTGCCTGTCAATGTCAATGTGTCCTTGAGCAACACAATCAGAATCACTTTATTTGTCATTTTCTTGCATACAAAAGAACATGAAATATCATTTCCCCTCAGTTATTGGCAGTGCAACATAAAACATTGAGCCTATTTAAAAAACACATGCTAAAAACTAAAACAAAACATGGACAAACATTTAAAAAGAGCCCCAGTATGTATGATGACGTGCAATTCATATGGAAAAGTTAAGAGTTACCAACACCACGCACAACCTATAAATAAAGTGGCATGGTGCTATCCTTAAAAACAAAACGTTACCAGCACTGTTTTTTTAAAGTGCTATTGTGCAGCCAAAGTGCATTTCTTTGTCCAGTTGAGTCCAACGCTTCATTCAGTTTTGCCGGGGGAGGGGGCGCAGTTCGTTTACGAGCCTCACTGCACTTGGGAAAAAACTGTTTTTCATCCTAGTTGTCCTTGCCCTAATACTCCTGTACCTTTTCCCTGAGGGTAGGACCATAAACAGGTCGTGGGAGGGATGAGAAGGTCGGTGCTTTGCATGGTTACTTCCATGGTCGCTGTGTGCATGTGTGTGAATGGATGAATCCAACTCACATTGTAAAGCACTTTGGAGAAAGGCAATATAGAAATACAGAACATACACACCATTGACTATATTCACACAGCAGCCATTTTGCTCATATGTCATGCAAACCCCAAGCCAAGTTTTCCACCCTCCTCCTGAGTAGTACAGTGAGAGCAAGATGGCTGCCTTGTGAAAAGGTCAATGCACACATCAGTGCACTGGAGAACACACAAGTAGGCCTTATACAGTGCTCATCCTAGCAATTGGATCAAGCCACCAGGGAGTGATACCTTTAAATAGAGCGCGTTCCGTTGCTCTCTCTAGACTAGACCTTTTCTACATTCATTACCATGGCCAGACATTATGTTGCGAACAGGTGAGAGATTGAGGCCACTCACAAATAATGATGGCACACTTGGCAGACAGAGTCGACCCGATTGATTCACAAGTACCTCACAAGGCTTAATTACCTTTGATTTTCCCTTCACGTCCCTGATAGCTATCAGTCACCTTGTGTGGCAGGATACAGTGACATTCACCGCACTGATTAATATCAAGCCTTCATTGATATTCGTGAGAAGTCGAGTCGTGAGAAGGATCAAATTTGTTGTGGTCCTATATGATATGATATATGTACCCCACACACACACACACACACACACACACACACACACACACACACACACACATACACACACACACACACACACACACACACACACACACACACACACACACACACACACACACACACACACACACACACACACACACACACACACACACACACACACACACACACACTATATCATATTATCATAATGGTATATCATATATCATATTTGCCGGCAGTGATACTCTTGTGGGAATAATTGTCCTAGAACCACGGAACATCTATTCCAACCTCAATGGACCTAGAGATATGGACAGCCATTATATATGATTTATAACTATGGATATATGCTATATGATGATGTATTATATTACTAGGGAAACCTAAAATACACATACAATTGACTGAAAATCAGTACAATTGGCATTTTAAACAAAGCATTCCAGGCGGGACATTCAATTATGGGGGGGGGGGGGGGGGGGGTGTGTAACAGCTCGAAGGGTGAATTACCCTCAGAGTGTAGCGTGAGCCTGGAGGTTTAGATGTTAAAGCCCAGAAAGCCAGCCTGTCTGCAGAAGAGTCCATCCCTGTAAATTATTTGGAGTGACTTAAAGGTCGACCTGCACACACACTGGCCACATCCATTCCACAAGGCCAGGTCGCAGACAGAATGGAATCAGTGCCATTCAATGCCATTGAATTTCATTGTCATTTGGCACAAAGAGCAAATGTCAGAGACTGAGACTTTTAACCACTTTTTCAACCTGGTGTCCCTATTTTGGGCATGTCATTATACAGTAGGCACAAAATGTCTTTCTTTCTTTCTTTCTTTCTTTCGGTTGGTAAGGTAGATGGGGGCTCCATCTCTTTACAATTTAATGATCTCCCTTGTGTGTTTTGGCAGATATGGAGCATGAACTATTACGGCAATTTCCAGTCATTACACTTTCATTGTTTAATGCTCACTCTTGTTGAATGGCTATTGAAGCTTAGACCAAACCTATCCTTTGCCGGTTGATTTGACACATTCAGAGTGAAACCTCTATCAAAAACATAGTCTAGAGGAAATAGCGAGTTGACAATAATTAGATGCTGTGTGTCCCACACTTTTTCATGCCATGCATAACCTCTGTCTGCAGCCCTACATTGTGAAATGTCTTTAAAAAAAGAAAATTGCATTTTTAGAATGCTAATGTGTTCAAAATCCTGTGCTATCAAATTGTAATTTGGACTATAGAGCGTTAACCTCACAGCACTGGAAAACCAGATCTCCATATTCCCATATAAGTATATATGCGCATGTATATCGGTCAGATCGGCAGTTCTGGGACGACGCCTGACCGACTCCCTCTTTGGGTCAGCATGCATGAGCTTATGGTTTGAAGTTGGTCTGTCAGGTTTTTGAATGTTGACAATAATAATGTACAAAATAGGGACACCAGGTTGAAAGTGATTAAACTGGCACAATAATGAAATGTAATTCAATTAACTAATGTACGGTATTAAAACCGCCCACCATATATATAGTGTTGGGCGGTGTGCATTTTGCATTTTGAGCTCCAATCGACTTCCCCTAGTGAGCCACCTGTGGACTAATATAGAACCAGAAGCCCTCCACAGACACACTCAGGTTTGAGCGGCATGTTAGCAGTCCAACACAGACTCTTCTGACATTCACATTTAATCTCCCCTACCGGGATCATTGGCTCACTAAATAATTAGTACAGCTGCGCTGTGGCAACACGGCAAACATTCTAAGATATGCCTGCCAGATGTCTGTTCCAAACTGGCGGTGATGAAACAGGGAAATTTGGCACTGCCAATCAGGAGGTTTCAGTCCTGTTGTTCACCGGCAGACTTTATTACATAGCTGACACTTCGTTTTTGCACTGAATTGCGCTGTAATTACAGGGCTTTTCTATGGTCGCTGTGGGGTGGAAACCTTGTATGTCCAAAACGTTACTTTTTGGGTAATTTCTGCAAAGGATAAAGAAATTTTTTTACCTCCCCTTTTTTACGGAATGGCTAATTCCCAGATTGCTTTTCAGAAAATGGAAAAAAGAACTGTAGAACATGTGTAGTGTTCATTGTGGGACGTATGTATTGCACAATTCTGAGGTACTTGTTTCTTTGAGTTTTGCCGTAATTAATACTTGTTAATTTGCTGCTCTGGGGGCATGCACCTTTTGAATTCTGCTCTCAGGGCAGTTTAAATGCTATACATACACCAATGTTAATTTTCTGCTCTGGGGGCAGCTTTTGAATTCTACTCTCAGGGCATCTTAAATGCTATACATACAACCTTGTTCATTTGTTGCTCTGCAATTTGACATTGGTGTATGTATACCATTTAAGCTGCCCTGAGAGCAAAATTCATACATTTAGCCTTAGTCCTACTCCACCTCCCAGCCAACACTCCCCACTGACAGGTAGGTAGTTACCCCCCCCCCCCCAAAGGGCATGTGTGAACTCAACCCACAATTCAACATTTTGGTTTTAAGATGTTGATATTCATTTTGTATTCATCCTTAGGACCCCAAATCACACCTTGGAAAGCATGAGTGTCTAGTGTTTTTTGACTGGGGGGGTCATATTTTGACAGCAGGAATTGCCTGTCATAATTTATATATATAGCCTATTCTTTTTTGCCCGGTAGAGATGAAATGAGGCATCAAAGGCGTGAGTTCTAACATTGAATCGCTACAACTGCTGAATATCTTCTCAATGGTTTGAAAACGGGGAGAAAACTGTATGTGTGATCTCCTGGGGAATGGAAATATTCTTGCCTCTTGACATTTATTTTTAGCGTTAAATGTCAAAACAGGGTTGAGAGTTATTGGTCAAACTGAGCTATGTGTGCCCTTAACATTACCACCCACTGTTGTTCAGGGTCAAGGACGGCCGTCTGTGAGCCAATCCATCTGAGGTTTCTCAAAGCCCGGGGCTTAAAGGCTCAGGAAGTTTAATTTTTTCCCTGAGGCTGTCAGAGAGCAGGACAAAACAGAAAAAATAAAAAATAAAAAGCAACAAACTACATTTAACCTGTAAACACCTTATACAGGTATAGTTATATATACTGCCTTTATATATAATTATAATAATTGTAATTATTATTTATTTCCCTTCCCCAGGCGTAGCACTGCATGGCAGCACCCTCCCACAAGGCTGGTCTGTTTAACGCAACATGTTGTAGCATGGTTCCAGTCTGAGGCAGCAGCAGCAGAGAATTGGACCACATGAGAGTCTGAGCACAGGGAGGTCAGGTGGGCCTCAGGGGGGAGTCAGGTGTTTGTACTGGGAGGAGTGAAGAAGCAGTGAGGTAAGTGCTCTGGATGCTGAGGTATGATGGACATGTACCAAGACTGGCTTTGTGAATAAACACAAGCCAGTGTGTGCTTGGCATCTGTGTGTAATAATGATGGCAAGTGATGTGTGTCGAATGAGGCAACATTAATTAAGCATATTGAGACATTTATGTAAAGGCCTAATAGGGGCTTTTTTTCCCCAAAAGGAAAATGTAGACTGTAAATATGTTGAATGAAATTCAATTCAGGTAACAACCCGGTGTCTGCGTTTTAGGCAAATCCTTTAAAATGTCCAAACATTTTTCAAATGAGCCCAGCTTTCTCCATAGGGACACACACAGCTGCGTAATGGAGTGGAGGCACCACTCAAAAACATGCCAAAGAGAGGAAAAAAATCTAAGATATCAACATACCGTATTTAGGCATAGCATAAACCAGCTGTACATGAGGTTAGGTTAGGTTAGGTTTCGGTGGTAACACTATCCCGATCACGTTTTTTTGCTCCCGATCCGATTCCGATCATTTGATTTTGAGACATACGGATACCGATCTTTCCCGATATGATCTTTATATTTTTATACACTTATGCCAAATCACAATAGCAAATATCCTAATATATGTCACTCTAGTGTAGTCTGTTGCCTTTAAATTATTGAAAGGCAAAATGTGACTATACTTTTATTAAAGATTACTGTCATTGTGGGTTTTTTTCTTTCTACGAAAGCATGGAATCGTAGCTAAATACTTATGTATTGGTTAATTAGAGTTAATACAGTTCTACAGCTTATAGAACTGAAGTCAAGTTAAAACTCTTAAAGAGTATCTCTCTCATTCAGGTTGCATTTCCTTTGTTTTCTTATTAGGTGTCTTTTACGCCTCTGAGTGTGACTAGTCTTTGTTTGATGATCTCTGACTGGGACCAGAAGGAAAACAACTAGCATAAACAACAGTTTGTTTTACAAAATCTCATTGCTTATACATCTTTCTTTGAGATTTACATTAGACAATAAAAAATCTGATATTTTCTCCCAGATTCCGATCTTTTGAAAATCATGAGATCGGAGCTGATTTCCGATCACCCGATCCGATCGGGACAACCCTACTTAGTACTATAGGTCCACATAGAAGCAGTTATACAACATTAAGCGATACAATTGTGAGCTTGTATGTTACATAATCGGTGATTGTATATTATACAGTGATTATATTTATATAGTATACAGTGATTATGGTAATACGGTTATTTGTCAGTCACATGCTGTTGCATTGTATAGAGTGCTGATTGAAGTTCTCAGTCACAGGTCTGGCTGATGCTGCGGTGCTCGGAGGCAGAGAGCCCTGAGAGCAGACCTATCTCCAGTCCACAGTAGAGTGGAAAGCTATCCCAGCTCTGCCTCATAGTCAGTCAGAGAAACCAGACCTATAGAGGGAGAGAGTTACGTTACGGAAAGGCTATATTATTTTTGATTTTAGATTGACCCTATAAACAATTTAGTATAATTTAGTATATGTAAGGTTTTTCCCACTCAATGGTACCTCGTCAGATACGGTAATCCCCACATATCCTACAATAACTTCCGTGAACCGACTTCACTGTAGTACGCCTTTTCATAAATTATATTTGTACTTAGGCTGTCTGCTATCGTGAAAGTTTATAGTTAGAGAAATTAGAAAAATTCAAAGTTTCAACACCAAAGTAGTGGTATCAAAGCGTGACACAGCTCTCTCTCTCTCTATGGGTCTGAGAGAAACCACTACCAGAACAGAGGGCATACAACCCTGGCGGACACTCGGACAGAGTAAGCAGGCCGGGGCCACCACACTATCCATTGGAGGTTTCACCACTAGTGGCACAAATATTCCCCATTTTTAATTAAAATGTAATTTTTCTTTCAGTGACCATAAAGGCGCTTAGGCTGAACAAGCACTCACCTATAAGGTGCAAATGAAATTGAGGGGTCGCCCACCAAGCTCAGAGTTTTTAGATTTAAAATTTGTACAACCTCACAATGCGATACTTTTGAAACTTTTCTAAAGAACTTGACATTTTTATATATTATAATGACATGCGCCCAACTATGTTGAAAGTAGTTAACGGCTAGCTGCTGATCCTAATAGTTAGTAGGCCTACGGGTAAATGTGAACAACAAATTCCATTATTATTTCCTCAAAGGCTAGATGGAAAAGAAAAACTCCCACTTGCCAGAGCCTGTCAATGTATCTAGTATCAATTTAGAATGTCAGCCCTAGCATTCCTGATAAGATTCCAGAAGGAAAAGGTGATTTAGAATGACAGAAGGTAATGCATGTTGATAATAACTTCAAAACAAAACAAAAAACATTGCAACACACGTGCAATACCAGTCCCTTGTTTGTGTCAATCACACCACTAGACAATCTGATAGCAGCACTCTCAAGACGAGGATAAGGAAGTCTGTCAAAGGCCTTTGATCAATGCACAGGCTTAAAAGAGAGACACTCTGCACACAAGACACTTTCCCTGAGCTAATTATCTAGAGTGTTGCCAGGAGCTCAGGACAGTGACAAAGCCAATGCCAAAGCAGTTACCTCTCGGCTATACTAGTCTTCACTGTCACAGATAACACAGCATCGACACTATATATAATTATGTAAGTTATGTATGTATGTGTGTGTGTGTGTGTGTGTGTGTGTGTGTGTGTGTGTGTGTGTGTGTGTGTGTGTGTGTGTGTGTGTGTGTGTGTGTGTGTGTGTGTGTATGACTGATGATATAAACTCCTAATATGAAACCATATTTCCTAGCTAAATCTTGACACATGTTTTGGAGAAAATGAATGCTTCAATAACCTTTCACTTTTGTGGTGGAATTAGGAGGGAGATTCTTTTTTTTTAGGAGGGAGTCATTTTCCGGCAGCGGCATAAGCCGCAGAGTCTCCGCCAATTCCCCACAACACGGCAGACGACAGTGTTTCTCAGCGACATCAGTCCGACACCCTACCCAACCCTAGCCGCAAGCACGACGCTACGCTTGTCGGACCAACGCACTGCCGAACAGAGCGGCAGTGGAGTGTCATAATCCTCCCACCTTCCCCCGGCAGCGGCCCGGCTGTTACCGGCAGTTGCGGTGTCTGGAGCGGCAGCCGCGGAACGGACCGACAATGCCGGGGAACGGAACTGTCAGCGGTTGCAATGACGTGTGTACACGTCCTATTGCATCTTCAATGATATCAGGCGAGAGAATAATATTCTGAATGTTTTCCTTTTTTTATTTTTGAGTGGGACTCTAAGGCCACTGTACGCTTCGCTTCCCCCCCCCAGAGTAAAAGCAGCCATGTTCTCCCGGCACCCCAGAGCTCCTATTTTGAAGGAATCCCGGGAATGATTGTGTTAACAATAAAGAGAGTTTAATGTTAGTTTTGTCTGTTTGTTTTACATCACCATTGCATCGCCTAATTATAGCAACATGAGTTAGACTTTAATATATTAGCGCCCCTCACTTCACACAGGTGTGATTTTTATAGAACTTAAGTTGTCCTCTTGTAGTCTAAGAATAAAAGTTAGTTGTTCCATGATGTATATCTCCTCTGTAATGACCAAAATGGTGTTCTTTCAATCTGTCTCGTATACTTCCTCACAAACCATGTCATCTTCCTCACCTACATCTCCTCTTCCTAATATCATCTCCTCTTTTGTATACACATCTTATTTTCCTCCTTTACAATCTTCTCTTCTCTTCCTACCATTTCCTCTCATTCCTCTCACCTTTTGGAATGAAGTACACCTCGACTTTTAGGAACAGGTCTGGCTATGACTCACAACCTTTTTTGATTATTATTTCTGATATGAGCAGAGAATGCACACACTCACGCACGCAAGCACGCACTATGCACGCATGCACACATGCAACACACACACACACACACACACACACACACACACACACACACACACACACACCACTGAAGTGGATGATTCATTGACAAACTGCCCAGCTTATTAGTAACTTGATAATGATATTGATGAAGTACACCTCGACTTGTAGGAACAAAATTAAATATGAACATAATTCTCTTTCACCCTCCTTGACCCTCACCTGAACACTACATTCAAGACACCAGAATAACGGCATCAGATTCCAGAAATTCCCCAAAATGGTTTTCAAACACAGACATTTAAGATATACAGCTTGTCATCAGCGATTTCATTACATTACGTACATACAATTTAGGATCAGTGGATAGTTCTTTTTGTGTTATTTCAAACTCTTAAGGCTAAAAATGTTACAGAACAATGAACCAATATCACATGGACCTCTTCTTGGAGATCCACATGAACCACTCTGGATTCACATTTCTATGACCAAGCAAAGACGGAATTTCTCAGATCGTATGTATGTGCACAACCAAAGAAATAAGAATATCGCATTTTAAGCCCTAGAAATCAAATTAAACCCTCTTAAACTCTGTAAACTTTTCGGCTGCCAATTGCCTTGTAATTTAAGCACTATTCTGACACATAATCTTGAATAATGAATAATGGTAAGAAGAAAATATACAAATAACTGACATTTAAACAAGACATTGCCGCTTCAGCTCCATTGTTACAAGAGCATTTTCGGATATGCAATAACCTTACATGTTCATACTTATAAACTATGCTATCCCAAGGCTAAAGTACATAATAAATTGATAATAATAATAAGTAAAAGATAAAAAGGAAATAACATTGAAAAGCCAGAGTCTAATCTATAATAACACATAATTATACTCTCTTCATATCTTGAGGAAAATCCCTCATTGATTAATTAATCATTGTTATGTTGAAATAAAAACACAATTTGAAATCAAAGTGAAGGAATTGTTCATCTTCCCTCTGATATGGACAAAGGAAATTCTTCTGCAATGCCGCAACCTCAAATGTTCTCTCAGCCACGGATCGAGTGAGGCTGTATGTCACCACTGTTCGAAAGTTTCTCAGAGCAAACTCCATCACATCCCCCCCTCCCAGCTCAGACACTCATCGGAGCTTGGAAGAAAAAGGCCATTACGTAACTTCTTCACAGACGCCGCGTAGACGACTGCAAGGCCCTCAGCTTGTAGGTCAGTTGACCACGCCGAGTCGAGTCTTCAACCCCTCCTGGGGACCTCCGCTGGGGCCCCTGCGCGCTGTGAAGCGTCGCGTTCCATCTCTCCGCTGTCCACCGTCAGTGCACTGATGCAGAGATGCAGGTCCGCAGCCGCTCACCGCTCACCGTCACCCCGCTGTCGATGCAACCGCTCTGTCCATCCCCTCGCAGGGCAGGGTCGTGAGGCAGTCTTTAGCTGGCGTAGGCCGACATCACCATGTAGACGCACTGAACGCCGGATCATGTCTCTGTCGTTGTTCAAAAAAGCCGCTGATTCTCTTCCAGTGGCTAGGAAAATCAATTCCATAACCAACAGGACCGGGTTCATGCACCATCTGTGGTGTATTAATTTACAGGACACCCTATAGTCCCCACCGTGTACACTGGGAAAAAACTGGGAGAGCACTCAAAGAAAGTTTGAGACAAGGCAGACAGCAGATGAATGTTCCTCGGATGGTTTATTTCAGAGTACAGCAACAAAGGCTCATGCCAGCCAGCAAAGTGGCCGACGTGCTCCCACACATGGCTAACCGCCCAACTGACAAAGTTTCTACATTCTGGTTAGCTTTTTAAACAGTTTACAACATGAGTATGGGTGTGGACAGAAAATGTATACAGTTGAAAGATAATTATGGGTTCCCAGATTCCACACGAGTTAGATGCTTAAGCCATTTAACATGCATAACCCGTGTTCCCCGCTATTTAATCCATGTGTCGGTGCTGTTTAATACGCTAAACCCGCTATTTGTTTAATGTGTTTTATTCGCAGTTTTTTTATAATTAAAAAGAAAGAGCAGATTTGTTGTGGACCTGGTGACGAGACCGTCGCGTTATGATGACGAAACCGGAAATCTAGCCATGCTACTGTGCAGGCTGTTTTCGTTTCGCATTGTAATGGCGGCGTGTTTCAAACCATGGGACTATTTTCCGCCAGATTTTCGTCGATCAAAGCTGCAAATACTTCAGCGTATGCTCCAAAGGTAATAAGACAACCTAGGCAGCCTAGGTAGGATGGTAGGATGGTAGGATGAGTTAAACAGTCTCCCAACGTGGGTAGCCTACTGTATTGTAGCCTAATTTACAGCAGGCCCATGTCTTTCTGGAGTTACGGTATGTGCAATCTCCTCGTCTCGTCCTCGTTTAAGGATAAACACGATGCGTCGAATGCCAAATGTGCCGTGCCAGCGCAAGTGGGGAACGCATCCGCATCGGAGATATGTAACCCAGCCAGCCCACCAGTGTTTGCGATCACTTGATAAATGCCGTGCCGTGAGCGTACTACAAAACCGCCGCTCGAATTTGAGGCAGATTTTACACTCCATTGATAAATGAGGGCCTATACCTTGGTGAGGGAGCATACAGTGGGCTTTATGTTCCACCCCTGATGCTCTCTGAAGCCTGCTGATAGATGAAAATATGGGGGCTGACCTTCACACTCAACAGCATCACTACAGCACACAAGAGGGAGGGAGGGAGTGCAGCTGGCAGGCTGCGTGCGTGCGTGCGCATGTGCGTTGTACTGTATATAGGCTATATAAGTGTAAGAAGCAACACATCTTATGTGACCTTGAAAGGATGCTGTCAGTTCCTGACCATCACATCACGGATGATGAGCACAAACCACTGTGGGCTTCGGAACTATACTGAGATGCACTGTTTATGAAACTACATATTTTATGTCAAGCGATGATAGACACATAAATAAGCCTGCAACCACAGATGTTCTCATTTCAAAATTAATACCTGAGCTTCGAGACAAGGTTGAAGATATGAAATTAATATGGACAGACTCCCTGGCTCGCTTGTTATTCCTTGAGGAGAAGACTTTCCTTTGAAGTAAATCACTTGGCACTGGTACAGCCCCAAAAATCGTGACTCCTGCCCCCCTTTGATTTGCCTGAGGCACTTGGAAAACACAGGAGATGGATATGTGAAATAATGAAATAAACAGCAACAGTGCTGAGCTGGTGCATGGGCAGAAAGATGTGTTGACAGATCACTGCCAGGCGAGAGAGACATCAGGGCATCGGCAGCCTCTATGAGGTATGAGCTATTATCTGTTTGATGATTGACTAAATGGGGGTCTGTATGTATTTGAGAACAAACAGACACCCTATACAATACACCCTGGCAATGTTATTGCATGGTGCATGTGACCAGGTTTGTGTGTTAGTGTCAATAATTTATTGGGCTTCCAACCTTTTTATTCAACGATAACAGGCCACCCGACGAAACCTGTGCAAACTACACAGAGATATAAAAGCTGTGCACACACACTGAATGTTTGCTAAGTTTAATAACCGGTACACAGCTCAGATCCTTCGATTTGAGAGCCAGGCAGCCAGGCAGCTGGGCTGTATAATGTTGCTGTTGACCGTAAAAACTTGTATGTCCAAAAGCATAGAAAAAATAGATGCCTCACTGGCCGTTGCAGTTTGTTGGAGCGATGTTTGTGCAAAAGGGAAAAAGTGACGTCACTCATGTGACTCCTTCATGTCTTTCGCTAGGTCTCTCGCTGCCACTCAAGTGACTACTGGCCAATCACAGCGTGTCTGTGGAAGCTTGGCACGCACTTCCGCTTCCGCTACTGTCATTCATTCATATCATCCACTGTCATCTTAGAAGGCAGGAGAAAATATCCCTCCAGAGGGTGTGTATGCTTGTGTCACTGTGTTGGTTGTTTCTGCCCGCACTCTTCTCCAGCTGTTCCTGCATGGGGTGACCTCAATCTTTCCTTGTTGCTTGGGGGTTCAGTTCAGGGCTTGTATATATATATATATATATATATATATATTGTGGTGTCTCGTCGGTTAATTACCGCCCAACAAGCAAGCGCCGCTCTGGAGAGAGAGAGGGAGGCAGAGAGCCACGATAGGATGTCACGCTCTAGGGCAGGTGATTGATGGTACAGTACATCCCCTGTCATCAACTCAGACAACTCAACGCACCTGCGCTCATCAGCACACCTGAGCGCATCAGTACAAAAGGGAGAACTCTCTGCCTCACTAACAGATCCACTCTTCAGATGACAGGGTGAGGCTGTGGGCAGGCACGTTGGGCGATAAGCAAGACAACCACTATTTCAAATACCATTCTGTTATATGATGAAATCCCTATGACAAGCGCACTCTCTCTGTATCTCACCCGCAGGCATTATACCGGGCTAGCACTCTTTACCTCATATACTCACCTCTGGAATCCCTTGCAGGAGTACTTACCCGAATCCTCTGTGAAAGTAACCCAAACTTACCTGTGACGTCCAGCAACGAGGTCCAGCGACGGTGATTCTCCTTATCCCCCTGGTAATTAACATTATGTTGAAATCTCACCTTTGAATGCATTCCCCTGAAAGAAAGAAAAGTTAATTTCTGATTTGAATTTATGTTCAATAAATGCCTCGGTGAATAGGCAACCTTGACTTTTGCTCCTGAGTTGTGTATCAGTCACCACTATATATAGTATATATATATATATATATATATTTTTTTTTAATTGGTTTTGTTTTTGTCTGAAACTACTTAATAAGAATAAAATATTTTGCTCTAGAGGAGGTAGAAGCACGCAACATACAGCCAGTGTTGTGCACACCACCGGAGGGATAGATGTGCACATAAAAGGCACGATCAATATGGCTGGGGTGGTGATTAACATGCTCTGAAGCAACTGGGGTGGTGATGCTCTGACGCAACTGAAGTTCAGGGTTAGGGTTATTTATTGCAATCAATACCAAAAATATGAATCTTTAACTTCATTGTGAAGCGAGCGATGATCAGCGGCATGGAGAACAATACACATAGCAAACGGGCTGTAAACATACATTAACGCCTAGGAGAATACTAAAAACATCTGGTGGAGAGACAAAAAAAACAAGCAAGCATCCAATACACAAATTTAAAAAAAGAGAAAGTGGGATTGGATTGGACATACTCTCGGAAAGCCTTCCACAAACAACGCCTGACAAGCCCTGAAATGGAACTCCCAAGCAACAAGGAAAGATCGAGGTCACGTGACCCCATGCAGGAACAGCTGGAGAAGAGCGCGGGCAGAAACAACCAACCACAGTAACACAAGCATACACACCCTCTGGAGGGATATTTTCTCCTGCCTTCTAAGATGATTCACAGTGGATGATATGAATGAATGACAGTAATGGACACTATTATAACCAGCTGAACAGAATCACATCGCACGATTGCAGGTGTAAAAGCATTGGTGAAATGTATTTTGTGCCATAAGCTAAGCTGTCAACGTGGCACTTAAATAAGGGGAGAGAATAAATAAAGGAATACAGAACAAAGAAAATGCACGAGCTGCCAACTTGCGCTTCGCACACAAGTTGGCCATGAATGGCCTACTTGTGCACCTCAACCAAGTTATTTAAACATCTGAGTTATAAATTATGTCTTTATAAATCCCGTTCCAGATATCCACTACAACACGTGTCCTATATATAAGTTTGAAACTCAAATTGGTTACGTCATCCACATAATGTCATCCACATATGACGTAACTATGTATTCATTCATTCAAGTTTTATTTATTCTCAAAATTACAGTTCAGAGTTAACTTTTGGTACCGTACCTTGAATTTGGGGAAATTACTTGACCTGATGTGGTAGGGTTCAGAGTCCCATTTCAGAAATGATGAGATGTATTTAGGACAATCTCCAAGCATGGCTTTATACAAGAACGGGTGCCAATGCAGTTGTCGTATCTCTGTCAGGGAGGACCATCCAACCTTGTTATATTAAACAATGGTTATACCATATATCACCCGTAATAAATCCAATCGATGAGTGATGAACAGAATGCTGTAGTGGATGCTGTATGTATGTTTATGTAAAAAGGGTGGTTCCTGATTGGCCGAGGGACAACACCGACATATGCCCCTCGGCCCATCAGGGATTGGCTGATGACGTAACTATGTATGTTTATGTAAAAGCGGTGGTTCCTGATTGGCCGAGAGTGTCACCAAAAAGTCACAACCCCTGATTGGCCAAGGGTGTCACCGACATACGCAGCCGAAAACAGTACTTGCACGCAAGTAATAACAGAAAGGCACTGATCAAATACAAAGACCAACAAGCTGGTTGATTAAAAATGAAAAGGCACTACAGAAGACAGAAATGCTTCTTGTGCCGGTGGGAAACATATCCAGCATATAAAGAAGCTGTAATGATGGTGATTAGCTGCTGGTGGATGGAATGATTGATCCGTAGCCTTCAACTATTCCATGCCCACACAAGAGGAAATGTGTCTGTTGCGGCCAATGATTCTCTGGCAATTGAACATAAATAGACATAGTGACTGGCTTCTTGAAGTGCTTGTGGTGTGACGGTACGGTAAAGGGACCTGGCATAGATTTTACATTTTTAACTCAATAATTTCCCTTGTATACTTTCAGACCAATATCATCATGTAGATCAGCCTGGCCTGCACATTGCTACAAACAAGTGTATATTACAGTACTTTGGAACCCAATAACCCAGTCATCTATTCTGCTCCTTTCAAAATGGAGCGATCCTTCAACTCTCCTTTAAGGAGTTGTGGCAGCTGTTGTGTTCATTGTGAAGATAATGAGGCGTTACAATGTTACATTTTCCACACGGAATCCTCCTAATGTCATTTCTGACTGTTTCTGTCTCCAGCGGAGGATTTCCTCTCAACCCAAATGTGTTTGATGTATATATTTCTTCATATTTCACACTCGGTGGGGAAGGCGCTCTCATTTATTTGGCAATCTTGTGCGTTGGACGCTTGGTATAGGCATCCTACAGTTTATCTGGGCTTTACATACAGTAGGTTTTGATACATATGCCAGTGGTTCTAAAAGTAGGGTCCAAGGACACCCATGCAGAGTTTGTTGAATGGGTTCCAGGAGGCCCCCAGCGAAAATGGTTTAATATAGCTTTGGCTGTTCGAAAAAGACAGATCTACAAGCTCACCCAACACTGCACTGCGATGCGTTGTGAGTAAGAATATTTGAAACTAGAAAAAGTGGATGGGATATATTATTCAGCCTAGTAGGAAAGTCTGTGAAAGATTTCACGTAAATTGCACGCTGCATTCATGATTTGAGGTGTTGTTTCAAAAGGGCCAATCCTGCAAACTTTGAAAGCCTATTTTATCGGATTATCGGACAGATCCATCTTGAACACATGACTATAGAGATAACGATAACGATTCGCGTGATTTTTGGACAGAATCTGGAGGAGTAATATCAATTTTTTTTTCTTCAAAGGTCGGCCTCCTGGTGGTGCTATAACAGGCCGTTCTGGAAATGTTGGGGCAGAGGTTCATCGTTGGCATCCAGGGAGTGTGTGTGCAATTTGGCATCGACCAGGTTAACGGTGCCGGAGATTAGCTGTTCACAGACGGACGGGCGGACACACGGATGGACGGACGGAGTGCAAAACATACTCTCCCCATGCCTTCGGCCTGGTGGAGACAATAATCTTGAAACATTTTAGCAACACATCATCCCTGGGCCATGGCACAAAATCTTTCCACAATAAGGTCTGTGATGGCCATACATGCATGTGGGATTGTGGGTCCTTGACATGTTGACAATATCCCATGTTCGTCTTCATCACACAGTCTGTTGAGGATTAACCAGTGATAGTCAGTGGTGGAAAGTAACTTACTAAGTAGTACTAAGTAAAAGTAAGTACTTTTACTTAAGTACTGTACTTAAGTACAATTTTGAGGTGCGAAGTACAATGCGTCGCAACGCATGTTTGTGAGCTTGTAGATCTGCTATTTTCAATAGATTTTGTACACATTTTGAACATGTGAAATGGCACATTCTGCACAATTAGTACATTTTCAATTCCGTACTTTCACTTCTAAATTGCAGTGTTGGTACTTTGACTTAAGTAAAACAATTGAGTACTTTTTCCAGCCCTGGTGATATAGTGTTATAATTATCACCTACCAACGCTAACACGGTAGGTTCCTTAGCAACTGCATTGTCTCTGCCGCCACAATAGTAGCAATATTTACCAGTTATGTTGCCAGTGGAATGTACAGTATGAAGTCGGCTAGGGTGGGATTTGATGGGAGGATCCATGTCTTTGATATCCCCGCCTCTGGTTATTCATTTCATGGCCAGTTGGGATATATTTTATCCCTACTTCTGGTCAGACTGAATTAAATACATGCATTTCATTTCCGGGAAATGTTAACTGATATGTTTGATATTTATGTTTGATCATACAGTATATAATTAATGTAATACTTTCCTTTGGAACGCCCTGCCCTTGGCTCTTATGGTGCGGCCGTTCACACGGGCAACATCAGGCTAGCAGGATGTTTTTTTATATATTTAATTTTATATTATCTCAATTAATGTATTGTGATTAATTAGACCATACTGTACATTACTACAGTGAAAAGTCTGAACACTAAATTATTTTTTTATATGTGGGACTGCAATTTGAACCAATTCGGTAGAATGGCCCATACAGGATCTCCTCACTGGTCAACAAAAACACCTTGAAGACCCTAACAGGAGCCCTCGTACAAGGTTTCTTTGACTATGCATGCACCTCTTGGTAGCACAGTTGTCAAGGTCTGGCTCGCCACAGACTGTCAGCCCTGGCCACTCCCACATTCCTTTCCACTCTGCAGTCCCATTCACTCACCCTCCAACTCCCTCGTCAGCCCACCTGAACACTTTGACAATTTACCTGCTCCCTATATAACTCTTTACAAACACATTTGGCATTGTCCCTGAGCTGTACCCCAAAGTTCCTGGTTTTGTTTCTTCTTGAAAGGGTTGCATTTTGAACTTTATGATTTACTGCCTTGTGCTCGGTAGAGTTTTCCTTTTTGCTTGGCTTTTTGGCTCTCCTGAGTTTCCTGAGCTTTAATACTACTCATTACGGCTACTCGTTTGTTACCCTTTCTGCCTTGGACTTAAATAAATCTTTTGATTTTGAACATTACTGTTTGTGGCTCTGCATATTGGGTTCAGTCATCCTGCTATCCTAACAACAGTACCTCAAAGGCCCTTAAAACAAGGTTCCAGACTTCCCAAAACAAACTGGTCAGGCTACTACTGGGCCTCACCCCCTGAACCCACCTCACCCCTGCCCACTTTGACAGGCTGGAATGGCTTAGGGTTGACGACAGAGTACAGCATCTTGCAATAGGTCTGGTCCAAAGGATTCTATACACCACCAAGATACCCATGTATGTCCACACCCACATACACAATGAAGTCCACACCCACAACACCAGAGGGAGTTCAACAAACCATTTGCAACCCAGATTCGGCACAAACAAGGGACTAAATTAATTTCGCTCCTATGCCACAAAAATGTGGAGCGCCCTACCAACTGTCATTAAGACATGTGAATCCCTTGACTCCTTAATTCAAAAGCGCTCTCAAAGGGCACCTACGGACGGCATGCAATTTGAAACTGGCCCCGTCAAATCTGAATATAAAATATTGTAGCTCCACAACACATCATGTTGTGGATATTTTTGCTATTCGTCATAATGAAGTATTATATGTAGGGGTCAAGTGTCCCAGAGCATGATCTCAGATCAGCACCACCAGCTTCTGCTCTCAGCTCTCAGCTGCAGGGAAAGCAGGTCGTTAAGAGCTCCATGCTGGCTGGGCTGGCTAGCTAGAATAGATCAAACCAAACCAATCCTCCCAGCAGAGTTGGGAGGCCTGCCTGGGTTATGTGTGACAGCATGGATGGTAGATAACCCCTAGCAGCAGGCGGAGGGATTCACTTCTTAGCCTTTGTTCAGGGAGCCTGTGGCTCCGATGGCATCCCTCTGGTGAATGGCAGAGTGAAACTGTTAGAAGGGCGATTCAGGGGATATTGTAATGAGGCAACTCATTGATTCTTTGATCCGGGAGGCTTCTAATCAGTAAATTTCCACTGGGAGAAGTCCACTCACCCCCTGTGGTTCACACTGACAGGTGATCAGACGTCACAGCTTTGAACATTTTCTCTGCCCGTGTACGGGTGGGTGGCACTGGAAATCCGCTCCCCATTCTTTTTGTCTAGAACAGATAGATTTAAACGCTGGATATTCAACTAATGTGAAGGGGGGGGAAAATAAAAGTAGCTTGCTTTTGTTGTATGACCAATGTAATTCACTGTTTGGAAATGGTGTTTCAACAGCTAAATGAAATCTTGCTGGTGCGGAGCTCAGTGTATGTCACTTTTCCAATCACAATATTTGTAATCATTATGTCCAATTGCCACCAGCTAGGGCACATTGTTCAAGTAGCAGGCCGTCCCATATACGCACGCACACGCGCACGCACACACCCACACGCGCACACACACACACACACACACACACACACACACACACCATCATCCAATCTCCTCATTGCCAGAAACAGAATCTCTTTCCCACAGGATATTAGAAGAAGCGAAGCATGTTCTGTTTTTCCTTCCTTTTTGTTTCTTTGTGTTTGGTGGGCTTATTTCCTGCTTATCTGAACATCACAGGGACTTGGCGAGCCATCTGCAGTTACTCACTTCTGCTGCCATTTAAAGAATTGCCTCACTCTG
This sequence comes from Protomyctophum parallelum, assembly GCF_964188405.1. Classification (NCBI taxonomy): domain Eukaryota; kingdom Metazoa; phylum Chordata; class Actinopteri; order Myctophiformes; family Myctophidae; genus Protomyctophum; species Protomyctophum parallelum. The sequence continues at coordinate 31,945,363 of NC_139700.1, read as the reverse complement.
AAATAGATGCACATCTATAGTAAATCTCTGGTGGCAAGCTAGAAAACATATCTAGGTCCTGTTGTAAATTGCTCTTGGCGGTGTGTGTGTGTGTGTGTGTGTGTGTGTGTGTGTGTGTGTGTGTGTGTGTGTGTGTGTGTCTCAAGTAACCTATTTACTTACTGTTGGCCGGTGAAAACCTGACACGCTTTTCGAATCAACCAAATAATTTACACATGGCATTAAAAGTCTGACTTGACAGCAATCGACAGACATAAGGAGGGATGTACCGTGTACACAATGAATATGTATGAGAAAGATAGACAGACGATGGGGATTATGTACAAGTACAACTGATAATCACGTGCAGACAGATTGTTTCACGGCTCTAATAATATCACTGCATACATTATGCCGGACTGTTTTTAGGGCATGCCTCCTGGCAAAGATTTATGCTCTACTGAGCACACCATTCTAGTTTATTTGCAATGGATTCTGGGTGCTTATTTACGATTAATTAAGAATTTCTCAATTGGAAAATAGGATTCTCGCTTGAGAAGATGGAGATGCCCAAGGGAACATTTCAGAAAATTCATTCAACAATAACATACTATAATTTTACGTTTCTGCTCTACAACAGCAATTAGGTGATTATCCAAGAAGTGAATTAACTAAGGACTCCTGTGCCTTTACACATAATACTGTTAATCTAAAAGTAATTGAAACCAGTGATTCAATATTCAAAGAGTGTATTTGTCACTCACTCATACAGGTACAAGCAGCTAAATGTGGCATGCTCCACACTTTTATAATACCAAACGTACAGCAGATCTTCAGGCTCACACTTAATTGTTCAGAGCCATGGTAACTTGAGGACAAAAAAAGACTCCTTTCTGAGTCTCTCTGTGGTGGCTTATGGGTAAAGGCCTCAAAGCACCATGCAGTGGAGGTTTCTTTGGGTATCTGACCTGGACAGGACCGCACCACTAACCATATGTCTCTGTCAGATATGGACCTTTTATAACCTGCAGTCCACCTGTGAAACCCAGGGATGGAGGAAAGACAGAGGAATGAAGAGAGCGGAGTGAGAGTGGATACTAATCACTGCTCCCAGTGGGGGATACGAACTGAGGTTGAAAAGCAATCATGTATGCATGCAGGGGGCCGGGCGTCGACATGTCACAGCAGCCCGTTAATTGGGGTCAATTTCTTGTCTGGTATGTGGTGATTAACCACTTTCTATTTTGGACTTTGTCTATTTTCACCATTCGTTCTACAACAAAGATCCTGTATATACAGTAGGACTTAACCACATGAATCATAGCGTCTCTATTCTGGGCGTGTCATCACAGGCGAACATTCAGCAAAAAGAGGCATGCATTAACAGAAAATAGATCTGCTATTTTCGTTGATGAGATTTGGGCAACGACGTAAGTGGTTAAATGGTTACGTGAAAAGCCCCCACCGATATAGAAATAGAAGGGTTGCTAGATGTAAGCATGATTTCAATAGTGACGTCTCATATTCAAATGGTTTAAGTTGTACCTTTGATATTTTTGAGAGGTGCAACCACTCCAAGGAACAGCAATGTCCGTCCGTCCTCACCTATGTGACTATGAGTAGCAGTACGGGCAAAAGTGGCACTGTTGTGCCAGAAACAGAGAGAGCGAGATAGTGTTGCACTGTTGCCTGCTAATTACCCAGAGAGAGAGAGAGAGAGATAGCCACATCCATTGTCTGGGGTTCAGCTGGAAGGATAGAGCGCAAAATCCGCAAATCCTATATAAAACTGCATGGATACAGCTGCTGCCTGATTCCTTGTTCTTGCTTCCTACATCGACTCTCTCTCTCTCTCTCTCTGCTTGTCAATAAGACGTACTTACTGATAGATCCAAGGGGTGTTTGACACTCAAAGCATTGTTCGACTAATGTCAGACATAACATTACAGACAGCTGTTATCTACAATCCTAAGGCTACTGTTAAGTTTATCAAACACAGGATAAGATGTAAATTCCTTTGTGCAAGCACATACCTAAGAGTGTCGTCGTGATGAATGGTAGAATGTCTTGATGTCATCCTGCCGTCTTGGTGATGAGTGGTAGTGAATGGTGGGAGCTGGATATGCATCATCAGTAGTGTATCCTTGGATCTTGGGATGTTTCGGCCCTAACACTATACACCCTCCCCAAGGTGGCCAGCTACAGGCTGATCAGACCTGAGCTTGCGCTAATCCAGACTCGTCACGAGAAAGAGAGCCATGCATGGCAAACTTCTCCCGGGATTCGAAACCAGGTCTCCCGCATGGAAAGCCAACAACTTTACCGCTACATCAAAGGGATGTAGCTATGACTCAGGGGAGATATTAGACTTTTAGGCCATCAAGTTGAGGTTGTGAGCCACTGCTACAAATGGATAGCATGGCAACGATGATCATGACGAGCACATGGGTCTGTGAAATTGGGAAATTGCACCTGCTTGATTGGTGCAGAGCAAGTGATCCAATCGGTGTCTCCTCCCAACGTGAAACAAGTGAGACAGCGGGACAGAGAAGATCAGACAGCATAGGGTTCCTATAACTTCCTATTGGAAACCAATTTCAGTTCCTATTGGATTCTTCCCTGTGTCGTTCCAATGTCTCTGTTACAACTTACAAGTAAAGATCTGTCATTCAAAATGTACTTGAGTAAAAGTAAAAGTTATTGGCATCAAATGCCCAATTTCACTGTCATTTTCAAAACGGAAATAAATTATCTCTGCAGTAAGCACGCTATTTAAAGGACATGATGTCTGAAATGTGTTTGGTTTTGTTTATTACAGTATAGGTGCAAGAGGAAAAAACATTCTCACCTAATACTTCGGTATAGACTCAATGCGTAGGGGCGGAGAATTTGGGATTCTTGCATATTTAATTTGCTGCCGTTTGCCTTCACACTGTCATCCGCAGCAATTGGAAACGCAGCAGGGGGGACCTTTATCAATGTGTTCCATTCGTAAACTAGCCTACACAGTGAAATCTATGGTGATAAAATTATACTCATAACGTGCATGTGTCGTGCCGTCTGGGACTGGACCCCCCCCCCCCCCCCCTCTCAGCAGCGCAAAATGTTTACACGTCTATTGAGATGAAAGTTCCTACTCCCCACTAAGGTCCCCACACCACTCCATGTTTACGGCACGCATAGACAGACAGAATATTCTGTAGGCTATAATACTATTACACTGCACTGCAGTGTTTATGTGTTTTCTTAAGCAATTGATTGATGTACTCGTCCTCATTCGATCAGGGCTTCAGTCTCCTCATTCGACCACGTCTATCCACGGTAACACATCTTTGCACTGCGTAAAATATGCCTTCTCCGTCTCCAACTGTGTTCAGCTCCTCACCCATCACATTGTTTGCTTCATTTCCTTTATTTACTGCGGATTGCATTCACACCTGCACCGAATCGTAATCAAGTGCGATTGGAAGCGAAGCGAACCCCCTGTTTTTGCTCGGAGTATAATGCGGTTCTTTGATACGCATTACGATTCGAATGAGCCTTCACACCTGCCAAACGAAGTGCACTTTCTGAAAATGCGCAGCAGGATTCGTTTTAATCGCAGCAAAGCTCTCTGGTATGAATGTGACCTAAGTGTACATATTATATTGTCAAACATCATGATGTTTCTGAGATTCTGACACAAATTGACCAAGGTACTTGCCAATAACAAGAGAAAGAGCGAGTAGCAAGGCTCTTCCTCAGATTTCTCAATCATTTATAATAATCTCCCAATAAATTATTCCCATGCTAATAACCAGGAGTAATTTCACAGTAATTTCCTATGACTGAAACTGCAGGCTCGTTTTAAATAGCCATTTATTTTCAGTGCAACCTTTGTCAGAGTGAACTTTTCTTTCACGGTCTCACTGAGGAAATCCCATTTAGTTGCTGATAGGGAAGCATATACGATTTTATCTTCTAAATTTGATTTGACCCCACTCACTGGGAGATGGTGATGAATCGCTCCTCTCAAGGCTCTGCTTGTGTTTTATGGGAGCAACCTGCACAGTATCAATGCATAGGCGCTCTCCATGACATATTGAACAATACTGTATTGTTTGGGGTTGGGCAATATATGACATTATGTGAAATTATATAGCTTATAATCACTTATATGAAAAATTGTAATATCAAGATATTGAAAATAGTCTTATTATGGTGTGGCTCTCTAGGAGGCTGTCTGTCAGCTTAAAACTATAAATACATAACAAATGTGGTCGGTCAAGTATATATTATATACTGCTAGACAGCACAGCATTACAGTACTTCATGAAAATTATAGTAAAACAATAAAATATTGAACTGGTCTGAAATGATCTCCCTCTCTGTCATTATCAAATAAGTGCCCCATTCAGACAGGGAAATTGGACTCATTTCCTTTCATTAAGGACCATGACTAGAGGCTTGGTCATTTCTAATAGGATTTTAAGAGAACCATTTCTCTGCAGGGTCGGTGTGTGGCAGCACTCTTTGCCTTCAATGTACAAGATATTTACTGTAAGAAGGTCGGGATGCTTTTGAAGGATCGGGGGCCGCAGGAAATAAAGGCTTATCTTCTGTCTACAAAGCAGCGTTTTCAAGTTTGTGTTTTGTCAGCAAAACAGTGGCTTATTGACCCACGAATCACACAAACATGTTGAATAGAAACAATCAAAGATAACATAATAATGTCCAGGACTTATTTCCATTGTGCTTTCAGTAGAAGTTCACCAGAGGTTCATAAAGTGCTCAACCCCAGCACAGCAGCTACTTGAGTTAGTGTAGTGAGTTAGTATTAGTAAGTGTATATTCATGTTCACTGAAAGGTTAGGTCCAGGTATACCGGCCACTGTGCTGTAACTTATGTTGTTGGAAGTGAATGCATCTCCAAAGGTTGGTCTATGTGCGGGCAATAATCCCATAAAATACATGTAATTAAAAGCACCTGGACCCTGAGGAAATGGGTTAGACCAATACCTTTTAAAAGCCATTTCTAAAAGCCACAGGCTACTGGGGCTGCAAAGGGCCTGTTTCTAATAGACTGGCAGTGGCTGGGGTTTCCTTGTCCCTGACAATCAATGTTTCTTTTGGGGTTCTGACAGCTGCTTGAAAAGCGGCTGGACAACATGTTCAAATACCTTTAGTAGCGACCGTAACTTTTTGTGTTAAACTTTTGAAATAATATACAGTAGGCTTGATGTTTTTAATGGAAGACAATATTTACTCATTTAGTGATGAAGAGCATGGAGAATGATCACCTCCCTCACTGGGCGATGCCAGCTGAAGTTGAAATGTAATCATAGGACAGCAGACACTTAATTGGGGTCAATTAAATGCTAATGCTGCTATGTGGTGATTAAGAGGAATAAATAAAATTTGGCCGTGATGAATAAGTGGACATCTTTTGAGGTTGCACGCCTGTGCATGTGATCTCAATATTCCTTGTTATCTGACAAAAATAATGAGCAAAATCCTTCAGATATTGGATTATACTCTCTGGTGGAACATACAGTAGATTCATGTAAAAACACTGTTACTTAAGGATAATTTAGTGAAGTAGAACTTTATTTTTCTCTGCAGCAGTAAAAACAGCAATAACACAATATGACATATTATGGAATAGGTAATATTTTAGCTTACTCAAAACAGCTGGCTTTTAATTCATTTTTATTATATTTTTACACAGCGCATTAGTGTTGCAATCAAAGCTGAGCTTATCAATTATGTCCAAGTAATTGTGTGGAGTGGGACATTTCGTATATAGTTTTTTGTTATTGGCCTAAAATATTGTCTACATACATTCATCAATTCACTTGCTGACCGGTTGTCAGTATTGAGCAATTTGTTGTGACCGAAGGCCACAGTTGACTATGGAATCATGCATTTCCTGTCCGTCAGTGTATTACTCAAAATCCACATACATGGGAAAGCCCATGGTGCCCAGGTCTCGTGACATCATCAGTGATGAAGATCCCTGATGTCATAGTAAATGCGACTTGCTGTCGCAATTAAGTGCATGGAGATCCCTGATGACATCAATATTTACATTATTACATAAACAGGGAAGTGAACGGGACCGCGGATGTGCGAAGAGCAAGGAGTATGGTGGCCTTGGAGGCCAACAAAAAAATCGGAATATCTTTCTCTCGCTTGATATCAATGAAAATTTTGTTTTAGTTGCTCTATTTATAGTGACTCATAGGAATAGACTATATGACAACCAGGAATAGTCTGGTGACCACCGGAGAGACGGGTGACAGCCGGAATGTAGACGGCACCCGGGAGCAGTTTGGGTTGGCGCCCCAGCCTGTGTCTTCCGTGAGGAGGAAGCCTAACAAACCCACGGTGAGGCCTTTAGAAGGGCCATTCAAGCCACAAGCGGAGCCTGCAGTTCCACCATGCAGAACCATTGCGGCTCGAGAATCCACCACTCCTGAATGACGTGCCTGGTGCTGGGAGACCTGGACCTGGTGAGAGCAGGAATGGACCTGGTGAGACGTAGGAGGGGCCCGAACAGGAGTCAACCCACAGAGACTAGTCCGTCCACGCGTCAGTTCCTCTCACTCCCAGTTCCGGCAGAGTGAGTTCTGGAGCATGGGATTGTGTGGCCCTGGTCTTTCCCTAATGGGACTGATCAAGGGTAGCTACTGGGACGTAAGTCGGGACTTGATCACCCCCGGCTGGGTCACCTGAGTGAGGTCCGTAGTATTATAGCAGTAATGCTCCAGCTTTGCCACTGTTACACTGCATTACATAAATAATATACCCTGCACTATATAACGGGGCACAAATGGTTAAAATCCTTTACAGAAAAGAGCTCAACTCTAATGTGACAGAAAATGTTAGCGTAGCGACATCCAGGAGGACCAGCCGTCAAACCATGCATGGCTTGTAAAGTGAAACCAATTCACACTAAGGGGAATATTCTCACACATTTCCTGAAAGAACTGAGAGGAGTTTCCGGTTTCCATAGTGATTGTCGACACTGTGTCACATGGTTACCTAGGAACTAGTCAGTAATGCTGTGCAATTTATTTGTTTATTTATGGCAATCCTCCAAATGTCAACTAGAATTAAGCTGGAGCTTTATAGATTCTGACGACTGGAGAATTACCAGTTTTAATTCAAAATGTTGGAATGCCAACTAGAATACAGCTGGAGCTACCTCTTGAGCCCCCCCATTGCCCCCGCAATCTGAACCTGTCCCCGGTTCCAACTCAGATGTTGCGGATTTTCCCCCTGGTCCCCCCTGGGGTTTGAGAGGTTAATAGATTCAGACAAATGGAGAATTACCTGTTTTAAATAATTAAACATTTTTGGAAAACCTGGTGTCAAGTCAAGTATGGTTTTAGTGGCTTGAAATGCTGGTGGTGTTGTGATTATCTGAGCACCATGACATTTGTATATTTGGAAAATACTGAGTCATAGTAGCTTGAATCACACATGCAGTAGGCAACATCTGCCTTGGAAATATAGCAATGGCTACGTTTACATGAGCAGTTAAATCCCCTTTTCATTCCGAATAGAATTTCAATCCTATTAAACGTTGTTATGTAAACACCTACAAAAACTTACATCCGAATGAAAACGCTCGATGCGATCTAAAAACCATTCCGATGTCACTGGCCGGATTACTCCGATGTTCAATGCGATTGAAAGAAAATTGGACTCATGTATACACTAATTCGGATGTAAGTTCATTCTGGTCTTTCTGAGCATGCTCCAAGGCGCTCATATCCAAGGCGCGCCGAGGAGTTTGCACATAGAGCGTGTTATTTCGGTCCTTTTTTCAGATCCGAAATCCACAAAAAAACGTGGAGCAGCAGCAGATGACGATAACCCTGATCTGTGTGTGTGTGTGTGTGTGTGTGTGTGTGTGTGTGTGTGTGTGTGTGTGTTCAACGGTCTCTCTCTCTCTCTCAAAAATAACGAGCGACCCGATACAATAATAATCAGTGTGTTGCGTGCAGCGTGCCCTGGCCGTGCTGTAGATAATAAAGTACAAATAAAAACGAGATGATCACCTTCCCAGCGGAGAAGTGGAGCCGCAGCGGGTGGGGAAAAATAGACGGTAAACATAATATGCCCGCCCCTATCCAACCAGCAGCCTCAAAACTACTGCGGAATGAAATGATGGGATTTCAAAGTATCGTCTTTCGTCTGTAATATGTTTGTATTGTTGAGACAGTCACAATGAATGAACTGCCTATATTTTATGTGTCCAACAGATGGCGTAGTTTCACGTGAATTAACATGTATCATGTCTTCTATCACTTCTCCATATAAACACTCATTCGGAATGACCATTTCCCATGTAAACTCGCGGCAAAAAACATTACATCGGATGTATTTTATTCTGAAGTATTTATTCGGAATGATCACCCTTCATGTAAACGTAGCCACTCAGACAGATCAGTTGAAATGTATAGTGGATGGGATTCAGATTTTACAGGGGCCAGTTTCGAATTGCAGCCGTTCGTAAGTGCCCTTTGAGAGCGGTTTTGAAGGAGTCAAGGGATTCACATGTCTTAATGACTGTTGGTAGGGCGTCCCACATTTTGGTGGCACAGGAGCGAAAATAATTTAGTCCCTTGTTTGTGCCGAATCTGGGTTGTACATGGTTTGTTGCACTCCCTCTGGTGTTGTGGGTGTGGACTTCGTTTACATTAAGGAAGTATCTAGACACGTAGACAGGTACATGGGTATCTTGGTGGTGTATCGAATCTTGTGGACCAAACCCATTGCAAGATGCTGTACTCTGTCGTCGACCCTAAACCATCCCAGCCTGTCAAAGTGGGCAGGGGTGAGGTGGGTTCGGGGGGTGAGGCCAAGTAGGAGCTTGACCAGTTTGTTTTGGGAGGTCTGGAGTCTTGTTTTAAGGGCCTTTGAGGTGCTGTGGTACCAAGAGGTGCATGCATAGTCAAAGAAACCTTGTACGAGGGCTCCTGTTAAGGTCTTCAATGCACAAGTCGGTGTGCAAAGCACAACCCTAACCCTGGGCAACCAGACTATTGTTATTGTGACGCTTTTTTCCCCCTCCGGAGTAATCGAATAATCAAATCAAACTTCCGCTGTGATTGGCCGAGCTTTGCAATCTATGTTTTACAATCGTTTATAACTATAGTTTGGTCGCCCTTTGGGCAAACAGACTATTCCAGAGTAATCTAACTTCAGCTGTGATTGGCCGAGCTTTGCATAACGTTTGTAGTAGCTAATTGGCTGTTGTTGGTTACGTAACCAATCTATGTTTTACAATTGTTTATAAAGACATAAAGAGGAAGAAAAATAAATCTCGTGTTTCTCGTGTTTGGCACACTGTGGTAAAGGTCTACACACGAGATATCTCATGAATGGCACAGAATTTACATAGTAAATGCGTCGGCTCGGAGTTGTTATTGTTACTACACCATACAATGCAATCAGTGGCTTAGGATCAATAACCTTGTATGAAAAGGTATTAAATACACCTGTCCAAAATGTAATTTTAATGGCCCTTTTGTCCATAACAAAACGTGACATTGTAATTGGCTGACAATATTAGTGGGAGGGGCCTATGCGACTGCGGCAACCATACTTTTTCTAATATTATTATTATTATTATTTTAATTAGAAAGTAAAGTGACTTAGAGACGGAATAGGACCTTTACATTAAAGAAGCAACCATCCCGAGTCCTGACCATCTTTTGGCTGCCAAATATCTGCCCTGTGATTAAAGTTCAGTAGAGCCATTAAAGGACAACTTTACTTTTTTTCAACCAAGGTTCATGTTTTAGGTTGTTATTAGAGAAACTAAAAGGTGAGTGTTCATTTTCTTTCATTTGCTGCTTTCTTTTGTTTTAGGGATTTTAGCAGTTTTTGACAGGGGGGCGGGGGCATTCGAGCATGGGGCTAAATATGTATTTTTTAACACAATTTTATGGTGATTTATTTTTTTATGGTTTACTATAGTCCTAATAAACGCCAGGAAATTACATCTGGCCACAAAAGATCATGGGATCTATTGAATGACATATTGAGCCTATACACACAGTATAAGCCTTCCCTCAGTAGGCTACCTTCACATTCAGTAGATCATGTGATCTTCTGTGGCCAGATGTAATTTCCTGGCGTTTATTAGGACTATAGTAAACCATAAAAAAATAAATCACCATAAAATTGTGTTAAAAAATGCATATTTAGCCCCATGCTCGAATGCCCCCGCCCCCCTGTCAAAAACTGCTAAAATCCCTAAAACGAAAGAAAGCAGCAAATGAAAAAAGATTAACACTCACCTTTAAGTTTCTCTAATAACAACCTAAAACATGAACCTTGGTTGAAAAAAACTAAAGTTGTCCTTTAAGAACAGTGAAGTGCAATGACTTTTAAAAGTTCTGATTTTTAAAAGGCTAGAAACTGCCATCACAGATTTAGATGGAGCGAGATTCAGAATACATTACAGTATGAGTATCACATCATTCACAGTAACTACCTTGTATGATAAAAAAGAAAGCCTTGAAACCATCTCTCTGATAAAGAAATGCTCTACTGCTCTCTGCGATTATCATTACATCCCCCCTCGCCTGCGGTCTATCACAATCAGATCTTGCTGCAATCAGGTATCCATCATCCCCACGTGATGGCAAAAATATGATGGATACAGGAGTGGGTATCAGAGAAGTCTGGTTGGCTATTTGGTTATAACCAGTGATTTTTGAGTGGTGCAGCCACTCCATTGCAATGTGTGTCCCTGGGGCCATCCGTGGCTGGGTCCGTCCGAGCACAAAAATAGCGTTTGGTTGGTTTTCACCATCAAGTGTCACTGTTGCGCAGCCCAACACACACACACACACACACACACACACACACACACACACACACACACACACACACACACACACACACACACACACACACACACACACACACACACACACACACACACACATATTACATATATAGCTGCATATATGATGATTTCGGGTGTGACAGTATACAGTACAGTGACAGTAGGCTATTACAGTAGGCTACGGTAAAGGGACCCCCACACTGTAACACTGTCATTTCTCAACCGTTTCGGACACGGGCCGCCTCGTGCATTCCTGTGGGTCTGGAAGTTCCGGAGACCCCCCAGGAACCCCCACACGGACTTGCACCACTCAGTTCACACAGGTGTGATTTATTTTATTTTATTTATTCATCCAGTTGTTTCCAGCCTCATGTAGGATTTTTTTCCTACATGAGGCTGGAAACAACTGGATGAATACACTGACACTGACATCATTCATCAGCCTCGGCGAGGAGGTATGTGTCCCACTCCGCTCCAGGAAGGTCTACAACAAGTTGCATTAAATTTGATTGATTGATTGATTGATTGATTGATTGATTGATTGATTGATTTATTGACACTTGTTTACAACAAGGTCTACCATTTTCAATTAATCATATTTATATACTATGCTTTTTTATTAATTCATAACAAAGTCCATCCTCCTTTTACTTCGATCCGCCCTATATCATTTAACCATATCCTGGTTAACAGTGACCTCTGCTGTCCCTGCAGGGACATTGCTCCATGCATGGACACTACCGTGTTGTGCATTATAGATAGATGCACGCATATGCGCCTGCTTTTTGTAATATTTGGTTATAAGGTTTTGTTTCTGTGTGTATGTGCTTGTGTATTATATTTGTTGTACTGTGTGTCCATGTCATGTATGTAAAATCATTGCTGTAAATGTTGTTGTTTGTATACAGGGCGCCATTGGATTCACCTGAAATAAAGGTTTCAATCAATCAATATTACCTGATCTGTCTCCATGTAATTATTTTGTCATTTTGAACCCGAGCATCCATATTATGAACTGGCTGTTTTTGGTGACGAGATGAAGTAGCCTACGTGTAAAGGTGAATAGGTGAATAAAGCTGTCAAAGTAACAAGACCGGCAAACTAGGTTATTATTAGGAATAATAGAAGATGTATAATGAAATAGGCCTATCAGTAAACAGTGAGGTTCTCAAACTTTTCAGACTGATATTCTAAAGGCCTATTCATAGTCTGGATTTTCGGTGATGAGGTGACCACCGCTCCGGTGGTGAGCTGATCACCGGAGCTGAAATAACATTGAGCGGTGGTGAGTAAAAACAGAGAGATGGGCTGGAGCGGTGGCGGTGGTTTGCTCTTCACCGTGGCTCGTGACGTCATGTTGTAGTTCGGTGGTCACCTAACCACCGTAAATCCAGACTATGTATGAGCCTTAACTGGGGACACCCCACCCTGACAAGCACCTGGAGTTGTAGGGGCCAGTGCCGACTAACATGGGTCTTTCCCAGTAGAATAGATACTGGGAAAATTGAAGGCTCCTAAACGGTATTAAGTCAGACTAAATATTTTTCTTTAACATAGTAATCAGTCTCCGTAGAGACCGTCAAAAATTGACAAGGCCGACTATATTTCAAGTCGTCCCGTCGGGGTATTGGGTAAAGTTTTCAACTAGCAATAATCGCGCCTCGGATAAACCTCATAGGCTACGATACTGCCACTGCGCAAAGCTACCGTAATTGCGGCTCTGGGACTGATCTCTGTTTGCTCAATGAACGTAACGTTCGTGGTGTAAATACACTTTTATTTAAAATAAATGTTATTTCGATTCGAACCAAGAAGCAAAAGCGCAATAGTAGGCTATAGATAGTCGCCGCGGTTCAAAACGTGTTTCTTTTTAAGTTATTTCACGTTTATAATATTTTATCAAATATTTCGCAATGCATTGTGGGATTGAACAATTGTGATCATGTGATCCATGTGATCTGATGCTGTTTTTTATTTATTTTTAAATCTGGATTACTTTTATAATATTTAAACCGTGTCCGTAGACAGATAGCAACACACCGTTTGTTATTTACATTGTATAAACTATGTTTGCGCCACATAATAACATGAAAACCGTTGGTTAAGATAAGAATAATCTTATGATGTGCCAATTGAAAAGCAGTTTCCTCCTCGCGAGTTTTAAAGTCTGAAAAGGTCAATAATGATTACTATTCATTTATGACCGACAGTCCGACACATAAGAAACCTTCCGTCCCGGTGTTCCTGTCCCAAGTAACCATCTCTCCGCACACATGTGATTGTGATGACGTTACTGCTTCTAACCGGCAGATGGCGATATAGACCACCACAGCCATCACTGTTTACACAGAATAGGAGGGTAGTGTGTCACTGTGTGTCAGCCAAACCAGCAATCTACAGTGTCAGTCAGTATAATGGTAATGGGTAATAATCTTAGATGTAATAATGTGTTGTCTTGTCTGTCAACAGTGAAACTATATGTGTCCGTAACAGGCATCTCTGTATATGTGTGCAAATGTGTCAAAAGAGTCAAGCAGGATCCAGGAGTCATTAATCCAACAACAAGAACATGCATGGGGGTCAGGCTTAATTGGTTGTGGTGCCTGATGATGGCTAAGGACTGTCTGACTCTGTTTTATATCCTTGCTCTATATCTATATCTTGTGCCACCCTTAACCCTTGTTCCTAAACTTATTTGCTGCCAAAGTTTAAATAGGGCTGAATGGATGTTTTGTAATAATAATTAAAATCTACAAAATAACTACTATGGGCACGGTCACACCGCACTTTTATTCTGCATATGAGAGCGGATTCTGCCAATGCTTTTCAGTGGGAAAAGATTGTTTATTTATTTTAATTAATTATTTTTGCAGAATTCCGCAAATGGCATCAAACCGCTCCATTCTCACTGAAATGCATTGGCAGAATCTGCCCTCATATAGGATGTAGGATATGTAGTGGAGTAAAAAGTAGACAATATAGTAAAAAAGTAGCCTACAGAAAATTGGAAATACTCCAGTAAAGTAAAAGTAGTATACCTCAAATTTGTACTTAAGTAGCCTACTTGAGTAATGCTCACCCCAAAGCATGCTCGCCCGGATATCCGGCGATCTTGAGACGGTCGCCCATAGGTATTCCTAAATATAACCTCATAGGTTATATTTAACCTATGAGGTTAATAGGCCTATGCCTAAAACTAGGCCTATGCCAAAAAATAGGCCTATGCCTAAAACGGTGCTTGAACCTAACCTTAACCTCAGCAAAACTATATTTCTAACCTCATCCTCAGTAAAAACAAATACAATAATAGAAGAACTGATGGGGAGCATGTTTTGGGGAGATCAAGCCTTCTGGTTAGTTATGCTCACAGATGGTTCTGTAAAAGGATGAGAAACAGTTTGTAACACACCATTTGCAATGTGTTCAATGTAATTTGCTTGTTTACTTGTGGTTAAAGGACAACTTTAGTTTTTTCAACCAATGTTCATGTTTTAGGTTGTTATTAGAGAAAGTAAAAGATGTGTTAATTTTTGTCAGGTGAAACCTTAGAGTAGGCCTATATACTCTACTGGTGAAACCTGACTAACAACAGCTCATGAAATATAGAAGACCTAGTCATACATGACTGATTCATACTGGGGACCTAGTCACACTCACACATGCTGCTGTCATGTATTGGTTACTCAGGTCACATGACCAGGAAACAGGTAACAGGAAGCAGGTAACAGAAATCTTTAGAGACACCCAATGTTATGTAACATAATGTTATGATTGAGACTTATTGAGACCGGCCGCCGCCGGTTGAGAGGAGCGTTTGTTACTAAATAAAGAAACCAGTGCTTCTTTCACCTTAAAAATTGGCATATTGCAGTAATACCTGAGTCTGGCAAATAAAAAAATATATAATACAAAATGAAACTGATAATACATGTTCATGGTGCATAGCACCAACCTTGATTACACTGCCTATGTGGATATTTCAAACCTTTTTGTCTCACTTAAAAGTAGGCCTATAGTTTTATGGCATCAAAATGTTATGCCATGTAGCGCAGTTGCTGCTGTGTTTTGTTAATACCTTTTTATTTGCTGTGTAATTATTTGAAGACGTTTGTTTCTTTTTCTCTGAAGGTTCAGGAGCAAACACTTATTTTGGCTCTCAGCAGATAAGCAGTGTCTTGTCAGGTGTTAACGCTGCCTGCACTGACACATTACAGGGATTTGTCCCCGCTAGAATGTCAGGCCAATGAGGCTCAGAAAGGTAGGCTGGGATCAATGTCAGGGAGAGGTAAGTATGTAGATAAGGGGATTACTCCCATGTTTGCGGCATATAATCTCAAATGAATCCTGCCAGCCTCTGTTTCATCCTAACCTGGCAACGTACAAGTTTCACAATGCAGATAATTATAATATGCAAACCAAGTTCAATTCTCAAGATGATCCTTTTGTCACATACCCTTAACCCGTTTTTGAGGACACGTCTGGGTTGGTCATTTTGACTGTAGCGGTAATAATCTCCTCTAATTCCCTTGGGGTACACTGGCTACATTTTTCATATTAGAAAATGTCCCCCTTGTCTCATCAGCACCATCCAGTTAAGAGATTTGTGGGGTTCTGTAATCACATGGGGCATGCCATAGATGAGGTTTGTTTCAGTAGTTCATTCCTGCAAGGCTTATAGACCTGACCTGACCTGTTGAACAAAGATGATTCAATTGTAAAAGGGTCTGATTCTGTGGGAGCGGTTGAAGTCCCCTCAGGCTGCGAATCTCTCCCCTGGTGTGAGGCAAAGAGATGAAAATAGTGATGTGGCAGATGGCTTCGCTGTGGCAGCGATTCAGCACAGGCTGCTGGGCGGCTCTACAAAGTACCATGCTATTCAAAAGGGGGCCGGTGGGTGGCCATGGTCTTCAACATGCTGAGAGTCATTTTGGCCTCTGAACCATCTATCACATGGCTTTGCTTTACCACTTAAGCCCCATTTCATACTTTGTCGCGTGACAGTGCCAAGCATACATTGGCCGAAAATATATATAGTTTGCTTCATGATATGCCCAAACTAAGGATACCAGGTTGAAAGTGGTTTCAAAAGCTTGGAGTTGGGTTGGGGAGGGGGGATAAATATAATCCATGGGTCGGCAAGGCATCCAGTCTATGGATCAGCTTACTCCCTGTGGAGAAGCTCCTGGTGGGTCAAGTACAGTATGAATTTTGGTTGGGAGGAAATGCTTGGCAACAGAGCTCACAGGTTTCGGATGTGCCAAGTGGGCAGATACACAGCTTAGACCACACACACACCACACACAGCCTTGCCTCTAATCACTAATTCACAGAGCATATTCCGAAGGATTCTTTGAATCACCAACCAAGGATTTGGGAGGAATGGGATGATGTGTATTTAACAACTTGAACCCTAGCAGCATCCCTATTCTGGGCTTGTCATAATAGGCAAACATTATGTGAACACAAACCTATTAAACTAACAGCGTGATGAGGGGTCCAGACTAGATCCCTGGAGAACCCTGGGCAACAAAGTATATAGGGTATTAAAGTGGTTAATTTGTGCTTGTATAGTGTAATAATAAGTACAAGTATGAGTATAACTGAATGTATTCACCTGTCTGCAGTGGGAGCTGCAGTGCATTCTATCAAGTTGGTTTTATAGACATTTATTGATGCTGAGAGCTCCCCTGTCGACTCGTCTCCTACATTGGGCCACCCGGAAGATTCAGACTGAGTGAGCTGAGCAAACTGTGATTAGATTCAGCTGGGAGCAGGGTGAAAGGTGCAATGACATTTTTCTTGGCTAAAGTGACAGCTCAGCCACCGCAAAGTGACATCTGATAAACGGGACACAAATGTCAGTCACTGTGTCCTTTGGTTTCATCCATCCAAGAATCCGAGTCAGAAGCACCGTGGCAAAAAGACATTCTGCTCTCCATTTTGAATGTAATATGACTACACTCATAGATTCATACATACCCTCAAACATATGCAAAGGCTAAGCATATGCTCGCTCACACAGGCAGGCAGGCAGGCACGCACACACGCACGTCGTACGTACATACGTACATACGTACATACATACATACATACTTTTACAAGTTTCTAGCTTAAACTCGGACTCAGGGGGGTGGACGCCTCTGCCTTGCATAGTCCCCAGTGAATAGGCAGTTGGCCCTTCACTGGTAACCCTATTTTGGACTCATTTTAAATATATGAAGGTATTGCGGGCAGGGATTTTTACAAAAAAGCCTCCCCTTTTAAAATACATACACACATACATACCTACATACATACATTTCAGAAGTTTTAGCAGTTTTTAAGGACCCACTTTTAGGCCAGTGCACCAGTGCACCAGAGCAAACTCTTGCCTTTTTTAAACCCTACCCATTTTAACCAAATACATACATACATACAATTACATACATACAGGAGATGGCACTTCAACGTTTCTGTTCAATAAAACAATAGCATCCAGGCCTTGCTGTGAACTTTTACTCTTTTATGGTTTTAGGTGGTTTTAGAGGATGCATGGTTTCGGACCATGGTTTAGGTATGCAGTCTAACTTGGACTCAGGGGGGTGGACAGATGCGTCAGAATGTTTAAGCAGTTTTTAAGGACCCATTTTTAGGCCAGTGCAATAGAGCATGCTTTTGCCTTTTTTAAACCTCACATTTTAATCCAATACATACATACACACATACACATTCACACCAGCCCACACACTGCTGCTGCTCTGTTAATTATTCCTAGTTTGTGATTATTCCCAGGGTAAAGTCAGCCTATCTCTCCATTCCTCTTGCAACCTCATGTCTCTGTCACACACGCCTCCATGAGGAAGATGTGCTCTGCACGCAGTATATAATTCACCAGCTCACACATGCAACCCCCCTCTCACTGTATTAAGTCATATTGACAGTCGAAAGCGGTGCTTAGCTGGGTCAGGCGAGCCATTCAAATCAAACTGCTCCCCGTACTTTAAATAACCTCCTTCTGCCTCCCTGGCGAGGCATTCTTCATGCCTTGCTCACTCACTACCATGACAGCTTCCTGTGTCTCAACTGTCTCCATCTGTTATCCCCATGTCTTCAGCACTATATCTGACAACCTTCACCTGATGACAAAAAAGAGCAATAGTTGTCTTACAGTTTGTGACGATACGGTTACATACCAAAGACAGGCTACAATGCAAATGCATAGTTATACTTTGAGTGGGAGTGCTCCGGCAGTATGTGCAGGACTTTATGTTAATTCCATTTTTTACCACTTTCACCTTGGCTTCACTATTTTTGGCGTGTTATTACAGGTGACATTTTTCCTCCCCCCCCCCCCCCCCCCCCCCAAAAGTTTTCAAAAATAGCCAATCTATAAGCCTGCAACATGTATCAGAAAGTATTTGAGCTTGTAGATCTGCTATTTGTCAATCATCACGCAACAAAGTAAAGTGGTAACACTTAAAGTGCACATAAACTAAATGTATTATTAAGTAGTAATTCTTTATTCTTTTTGTTCACTGGGTACTGGGTAGAACACCAATTAAGTCTGCCAATTAAGTCTGCTAGTATTGATTCTCACTGTGACCACCCATGCTAAAATATGTACAGTATGCAGCCTTGATACTGTGCTTTGCATAAAACCATCTACCAAAATGTTACTGTTAATGGCAGACGATAAAATAATGAAGCAAGGATCCCTTGATGAATCAAGCTGTCAGATAAAATAGAATTCAGGTGTATTATGCCGTGACATAATGGATAATGCTTTTACAAATAAAGCATTAAAGTGGTAGTTCCTTCCTGACTAGCTGATAATTATCCGTTAACCCATTTAGGATGGAGACCCCTTTTGGTGTTTTAAGCATTATGTTATAAGAAAAAGGTTGAGCACTGCTGACATAGAAACATAGGTTTTTCAGAAAACTGTCAGGATTTAGAAGCGATTTTTAAAGAATCGTCCTCAGGTCTAAATGGGTTAAATGGCTGTTCCACAAACACATGCTATCCTTCTTACTCACAAGAATATAAACTGTTTCTCTAAGTGTGATGGCTAAAAACAAACTCATAGAATCAATATCCTCAACATGCATAGAGGAGAGCCTCAGCCTAGGCCCTCTACTCGTTTATTTAAATTTGTGATAAAACATCCAACTCAAGTCGTTGAGACAGTACAGTACAACACTCCTACCTGCCACCAGTAGAGGTCACACTATCCACATATCAAACAGATTCCCAACTCTAAACAGAGCCTGTGGTGGAAACTTGCCTGGTGGTGACAGCTTGTTTGATCATTGAAGAAGATGGAGACATACAACTGGTTGTATACAATGCAAATGCATGGCTGTAATCTTGTTTCAAGGTTAACCTGAATCTAATAGGCTAGCTCAAATTGGAATTATTTTCCATTACAGTGAACTGAGACATCTTAGCTCGGTTGGCATTGGCAACACCCCTTGCTATTGAGGTGGATGAGAGATTCAGAGACCCCATTAGGCTACTCTAGACAAACACGTTTAGACACGTTGAACACGCACCAAAAACAACCTTGCTCTAGCCTAGTCAGCTTCTTCTCCTCTCCTCTCCTCTCCTCTCCTCTCCTCTCCTCTCCTCTCCTCTCCTCTCCTCTCCTCTCCTCTCCTCTCCTCTCCTCTCCTCTCCTCTCCTCTCCTCTCCTCTCCTCTCCTCTCCTCTCCTCTCCTCTCCTCTCCTCTCCTCTCTCTCTCTCTCTCTCTCTCTCTCTCTCTCTCTCTACACCCCCGCTCCCCCCTCTCCATCTCAGGGTGTCTGTTTGCCTGACAGTTGTCTGGCTTGCCCCAGTTTCTCCTTGATCTCATCAGTCAATGAGAGGACCTGTGAAGGCCATCTCTTCCCATCTTGCACTGTGAATCTCTCAGCTTGTGTCGTGTTGTGCCAACTTGTGCCTATGTCAGCACTTTAAGGCACTGACTGACTCGTCACACACGCCCACACAGTCCCCGAATGGCCCCCGAGGACCTAGAAGGCAAATTACACGTCTCCCAAAACAAGACAGCCTCATTTGCATGGCCATAAATCAACTCCCAGCCACAACAAGTGTGCCAAACTGTGATGTTAGGTGAGATCAGACCCTGAGGCAGGGATAAACAATTTATCAATAACATGGGTGATGACGATAAGTCTGGTGTGGTCTGTGATGTAGTCACAACTGTCAAAAAATCCTAGACTATAGCCTAAGTTCATAAAAAATGAAGTCAGCCATTAAGTTCAATGAACAAGGATTGTTGTGAATATGTGCTGAATGTGCAAATGTCACGTTAAAACTAAGATATGGTAGGTATAGGCCTATTTATAGCCTAATAGAGTTATTACAAATAGGTAAACTACATCTACCGGCCAATAGTCAAACCTCATATTCAAGAGGAGCAATGTGGATTCCGTTCTGGCCGTGGAACGACCAGATCTATACTCTTGCAGGGATCCTGGAGAAGGCCTGGGAGTATGTATGCATATCTGGTCTACATGTGTTTTGTGGATTTGGAGAAGGCATATGACCGGGTTCCCCGGGAGGTTCTGTGGGAGGTGTTGCGGTAGTATGGGTGGGGGTAGGGGGACCTTGTTGAGGGCCATCCAATCATGTTGTCTCAGTAAAACAGCCCTCTCTCTCCCTCTCCACAAGGTGGGGTGAGTGCAGCATAGCATTGCAGGAGAACGTCGTCATTGTAGTAATCCAGCAGTGAGACCAGTGTCCATGACATCACAGACACTTAAATACTAAATTATCTAAAAACACAAATTACCCTCATAAAACCCCCAGGAAAGTGTTTCTTGTCTCCCAAACATCATTTAAATAAGAAATGGTTGCAAAAGGGGTGAAGTGCCCCTTTAATTAAGTAGCCTATCTCGGGTTCTTCATGAGTGAGAGGAGGACGGAGAAGGAGATCAGATGGAGAATCGGAGCAATCTTCGTTCATACTCACCTATGGTCATGTGTTTTCTCCGACGGGTGGCTGGCATCTCCCTTAGAGATAGACTCGGAGTAGAGTCGCTGCTTCTTCGTCGGGTAAGGAGCCAGCTTAGGTGGTTCGGGCATCTGGTTAGGATGCCTCTCTGGCATCTCCCTAGCGAGGTCCTCGACCTCAAGGCATGTCACACTGGGAGGAGACCCCGGGGCAGACCAAGGTGCAGTTGGAGGAAACACATCGACTCATCACTGCAGCCTTGGAACGGTGATTGTGAATCACCTCACAATGTTAATGATTCTTTACATACCTCCAGTTCTAGAAACACAGAATGGGGGGACTTATTTATTATTTCAGCTCTAAGGTATGATATGGTGAGTGGTATTCCCCTTTAAGTACACTTTGATACCTATTACAGATACTTTTGTACTTTTACTACATTTTTAATTCAGGAATTCTACTTGTAACAGAGTTTGCAGTATTGACAATGATACTTTTACTTAAGTAAAACAATTGAGTAGGCTACTTTTTACAACACTGTACTTAGCCTACTACATAATATTATGAAGCTAATACAATCTCCCATGGACAAGAAGGGATTCCATCTGGGACATAGCCTAACCTTAGAGGTCTTTCACACGGGGATCTAGGCCTAATTAAGTTAGCTTCCCTTAGAAGTTTAGTGGATTGCAGCTTTAAAATAATGTAAATGTATGTATACATTTTAAGATACGGCTCGTTTATTTTTTTTTATTGCAAATCAGTAGCTACAATACACTATAGAATAGATTTATGACACGACACACGTACAAGCCTATCAAGGAAAGATGGAAGATATGTCTGAAGTATGAGCCGTGGAACCATCTTCTGAATCTATACCAGTGGTTCCCACTGGACCCCTAAATTGACATTTATCAGCCCACGGACCCCCATTTGAAAATATATGCCAAGGACTCCCATAAGAGAAGATTTATATGGTTCTAGCAGTGATTCTCAACCTGTTTAATTTCAAGGACCCCCAGGTTTGACATGCATTTGTCTACAGAACTTCTGTAGACAACGCCCTGGTAACGTCTGTCCCAACAGCCAGGAATCTTGGTGTTGTCCTGGACAGTCAGCTCTCATTCAAAACTCACATCACAGCTGTCACTCGATCCTGTAGGTTCACACTCTATAACATACGACGAATTAGACCGTTCCTCACCCAGGAATCAGCCCAGCTCCTAATCCAGACAACAGTCTTGTCAAAACTCGACTATTGTAACTCCCTCCTTACTGGCCTACCAGCTTGCACACTTAAGCCTCTCCAGCTGATCCAAAGTGCCGCAGCTCGCTTGGTCTTCAACCAGACAAAATTCTCACATGTCTCCCCCCTGCTCCGTTCCCTCCACTGGCTCCCGGTCGCTGCCCGCACAGAATATAAAACTCTGATGCTGGCATTCAAAGCAACCAAAGGTATGGCTCCCCCATATCTTGCAAGTATGATTGAACCCTACAAACCCTCCCGCGCACTCAGATCAGCCAACGCAGGGAAGCTGGAAGTACCCTCACTAAAAACGCCGGGACAACGCTCCACACGTCCCAGACTCTTCTCCCTTCTGGCTCCAAAACTGTGGAATGCACTTCCCATTGCAGTCAGAACTGCAGCATCACTCCCAATCTTCCGCCGTAGTCTGAAAACCCACCTTTTCAGACTCCATCATGGCCCATAGCACTTACCCTACCCCCTTAGATAGCACTTCCGTAGACTTAGATAGCATTTGATACAGACTTATAGCATGTTATGTAGACAGCACTATAATTGCTCATAGTCATAGCACGCCATAGTACATTATGTATAGCATAGTAGTATATATGTATAGTTTCATTATATAGATATTCCACTGTTACTTTCTTAGCTTACGCATGTTTCATGATAAATGCTTTTATGTGATGTATTCCCATGCTTTTGTTCTTGCTTAATGTAAGTCGCTCTGGATTAAGAGCGTCTGCTAAATGCCTAAATTGTAAATTGTACAGAACCCCATTTAATGGCATTTCTATCTCTGGGATCCCAATTTATATTGTAAAACCAATGTTAATTTAACTCTGAGACTGAGTATACACTTTCAGGCCCCTTTTCCACTGATACAGTGTGCGGTGGTGGTGCCATGGTGGCCTGGTGGGCACTGGGTGGATATACTACTGGCCAGAGACAACTTTCTCCCGTTCTCATGTCTTCCTTCATGTTTGTTGTCACCGCCAGCGCCAGCGACCACACGGCCGTTGGGTGGGCGGTCTATTGCGTCCACCCACTGGAGTAGTGATCCGGTGGGAGGAGAATCATTTCCATTCCATTCCGTTCTCCGTCGCGCCGCCGTTGCGCCTCTAGCGCGCATTTCCATTCCTTCCTCTTTTCCAGGCTGCTTCAAATGTCTATCGGGAGGCGAATGCGTTGATCGTACAGGTGTGTCGCTGCACGCACGGCGTTGGAAGACACGCGCGCGCGCACACGCACGCGCGCACATACACACACGCACACACCTGGAACCGTCATGTGACTCGCTACCTGGGCGTGGAGGACTCAGGAGGAGATTGGAGAAACAAAGTCCGAGATTTCCGACACTCTTTTGTTGAGTTGCTCCCCGTATGTGTGTCTGACTGTCTCTGCTCGCTTCACCACCAGACAGCCGCTTGCTTTCCACGGAATTAGTGCCTTACTGCCTTCCCTGCCCGACCATCAGAGGACGCGAGGAGCGTAACATGTGAACTTGTTTATGGACTCATGCTCTATTTCATAACGGGACGACTCGGAAGCTGGGAGCGTTCGCGTCTGTACAACTACTGTTCACCTCTTTCCTCCAAGGTGAGTTACGTTACGGACCGGGACCCGCCGGGGAGTGACCTCTCTCTCTCTCTCTCTCTCTCTCTCTCTCTATCTGTCTCCCCTTGGGGAGGGAGGAGAGGAGACACTGACATCTGATTTGAGCTGTTTCGCGACAGCAGCAGCATGTATTCTAAAAACACATGTAAATCATGAAAGTTTCATTTTGATGCACAAAACAATACGACGCTCGCTGTTCGTGCTTAATGTACAACCGCCCGCAGACCTTATTCAATTTGAGATAGAAGAACATATAGGCTACGCATACCATTCCAATTTCCAAGTGATTATAAAACACTCATGGCATGATATGGCACGAGCATTGCTTTGTAAATTGTGATACGTATTGTTAGCCTATGTCTGTCTCCTCGGAGCATTTAAACAATAGAGAGCTTATGCGAAAAATGAAACTATCTTGTCCTAATCACATAGGATAGGGTAGCTATAATTCCGGATGTATGTGACATAATCATTTACGCAGACACAGTCTCAGAACAAAAATAATAAAACACTTGTGACTAAGAGTCTTACAGGCAGCTATTTGAAGGTGGTATCCATTCATACACATACTGTAACACATCATTCAATTAAGAAGAACACCTTAAGCTCAATTCATCTTTGTAGTAATTTCCGGTGTGAGAGAGCCTGTTTCTAAACAGCTGTGTAGGCTACTATGTGTGGGGGGAAAGTCCCTTCACAACACAACAAGCATGCATAGTAGTAGCAGACGCAGTTCTTCATTCAACTCACAATGAAAGAGGCATGGTCATGTTCTGCTTTCCTAACCTCCAATAGAGGCTTTTTACATAACATCTGAGTGTGTAGGCTAAGTACTAAGTAGTATAGTGAACACTGCATCTCTCCTGTGTGTGTGTGTGTGTGTGTGTGTGTGTGTGTGTGTGTGTGTGTGTGTCTGTCACTGTGTGTGTCTTTTTCATCTCCTTTGTGGAGAACACTGAAACAGAAACTCCATTCATGTCCCGGGTTGAGTCTCCTGAGACTTACTGTCAGTCTGTGTCTCTCTGTCCCTGGCGCAGCACTCAGGAGATAACTGTACTGCCTTGTTGTCCCTCTAAATCGCCCTTTTATTCGTGGCCTTGACATCTCCCGTCCTCCTACATGCAGCCCTGCAGGACATGGTGATGCTCCCGGTCTCCTGGGGATTATCCCCATTAAATAACATTATACAAACGTTCTCGTAGTGGAAATGGATTAGTGCGCGGGAGGCTGGGGGCTGGGGGCACGTGTGGGCATGCAGGACGGATGGCTGGCGGCTGGGGTGGGGTAGTGGTGGTGGTGGTGGTGGTGGTGTTGGTGGCTGCTGGGTACAGGGTTAGAGTGAGGGTCAGCCGGCGGACTCTTGGCTGGGCTTCCAATGGAAGCCATCTGCTCACAGGGACAGACGCAAGCAGTTGAAAGCCAAGCAGTTATCTGCTTCACTCACTCATTCCCCATGGTCTCTCTCTCTCTCTCTCTCTCTCTCTCTCTCTCTCCCCCCTTCCTTGCCCCCACAATGCTTCATTCAGGGTTTATCTCCCACACTATGAATAAATAGAGACACCTTATCTGTGCAGAGGAGAGTGGTGATAAATGTTTTCTTCTGTGCCCCTGCAAGGGTGAAAAAGACAAGAATTCTGCACTTCTTCATCATAGCTGCTCTCTTGTCAGGACACGGGAGAACAGGCATTTCCCATTCGGGTCACATGCCGGGGTTTCACAATCCTACAATGGTCCCAAAGGGTTTAATGCAAGCTCAAACTCTCTAATACGACAGGAACAGAGGCGATAAGAGATAACCATGTCAGGCATCTCACTCTAGGAGGGTCTTTTCTTCTCTCTTGGTAATAAGCAGTCAAGTCACGATCAAGTTCATGATGATGTCTATTGACTTATCACTGTCTGAGATCCTACCAGTTGTGTTTTTACATATTTGCTATAGTCGACCAGAGTTCATGCTGTCCATTACATTTTCATATAAAGCACTGCATTTCAGAGAGGGCTGCCAGCAATTTATTTTCGAGGTCACATGCATTTGAACCCATCCCCCCCGTCTCCTTTTGTTTACTTCCTACCAGATTATTGACTTCTGTCATTTCCATTTCAGGAGGTCTGACCACAATCCACAAGAAGCAATCCCCTGCAGCTTGCTGACAAAACACTGCAATATTTTTGTCCAAGTGCATTTTTTTAATGTAGCTTCTCTAATAAGAGAACAGGAATGTCTATCTGTCTTACAGAAATATTTATTGCAGAAACAGCGTTTTAGTCAATTGACCTTCAATCAGGTATCTGAGTCAACTGAATAGCACAAAAGAGCAAGGCCCAATCAAGAAGCCACGCCAAACAGTAAGCTTCTGTAATAACCCATACATTATCATAATTATTCATGGTTAGGGATAATTGGAGCCTGGAGGTTGAATTCTTATGGTTTACATTGTCAAAACCCCTTTCCCATTAAAATTGTGCTAGGCACAAAATGTGGTCTAAATATCATACTACGGTATTACTACTTACTATAGTAACTGTAGTATAGTTGTTATAAATCCTGGTCACTAAACTGCCTCCCCCTGGCCAGCCGGGGCGCCTGATGGAGGGGAAAGGAACTGGTTGGAATAACGTGTTGAAGGAAGCATGAGTTCAAGTCCGTTGCTCTCCCCTTGTCCCCCATATATGGGGACTAGGTTGGTAGAGGGTGTGTAGAGCCCAGGATCACATTAGATGATTGACACAGGGGTGAAAAATGGGTTACAAAATCGTGGGATAAAAATTATATATAAAAATTAAAAAAAGTATAGTTGTTATACCATTTATATTTGTATGTGTGTGCGCGCGTATATAGAGTATATTTGTTAGTTGTTATACCAGCCATGATACTCTCGTAAACATATTGGTCATAAATTGGGTGTGGCACTCTTGAGCTCAGATGCAGTTTGTACCTGGTACCTCCTGTCCAAAGTCCACATACTGTAGGCTTCAGGCCAGGGAAGTATGAGCAGATGTGAGTGAAGGACGTGTCAGCGTGGCATTAGTCAGCTGAACCTGGGGAATAGAGATTTTCTTCAGATTGGAAATGGGCTCGTCTTCTTGTGCCGGGGGATTATCCCTTGATGAAGGGACGTCATGCAGAGTTGGGCTCCTGATCTTAGCTCCTCATGGGTTTTACAGCTGACACCCTCAGACACCCTGCATGAACTTCATGGCCTCGTCCCAAATCATTACCTCACCCGCCTTTCCCTGTTCCGCTGTCACGTGCATCTCTATATTCCATCTAGTGCACTAGTTCCCAAATAGGATCCATTTGTGGGTCGCCGTTCCATTTTTATGCAGGGTCCCAATTTAATATCCCATTTATTGTTTTTAATTATTTCAAAAGATTTACAATTCTCTCCTCCAAAATATTTTTTTTAAAAGATTTAGATTAAGAACTTCTTAAACATGTATCTTCGAATTTATGTGAGCTTGTACTATTTTCACTACTTCTTAATAAGAAGTAGTGAAAATAGTACAATCTCACAACAGCGTTACTAGTTTGGGTCCCGGGCAAACGTCTAACTTCTATTTTGGGTCTCGACTCTCGAGATAAAAGTTTAGGAACCACTTATCTAGTGTACTGTGTGTAGGGTCCACCGGTCTAGTACGATCCCGATTTAGGATAGTCCTAGCCCAACAATTACTGATATTTTGGCTGATAATAAAGCAACATAATGGCCAATATATCGGCCAGAGACCAGTATATCCATCTGACTCTAGTAATGTGTTGTCCACCATTCCATTCCACTCCACTTCACTTCACTTCACTCCACTCATGCTCTGTGTGTTACCTTCCCCCCATGCACTTGAGCTCAGTTACAGCTGATAACAGAGCCCATGTGCTAATGACAGGCCTGCGAGGTGAGCTCACATTCATTCTCACGCTTGCTCCACCAACAGCTGGCTGTGTGCGGTTTGCCCAGCATACCTCTATAACCACCATCCCACTGCTCGGCAGTACCCAGCGTAGAGTTCACCGGAAGTGCATATATTATCCACATGAATGAACTGTAGCAGCATCCCTTTTCGTCATAATGGGCGAACATTCGGCTAAAAAAGCAGATCTGCAAGCTCACAGATACATAGTGAGCTTGAACAGTGGCTATTTTCGGCAAAGATTTGATGTAGAGGGAAAAAGGATTGTGCCGAGACCCCTTGGGGGACCACGGTACTATATGGTTTAGCTGATTAAACTGCTATATTGATCATATCATCCAATTTCCAGACTTCCATGTCTGGTTCTACAGCTTTGAATGGTTCTACAGCCAAAGACCAACACAGAGGGGTTAAATTTGCCCTTTAAATGACCTTGATGCATGGGCATTTGGGTGGTACACAGGTAAAGTTCCTGCCCACCGCTGAGATTCGATTCCTCCTCTGCTCGGTGCATTCGGCTTTGCTGGGTCATGCTTATTAGGTGGTTTGTGTTTTTTGTTGTTGTTGCTGCAAAAGCGACTCCTACAGGTCAGTTGGGGCGCCTGTTCAGCAGGGAGAGCTAAAGTCACGTCCGGTAAAAATAAGTAACTGGTACACTCACAGAGTTAAAGTGGTCCTTCTTGTAATTAAAAAGTTTGAGAACTACAGGTATTGTACTTGTATAGCAGACGTGATCCACACATGCCAGCTCTGACAATGTTATTAAACTGTTTTCGGGAAACTATTCCAAAATGTGTTTGATCCGGTTCTGGATCCCATCGGACTAGACATGGTTGTCTCTTCAGATTAAACTGTACAGTTTAACAAGACTAATATATGAGGGGAATAAAACATTGAAAGACATAGACAACGCACATCCTCCAACTTCAGTGCTGAACTGCAAAGGCAGCATATTTGAACAAGGGCTCACAACTCACTTTTAAATGCTCCAATCTTTCTTTCCAAAAGCAGCAGACAAAAAAGACAAAATATTACACACAAATTGTAAAAAACAAAGATGATTTACAAGCTCGCTATACAGTACATCGTGCAATGCCACCTCAATCTGTAGCACGAGGCAGGAGTGGTCCTGCCATGCAGTGTCAAGTGTCGGGCATCACGTTTTAACTCCATGTAGCTGGCTTCCTCTGAAAATGACTCGTAGCCTGTCGCTTTGTCACCGACTCACCGCTATTGTGCAGCGTGAGCGTGACTCTTCCTCTCATTCTCAACGCCACGCACACGATTCGGAAGAACAGAGGACTTGATGTATAGTGAACGTGCATGCGCTCCTTGAAAGAGATAAATGATTTAGGTTGAGCTGGAGTGGGCTTAATTGCTTGGATGAGCGGTTGTAGGCAGGATGTTATGCGCGGGGACTGAGACATCCTAATATTTCAAACAGGCGATTAAGCCGGGAGGGAAGAGAATTGTAATGATACGAGGGGTCGATGATGGGGTGGAGTGAGGGTGAGGTGGAGGGGACTATTTAAGAAAGTCAGCCCAGAGGAAAACATGATCTTTATTGCTGCTTAAAAGATGGCATTAGCAACGACAGCAGTGTTTGCTGTCAAGAAGAACCCTTAGGTGGTTCAGCTAGTGACTGGGTGCTTGTGATGAGATGAGCTCACAGTATAGTCATGACAGCCTCTCTCTCTCTCTCTCTCTCTCTCTCTCTCTCTCCCACATCCCTGTGGCAGCCAAACTGACAAGCTGACAGACACACAGCATTTGCAAAGGCCTTTTAATGCTGCTTGCTTCTGCTTGCTAGCTGCCTTTTTGTATGTCAGCCGACCCAGGATGCACACAGGACACCAGAGAAATGACTAGTCTAGACTAAGTATAACAACTCTAAGAATGATTTACAGCCAGGCACGAATATCTTGGTCAGATGGTTTGTTTTGGCCTCCACCAAATAGTGAATGTGTTTTATGCATTGGTAATTGGGCCTCGTACATGTTGCTAGTCAAAATGGCATTTGCTTCAAGTCATGAGAGAGAAAGAAGTACCATGCCCACTTCAATCAACTCAGAAGGCTGCAATTTTTCTCCAAAATATTCCAATTATTAAATGTATGCTCCATCGTAGGATTGTATCACACTTAAAATGGCAGATGCACAACCATGTGAACTTGTAGATTGTGTCCTATTTGGGGGGGGGGTGTTTGTGACACAGTCGTACGACGATGACGTATACGTTGTTTTGTCTCATTGCAAATCTCTGATCTGAACTAGGCTTTAGTCCAGCTCTCTGATTTGCAATGAAAAGAGTGCCATGTGATATTTTAGACTTGAATATAGTCACTTCTCTCATTCTAATGAAGATGACTTGATGCATCATCTCGGCGCAAATGGATGGTGCTTTTGTTGGAAATGACAGCTGGGTGATATATTGCTCTCTTTGAGATATTCAGGCTTTGAAAGCAGACCTTGACTTAGTTGAGTTATAATTGAAAACGTGCAGAGCCAATCTCTCCACCTGTAGTTTTTTGTTCTCAAATGAGTCGCTCCCACTTTGAGTGGCATTTAATCCTCGCTGAGGCACCAGTGTGGGTGCAATTCGTTTCTATCCATGTGAGTAATTTCGCAGTTAATCCTCATACTGACCAATTTACACCCACCAAGATCATTTTTAATTATCACCTCTGCTTTACAGCTAATATGAGATCCAGCTGTTTTATGTTACTTTGGTAGTGGCTGGTGAATATTGGACCTCTTCTGTTTTTCTTTTTTTTTCTTTTTTCATGCTCACTGGGCGATTAATTATGAAGTAGCAAGCGTGGGCCACCGCCCACCGCCAGAGCTGGTGAGCGACAGATGGGTCAACTCACTACCAGCAGCTGGAGATCAAGGTCACACCAACCCGAGATGTAGGAGACAGACAGAGATAAAGTGCCAAGATAGTTGGTGGGTGAAATTAACATTATTAGTACACTTTGCTTTTGAAAGCATTATTGTTTTCAGGGATATATTTGTGTGGCTCCAGTTACCCGCATGTAATCGAAACATTTTAGAAATGACATAGAACTGACGGAGAATGCATGACATGTTTGATCAGAGATCTTTACTTGCTGAAACTATCTAAATTCAATGTAGGCCTAGGGGGCAAGGGCTATAACTAGGTGCATTGCATTTATTTTTTCCACAGATATATCAGCAGGCGCATATGTCCAATTATGCAAAACTAAGACATGTGACACAGGTCAAACACTGGGTGAATTTTAAGACAGGATGTTGCAATTAAGTAGGACATGCACTATCTGGCCGAGCCACTAGGGCAGCCCTTGCAGGCATAATTACTAAACATTGACTGCTGCAATAGCCTGCAAATTACCACAGGCTGTCTCTCTGCCATTGCTTCTAATCAAGAATGGTTCTCTGGTTCGCCTAATGGAAAAGGTATTCATGTGCATGTGCATAGTCCCTGGACTACAACTTCAGTTATATTTCAGAGAAAATCTTTAACTTCATTTAAAGAGAGACAAACCCATACAATTTCTTCCCTTATACCCACATCTTTATTTAAATATGTTTGAGGAAATTATGAACACGAACAGGCTGTCATGCTATCATAATTCACATCACAATTGTTCTAGTGGAATTGTTTTTGTCTTCGTTAATAGTACGCTGCAATACTTGTGTGTTCCCTTTTCATAAATGAGCTTGGGATCATGGCCTTTCCGTGGCCTGTGTTCCAAAGGGGACCTATTAAAACAACCCTTACAGGAATTCTTCAAGTGTCTGAGCCTCGAGTTAAATGTCACCACCGGATCAGCCGCCTCTCATGTGTAAACTGAAAGGCTGGCTTAGTGTTGCATTAGACTGTGATGCGGTGCACTAGTGGCTGTGGCTGTATGCGCTCTGAATGGAGGATTCTTCTCAGACTTCGTTATAATGCAGTCCAGGTAAAATGGCACTGAGCTTCACATTTGCCAAGTTTGGTCAGCAGCGTCTGTGGTATATCACTCTAGAAGGTGCAGTATAAACACCACAACAGCGGCCAGGGTTTTACCTTGGCATTGGGTTTGTAATGTCTGGTCTGTGAGGACCAGTTGCTTGTGGCGGAGGAAATCTACGGCCTGCTGTGCATTCCTCTGTGGAGTGGTAGCGGTGAACAGCCCGGAATCTTAGCTATGCCTATTAGGCAGCCAAGAGCAGTTAGCAGGCCTGAGCGACCGACCGTTGTGCATGGAAACACCCACCGTCCATGTGTTTATCTATTTACAGTTTTGTGCTTAAGCTATATCAATCACCCACACACGTACTATTCAAATGCTACTACTATACTTCATTAGCATAGAATACTGCCTCTTTCTCCGCTTCCATTTCTCCATATCTCTCTTCCTCTTTCTCTCTTGACCTCTGTTTTCCTGCTCTGATAATTTTCCTTCCCCCCTCCTCTCTGGCTATAGTTTACTATTCTTTTTTTTTCTTTGTCTTTTCTTGGCCGCCGTCCCTGTAGCCTGCTATGTGGATATTAATCCTGGTGTTTCAAACCTGCCTAGGGCTGAAATGTGGATCTGTGGAGGTGTCACCATAGCTGTGCATCTTGGGTGTCTGTGCGGTGCCCCCCAGCCCCACTCCTATTCACGGAGCTGTGATGACACGCATTATTCCTCTCTGACTCATCTGGGCAGCAGCCTCCTCAAAGCCTCTCAGATTTTGGTTTTGCCTCTTAACTTAAAAAAGAAGAAGCTGTGATGTGTTTAATGCCTGTCTCTGCATTTCACAGAGAGCAGGCATCTGCCAAGAAATATGCCTTTCGTCCCGGTCCCCCCGCCTGTGCATAGCTAGTCAAGACATGTGATGTTCATGCAGAAAACTTGCCCTTTTCACACAGTTTGTTTAATGTCCCCTGGACACAGTGTTTCCTAGTGTTCCCCGGTTCCCCCTTTCATAGAGCTGTGTTTATAGTTCCTCCACACAGGAATTTTCCAGTTTTTAACTAAACAAAATGACAGGCAGAGGAGAACCAACATCACAATCCCGACCACATGCCGCTGAAAGAATGCTTAAATATTTACAAGACCTCGCAACACATGCTTACCCAGCCACTCGGCACCCCCATGTGTTCTCTTCCTAGTTTTTAACTCGGCTGTGTGGTTGCCTCCTCCCGTACGAGTTGCGTCTATTCTACGTCCTGTCTGGGGTGATCCCACGTCATTGATCCCTCTGTGGCACTGGGCCCTTTAATTACAGTCATTAGCTCAGGAGTAAATCTGGTGCCGGGGTTGGAGAACATTATTACCAAGACCTTGTTTCGTTCCCTCCGTGCAGGCTAATATTGTGTGTGTTGTGAAAAAAGGCTGCATGCCCCAGCTACAATGTTGACGGCAATCACACTGCCAAAGTGGAGCCCTATATCGCCAAATCTCTTCAGTAGATTTTCTTCTTTTCTTCTGTCGCCTCTCATCCTTTTTCAATTTGATGTGGAATGAGTGTGTGTATAACAGTGTGTGTACAACAGTAACAGCTTATGGCAATGTAAGAGATTGGCAGCTTGGCACAGCCTTGCTATTGGTCGGCCTGTGCTCGGTGGCAGAGCAACCAGGCCAGAGTAACCATTTATCTACCACTTCAGAGCACCATTAGGACCTCTCTGTTCTCTCTGTCTCTGTCTCTCTCTCTATCTACAGTAGATGTTTAACTTTAGCGCCATTGTTCTGTCACTCCCCTTTCCGTCTTTTGTCTGCAGTCAGGATGTCATTGCACCGATTCCTCAGAGTGCAAATGTTTAATTAGTCATATCTGGAGTTGGTTTCTTCTGTTGGGGGTAATGGAAAAATTTGAGAATGCATGTCTTTGTCCCACTGGGTCTTTCATAGTGTCTCTCCACCTTCCAACATGGAAAACAAAAGCGTCTCCCCACAGAGCAGAGTGATAAAGCAGAACATCTGTTCCACGCCTAAGATGTAAACAAAACCAGCTCTACTCACCAAACCCTCTGAGATGATCAAATATAGTGTTTTCATTGGATCATATCTGATATGGATGTGTGCAGCCAGCTTTACTCAGCCTCACCACAACCCTCCTCCAGCACTGACCACACACTGTCCGGGGAAATTACAATAAGCTTATTCTGGATGCTCTGCATGTGACTCACAGGCTATAACTGTACATTTGCTGTGTCAGTTAAGTGGTACTTGGGAGGCCGGCCGGTGGTGATGATGATGAGACCTCTTTATATTTAGCCCTGGCCTGGTGACGGCAGGGAACAGCCTGACCTGGCTCCGGACACAGGGATGCTGGTGAACTAGGTCAAGCCTCGGAAAAAACTGATGCACCCGTGAAACCCATCCTGTCAGTGAGTCTGTCCAATCCGTCATGCTGTGCATCACCGCTGAGGAAGTGTTGAGTGGGTTTCTGGGTTAGAGTAGTAGGCTCTGAGCTTCCGCAGCCAAATGAAAGAACACAGGCCTGTCTTTGTCTAGAGGCATTCACCTTAAAGGTCCTGGCCGCCCATGCTAATGTCGCTGACGGAAGCCGGGCTAAGCTAGGCCTCCATATTTCAGGGTCGTGTAAGCAGCATCGGACCTCCCGCAGAGCTCAGCTCAGGCAAAAAAAAAAAAAAAGATTCCGTCGGTGGTATTAAAAGCCAGTGGTTTTTGCTGTGTGCCAATGAGAAAGCCACTCATTGTGCAAACAGTGAATGCCGAATGCGAGGTAGAGAGGGCCCTGCCTTCACCCAGGCAGCCTGATCGATTCGCTGTTTGCCCTGTCTTGACTAAGTGCAAGCTCACACTCCACACCCCGCCACCCAGGAAATAATCCAGAGTTCGAGCAGTGTTGCCTGCTTCCCCTTAGCCTCCCTACGCTACACTTGCGCACACACACACACACACACACACACACACACACACACACACACACACACACACACACACACACACACACACACACACACACACACACACACACACGCAAGACAGTGAGTCCACATGCTCTCTCTGACTTACTGCCTAAGGGAGCTGGGCAGCGAGCCACGGATCCATGAATTCCTCATAACACAATCTGTCGGCTGATCAATAATTCAATTGTTATCTGTGAGGCAAGCATGGATCTCTGGTTCCAGCCTCGCCTTCCTCTTAACAAGGCGGGCGCATAGTGTGTCCTTGGATGGGCTTATAGGCTGGCTATGGGTGTACAGGTGTACGTGTGTGCGTGCTACAGCATGTGTCCTTGGCCTGCATGTGCCCATTAGACGGCATTAGCTCGTTGTTGTCAGACACTTACGAGTGTAGAGGTGTTTGCGTAGCGTTGGTTCCCCATGAGCACAAGGGAGCGGCTTTGGCCATTGTGGGGTAGAAAAGAAAGATTGTTGTCTCTCTGTCCAAAGAATGAGCGTCTCTGCACCGCTAACGTGCATGCGTGCGTGTGTGTGTGCGTGCGTGCGTGTGTGTGCACGGTCCGTGACTCCCTGCAGGCAGTCGGGGAGGGGGAATCAAAATTGGTGGATCTCATTAGAAGGTATGGAGCCTGTAGAGAGGGCAGCGGCTAAGTCCTCTGATTAGTGGGGCTCAGGCAGGCTGGCTGTGAGCGGGGGGGGGGGGGATCGTCTCAACCCTTTCCAACCCACACTTGGGGGGGCCCATCAAGCCCAAAGTCCCTCCCTGCGTCCTCGCCATGGGCCCCTGGGCCACAGCAGACAGTGTCACGGACAGCACACAAGGACACGGATATGTACCCAACCTCCCCACCACCACCACACCACCAAGCACTCCCTCCCATCTCCAATACTTCATATCGAGAGTCTAATGGGCTGTCTGTGTCTGCTACTTCCAGGTCTGCTTTTTATCCGTCTTTGAGTGGTTTATCAAAGGCCACATTCAGTCTTCCTCGCGGTCTCTCTCTCTCTCTCTCTCTCTCTCTCTCTCTCTCTCTCTCTCTCTCATAGGCACTCACTCACTGTGTCGTTAGTGACTCGTTCCAGGGCCCAGACTCCCATCAAAGCTGGCTGACCATGATCCATGGGTGACTTTCAGTGTGTGTGCGTGCGTGTGCGTGCACGTGCGCGGTGATATGGGATAGTTTTGAAGGTTGATCTGTCTGCCTGACTTTGGACACTTTGACGATTTCTTCTCCATGGCTCCTCTCTCGGTCGGTCTGCCCGTCTCTCTCTCTCTCTCTCTCTCTCTCTCTCTCTCTCTCTCTCTCTCCCTCTCTCTCGTCCTCTGTGCCTCTTGATTTAATGTCCTTCCAGATAAAACAATGCCAGTAACTTCTTTGTTTTTCTGTATCTGTCTCCGCCTCCGCCTCGTTCTCCCTCTCTCTCTCTCCCCCCCCCTCTCTCTCCCTCTCTCTCTCTGATAACCATGCTTGCTATCTAAAAGTAGGCTCTGGCAGCGGTCTCATTCTATTCATATTGCCCCCTCCTCTCGTCCCCCAACCTCCCAGTCCCCACTCTGCTCTCCTGTTCCGGAATGTGAGGGTGTATTGTGCGTAATCAGTAGATGGGTAGAGGTTAGGGGGTTTTTTTCTCCCATTTTTCTCCCTTATTCTTCCCCTCGTTCTTTTTCTTTCCCGGGCCTGCTGTACGTTGGGGTGGAGGAGGAGGAAGAGGAGGAGGAGGAGGAGGAGGAGGAGGGAGTGATTATATGGATGAAGGGGGCCGGTGTGTATCTGCTGACTGTCAGTTCCATTAAGTGTTGCTGCGGCCCTCACCCCCACAGCCTTCCCAGGGCCGATATGCCTGGTTCAGGCTGTATAAAAGCTCAAGGTCTTCTTTGTCCAATGCCCAACCTTTCGAAACCACAAAAAAAAGACTGACTCCAAAGATATGCTGTAATTACAAGACACTTTTGTCTATAAACTTTTGTATTTTCTTTACCCCTTTTCGCACACAGTTGGTTTTTTAAGGCGCCTTTTTATCGCACGCAGCATTTTTTGAGTGGTGTCTGTTAGTTAGAGACTAGTCATGTTTACTTGTGCTGGTGTCATTGTTTGGCCTCGATTTTCCACAAGGGTTGGCGTCGTGGTGGGGGTGGCGTGGGTGTTGAGAGATTGAATCACTGTGTGGTCCTCAAAACACACTGAGAAAGTCTTGAAGAATGTATAAAATCAGGAAGAGAAAATGGGAACAAAGGAGCGGATCCGGCACACCAGAGCTTGCAGTTGCAACTCGGCCGTTTCATTCAGATAAAACGTTTCGATCCACCAAGGACATCCCTGAGGTCCATGAGGGTCTCTCAAAGGTAAATTAACGCTCAGGACTTTGCTGTGCACCGCATCTAGCGTGTCCTTGCTCACACAGTCTCTCTCTCCCCCCTCTCTGTGTCTCTCTCTGTCTTTGTCTCTCCTCACACTGGGGTTCAATCAATTAATAAAGCCTGACATTTATTGGCGAACACACAAATGAAGCCAGCCAGGCTCTCTCGGTTCATTCTTGTATGTGTTTGTTTTACATAATTATCATTGGGCGTCCTGCTCCCTGGACAACGGCACGCCATCAGAAGACAAAGTGCCTCAAAGGAATTGGGTTGGCTGATGCTGAGCAAGCTGCTCTCCTAAAGGGCGGTGCGGTGGCCGTCGTTGTCCAAGTCTGTTTAGCAGAACGATCAGCGCCTTAATTAATAAAAGTCACTCCGGAATATCAATTATAGCCTCTCTTTATCTGCAGTCATGTCACACAGAAAAAAAAACAATTATGACTGATTGTTGGTTGTTATTGTCTCTCACTGGTGATAATTAGTTACTTAGTTTATAAATCACACTACTACGCCTTTCCCCCTCATTAACCCCCCCCCCTCCCCCTCCCCATACATTTCTCATTATTGCTTTTTATCATTGAGTGGTCTTGAGACCTCCCCTGATGAGTTTGGGTTCCAATCTATGTGTGTGTGTGTGTGTGTGAGTGTGTGTGTGTGTGTGTGGGGGGAGATGGGAGTTGGCGGTTGTATTTTGCTGTGAGGGAAGAGCGTTTGCTGTGGGAGACACTTTCGGAGGCCTCCCTATCACTCTCCCCTGGTCTCCTGCCAGTCCAGACATGCTGCTGTTCTGGAATGACAAACATCTCTGAGGAGCTCACGCCACACCAGAGCTGTGCCTTGTTTGGCACACCATCTGCACGCGCGTGCACGCAGGCACACATTTCATACAAATTCACATTCTGTATTCCATTTTCTCTCTCTCCCTCTCACATGCACTTCATTCTATATAACATAATAAGGCACAGACTTAAACTCGCACCTTAATTCACGTGCGTGCTCGGACTCTTTTTGTGCTCTGTGCTTTTGTGCCGGTGTGGCGCTGCAGTATCTATAGACTAATCCACCTGGGCAGTAAATGCAGCTCGACACCTTGTTGCATTAAGCGCAGCTTGACACTGCAACATTGATTGCCTACACCTGGCCTATACAGAGCACTGCTGCACAGATTTGTCCATATAGGCTTTTTTAACACTCACATAAACACACGCATGCATCGCGTTTGTCATTCCAAAGAGAAGCTGCCTCAACTGCCTTCTGTTGGTCTCATGTACACCGGGCCGAGGTGTGGTGGTGGCCAAGGTAATGATGACCAGTGTTGTTTTTGGCACATTTTAGTCACCTGGAATGTTTTAGTGTTAGTCTAGTTTTAGTCGACTAAATATCATAAGATTTTAGTCGACTAAATCTACAGTTGATTTAGTCGAACAAAATGTGTTTAGACGGGCCTTGATGCCGTCGTAATGGCTGTTTTTTTCACTTGCTGAAAATAGCCGATCTACAAGCCCACAAGCTTGTAGATTGGCTATTTTCAGCAAAATTACTTTAACTGGATCTCTTGTCCACTAGACCCTTCCTAACATTTTAGTCTAGTTTTTATTTGTTGACGAAATCTTCAGTATATTTAGTCTTAGTTTTAGTAATCATAGCTTAAGGGCAGTCCATACTGTCTCCGACCACCGAACTTTCCGTCGGAAAGATCTGACTTACATTCCGAACAAGGTAGAGTTCGGCGAGTCACAACATCTGGGAGTGCAGCTTTCAGAACAAGAATTTGGAGGAATGCGTTTCAAAAGTTGCGAGTGACGTCATGTTGTAGTTGTACCGGAGCTTTCCGACGAAAAGTTCGATGGTCAGAGACAGTATGGACTGCCCTTTAGTTTTCATGTAGTTTCCATTTAGTTTTCGTCAGTGGAAAAAAGTAGTCGACGAACATTTTTCGTCATAGTATTAGTCGAAGAAAACAACACTGGTAATGACATTGGTCTCATGTACACCGGGCCGAGGTGTGGTGGTGGCCAGGGTAATGACATTGTTGCCATGGCTAATTTATTATAAGTGACTTCGGGGTAGCACTTTACAATAATGACCCGTTATAAAGCATTTATAAACGTTTATAAGCAGTTTGTAGACTATTAACAAATCATTAACAACCCGTTTGTTGACATTCGTAAATCATTACTAAAACCGTTATAACTATGGTTACAAATTATTACTAAGTAGTAAAACTATTCATGAATAAGCCATGTATAATACATCTGTAAATTATTATTAAATCATTTGTAACTGATTTGTAACTGAAATATAAAAGCTATTTGTATATTTGGGAAATGTGTTTGTTCATGTTTAACATATACTTTGTAAAACATTCCTAAAATATCTATAAATCTTAGTACATGTTATTAAGTGCCCTATAGTAAAGTGACGACTGTTCATCATTTACAACTGTCTGTTAATGTGTTTGTTCATGTTTAACATATGCTTTGTAAAACATTCCTAAAATATCTATAAATCCTTAGTACATGTTATTAAGTGCCCTATAGTAAAGTGACGACAGTTCATCATTTACAACTGTCTGTTCATGTGTACAGAGGAACTCCATACTGAGGGTAAGATGGTCTCCTGTTTGCTCAGGCACAAACAAATTAATTATCAACATCTAAGCTTCATATAAGTGGCCAGATATGCACTCATGTTTACATAGGGTGCGTTCGAAAATGCACACCGGGAGCGCACTCGCCTATTAGTTTGCATTGCACAGTGCGCTCAGTGCGCTATTTCCGAACGCGCCTATATAGTGTAATTCAGTAACATTCGTTTTTGTATGACATGGTATCATATCACATTGTTTATTTCATTGTTTGGTTAGCATGCTAGCTAGCTGTTAGCACAGCTGTTAGCTGTGCTGTGTAGCCTGTGTTGCATGAGAATTCACTGACATGGAGTATGACACAACATACTCCATG
Organism: Protomyctophum parallelum; assembly: GCF_964188405.1. Taxonomy (NCBI): domain Eukaryota; kingdom Metazoa; phylum Chordata; class Actinopteri; order Myctophiformes; family Myctophidae; genus Protomyctophum; species Protomyctophum parallelum. Next base: position 31,905,627 of record NC_139700.1, on the reverse strand, counting down.
TCAGTGAATTCTCAGCACAGCTGTTAGCAGTGCACAGCTGTGTAGCCTGCCCTGTGTTACATGAGAATTCACTGACATGGAGTATGACACAACATACTCCATGTCAGTGAATTCTCATGTAACAGGCTACACAGCACAGCTAACAACTGTGCTAACAGCTAGCTAACATGCTAACCGTTTTTCAAACATTTAAATAAACAATGTCATATGATACCATGTCATACAAAAACGAATGTTACTGAATAACACTATGTAAACATGAGTGCATATCTGGCCACTTATATGAAGCTTAGATGTTTGTAATTAATTTGTTTGTGCCTGAGCAAACAGGAGACCATCTTACCCTCAGTATGGAGTTCCTCTGTACTGAAGATTAAGGCTCATACATAGTCTGGATTTTCGGTGGTGGGGTGACCACCGAACTACAACATGACGTCACAAGCCGCGGTGAAGAGCAAACCACCGCTCCAGCCCTTCTGTCTGTTTTTACTCACCACCGCTCAACGTTATTTCAGCTACGGTGGTCAGCTCACCACCAAAGCAGTGGTCACCTCACCACCGAAAATCCAGACTATGAATAGGCCTTTACCCACAATGCAACACAACATCTTCAACCTAAAATGTTAAACGTGAACAAACACATTAACAGACAGTTGTAAATGATGAACTGTCGTCACTTTACTATAGGGCACTTAATAACATGTACTAAGGATTTATAGATATTTTAGGAATGTTTTACAAAGCATATGTTAAACATGAACAAACACATTAACAGACAGTTGTAAATGATGAACTGTCGTCACTTTACTATAGGGCACTTAATAACATGTACTAAGGATTTATAGATATTTTAGGAATGTTTTACAAAGTATATGTTAAACAAGAACAAACACATTTCCCAACTAGAAAAAGTGCCCTTCTGGGCACAGGTCTCCACCAGGATTTCTTCCTCAGCCTAGTGGGAAAATGCGTGCACAGTTTCATCGCAATCGGACGCTGCGTTGAGGAGTTGTGGCGATTTGTACAAAGCGGGCTACTCCTGAAAACTGTAGGAGCCAATCGTGGCCAATCAGGATGGAATATGAGAAATCAAACAAACCTGTCTTGATCACATGACTATGGAGATCATGTGTACCGATTTGCGTGAAATTTGGATAAAATCTGAAGGAGTAATAATAGAAAATGTGTTTTACATATGTCGGCCTCCTGGTGGCGCTATAAAGAGCAGATGTGAAAAATTCCAGGCAAAGGTTTTTCCTTGGCCTCTAGGGAGTTGGCATACAAAGTTATCCACAGATCCGTGCAGTTAGAGGTAAAAACACTTTTCGGCCAGTTATAGCGCCACCTTGAGGCTGAGTTGAAATTGTTCATGTGGCATTTCGTCCTCGGCCTAGTGGGAATGTGGGTGCACAATTTCACGGAAATCACGCGATGTGTTTGAAACTGAGCACTCCTGTGGACTTTGGAAGCCAATCTTAACCAATCAGGATGGAGTCTGAGAAATCTGAAAGACCGGTTTCGTTGAATGGCTCTAGAGAGACTGTGTACCAATTTGCGTGATGTTTGGACAAAATCTGTAGGTGTACTGTGCAAAAACTTGTTTTGCACAAAGCGGCCTCCTGGTGGCGCTATAACAGGCCGTTCTGGAAAGTTTGGGGCAGAGGGTCATCGTTGGCATCCAGGGAGTGTGTGCAAAATTTGGCATCGACTGGGTTAACGGTGGCCGAGATTAGCTGCTCACGGACACACACACGGACGGACACACGGACGGACGGACACACGGACGGACGGAGTGCAAAACATACTCTCCCCCCCATGCCTTCGGCCTGGTGGAGACAAATATACAAATAGCTTGTATATATTATATAACATCAGTTACAAATGATTTAATAATCATTTACAGATGTATTATACATGGCTTATTCATGAATAGTTTTACTACTTACTAATACCTTATAAATGATTTGTAAATTTGTTATAAAGGTTTTAGTAATCATTTACAAATGTAAACAAACAGGTTGTTAATGATTTGTTAATAGTCTACAAACTGCTGCATGTTTATAAATGCTTTATAATGGGGTCATTACACATGATTTAATAATCATTTACAGATGTATATAAATGGCTTATTAATGAATAGTTTACTACCTTATAAATGATTTGTAACCATAGTTATAACGGTTTTAGTAATCATTTACGAATGTCAACAAACAGGTTGTTAATGATTTGTTAATAGTCTACAAACTGCTTATAAACGTTTATAAATTCTTTATAATCTATTTATAATCTATTTGTTTTTGTGAAAATAGCAGATCTACAATCTCACAATATGTCGCTTTGTAACGCGTGGTGACGCATGGTGAGCTTGTATAGATCAGCTATTTTTAAATAGACAATGTGTCTAGATTTAAAGTTCTCCGGGGCTTGTTTTCATAGACCCAGTTGCTTATTTCTCTTGAAACATCTGGCAACACTCTGTTGACCTGGGTGATGGAGAGAGAGTGCTATTGTCCTGGAGGTGTGCAATCAGCCCACAGACAGCTCCTCTCCTCTCCTCTCCTCTCCTCTCTACTGAGCCCCCAGCACCAGGCCTTTCCAAATGAAAACAACCCAGAAAGAAACGTGTATGTCAAACTGTTACGTTCCAGGAAATGGGGGGGAGGGGGGGGGAGATAGATGGATGGATGTTTTATTTGTCCTTGCAGAAATTCATTTTTGCGCCAAGCATCCATTAGGACACAAATGACAATACATAAACAGATCACACCCCTCATACAGAGACGAAAATGGAATATGCTCCCAATCATAGTTCGAGAGGCATCCCAAATCACATGAGAAAATATAAAAATAGCTTACTAAAAATAAATAACCTGTGTTGCAGTGGGTCCAGTGTAGCTATAATTTAGTCACAAGCTCTTGTTAATATTGGTTAAATATTTATTAAACCCACAGACACACTTAACCACTTTCAATTTTAGACACATACAGAGATGCAGCCAAAGAGTGCATCATTCACAATGAAGTGTGTCGGAATTATGTATTATATTTATATGGGAATTGTCACATATTCACATTACATACAAATATTTGGGTAGTATTTGATTACGTCTTAGCCACATGAATCCTTGTGTCCCAGATTAGAATAGACAGTTTTCAGCCACAAGATTTGGTCTAAAGGAAACAAGTAAGGTTAGGTTTCATGGGTTACATTATTTGATGTGAGCACTGAGGCTGTTGTGAAATGGAGGCAGCATAGAATTCACCTATACACTGCAAACTAAATTCCTTTTATGTCAGGCACGTCATCCTCTGTCGTTTTGCTTTATCAATCTTTTATTGAGTGTTCTTTTATCTTCTGGTTTCATGGCCACACAGCATAAGACCGTAAGCTTATAACCTGAATACTAGCAGTGTAACCAGTGTTTAAATCTGTTCCAAGATCATTGGTGTGAAACAGATTTTTATTTTTTTGCAAACAGCTAATCTTGCGGAAAGCAGCCAGAATAAATTGTTTAGCTTCTTCTGGACATGCTCTTGCAAGTTTCAGGGGGGGGGGGAATAAAACATGCAAGCAAAACCCAGATGGCAGTCAATCTCATACACAATCAATTGCTGTTAACTGTTATGCATTTCCTGCGTGTACTTGCGGTCCACAGTGTGCTCCGCAAACTGCCTGAAAGAAGAGTTGAGCTTCCCAAGACGCACAGAGACCCCTTTTCCACCGGTTGGTTCCCAGTGGGAACTGGTTCAGTTCTTTTTGGTTTTTAGTCCATGAGACAGAGCTCCAAAATTGAAATGTTAATTATGAATTGAGTGTGCAAAACCATACCTATATTAGATTGTTATCACCATTAAACTTCCCCAATTGAGTACTTACACGAAGACAATGATTTATTGTATTGCAAATTTTACATTTTTTAATATGCAAATGAGGCATTATGTAGGAAAATATTAAACATAATAAAAATATGATTAAGCTACTACTGTGGAAGGGTTATCATGTATTAATTTACTTGTATTGATCCTATAAACAATTTAATGTAGGGTATAGTTTGCCCACCAATTTTGAAGCTCTGGCTCATGGACTAAAAACCAAAAAGAACTGAACCGGTTCCCATAGGGAACCAACCGGTGGAAAAGGGGTCAGAGTGGAGGCTGAGAAAGAACTCTTAAGGAATAAGGATGGTTATCCAATTTTAGTAATGGAAGTTCCCCTTCCTCCCTGGCTTTTTGATAGCAGTGTGTCATCATGTGCCCATGGTTAGTGGCTGTACGGTAAATGATATGGCTGGGACCATTAGCCAGATCTTTGTCTGTTGAGCCCACTGGCTCCTGCTGATAACGCAGTCAAGGCACTGGAGCTGACTGAAGCATGTTCTGCACTTGAATATTAACCATTACTGTCATGTGGCCCATTCAAGGGACGCACATTAGTCTCAGAGCCGCACCAATTGCATTTGCATTCTTCAAACGGTGCATATTCGGACTGCAACAAGGCCTTAATCATTTAAGAGATGAATTATAGGCAACGAGCTCGGGCTCTTATTTTATTTTTTGCTTAGCTCAGTTGTCGGTAAGAGTGATTTGTATTCGTGTTGCCTGGCTGGCAGTCCCTTGCCCATTTTTGTTCTAGCCAATCTGAACGTAGAGGGGTTGTTATCAGAGGGTTGTGAATGAAACAGCTGCCTGGCGCTCCTCGCCGTGGCCCTGTTCGAATCCTCCCACGCCTTTTGAGAATGTCATGTTCCGCCCGTCGTGTCAGACACACTAGGCACACTAATGGCTCCTGGCCTCCATCCAACCTTATCCCACATTCCGAACCTGGCCTCGGTTGCATCAGGTCCCTTTTCTCACAACAAGGACTTACCTGGATCACGCCGGCCAAGGAGCCCAGCTGCTGCAGAGGGGGGGAGAGCTTTCCACAATGGCTGAGGCATTCGAGGGATTAGGTCTATGTGGAAATAATGTTTTTTTTTTTTTTTTCCAGATAGGGCTTGGCAAGCACCTGCCACCTCTAACACAGTAATACATTAACAGGGAGAGGTTTTTGCAGGAAAGTCCTGAGGGCAAGGCACTTGCGCTTTTCACTTTACAAACTATAGCCCAGTCACACGGAAATGTTTTCCCCAGGGTTTTCGGCTGTGCCCTCTCCCTGCCCTTGACTCGGGGAACTGCTATTGAAATCAAGAACACGTACGAGGCTTGTCAGCCCCATGTAGCACCTATAGGAGCTAGGCTCTACAGTACATCACCCTTATCTGTGATGTCACTTGCTTCCTTCCCTGTACATGCTCGTCCAAGGCAGGTCACACAGCAAAACACACACACGCTACGCTACCCCTCCCTCTCGCTCTGTCATATGTTTGGCGGTACTGCAGCATAAGCCTTTTGTTGAGAAGGGCATTAGCCTATATCTGTTGGAAGGGGCGCTTTGTCATCCAGACCTGGGAATGGCTGGTCCAGATGGGTGATTAGTCACCAGTGCCACGATGTGTGTGTGCGTGTGTGTGCGCATGTGTTAATAGCTACTGGTGTGTGCGTGCATACAGAGATCTCTGACTACAAGTGGAAGGGACAGACAGCTAAATGAAGACGACGTGTGTGTATGTGTATGTGTGTGTGTGTGTGTGTGTCACGTGCGTCGTGCGCGCGGGTCACATGATGTGTGTGTTTACCGATAACCTCACCCTCCCACCCTGCTCCTCCTATCACTGGTCCGATCTCATTTCCCTGTTTTTAAAGTCGCTCTGACTCGGCGAGCTTGGCTTCCATCAGCGTCCTGAGTGCGGGCTGTCAGGCTCTCATGCCTGGGGGGGGGGGGGGGGGGAGAAGAGAGAGAGAGAGAGAGAGAGAGAGAGAGATAAATACTTTTATGTGATGTATTCCCATGCTTTTGTTCTTGCTTAAATGTAAGTCGCTCTGGATTAAGAGCGTCTGCTAAATGCCTAAATTGTAAATTGTAGAGAGAGAGAGAGAGAGAGAGAGAGAGAGAGAGAGAGAGAGAGAGAGAGAGAGAGAGAGGAGATGAGAGAGAGAGAGAGAGAGAGAGAGAGAGAGAGAGAGAGAGAGAGAGAGAGAGAGGAGAGAGAGAGAGAGAGAGAGAGAGAGAGAAGAGAGAGAGAGAGAGAGAGAGAGGAGAGAGAGAGAGAGAGAGAGAGAGAGAGAGGAGGGAGAGAGAGAGAGAGAGAGAGAGAGAGAGAGAGAGAGAGAGAGAGAGAGAGAGAGAGAGAGAGAGAGAGAGAGAGACCGACCAATACAAGCACCTTAAGGAATACAAACCATTGTGTGTACACTGCTTATAAAAAGTATAAAGATAACGTCTGCTATATGGATGTATATTGTATAACTATCTCTGACAGAAAATTCACAGTTGGTAGTGCTGTCGCCTCACAGCTAGAAGGTCCTGGGTTCGATTCCCGCTCGGGACACTGTGGGTACTGGCGGCGTGTTTCCTCCTCTGCGTCATCAGTGCCCATACCCGAAGGCGGGGTTGGCGAAAGGGCCTTTCTGTGTGGAGTTTGCATGTTCTCCCCGTGTCCCCTAGGGTAGGTACCCTCACAAAAAACATGCAGCAATCCTGGTCACTAAACTGCCTCCCCCTGGCCAGCCGGGGCGCCTGATGGAGGGGAAAGGAACTGGTTGGAATAACGTGTTCCTTCCACGCGCTACGTCCAACCAGGGAAACTCCCCCTGTCAGGTGTAAGGAGCAACTTGGACACTCAGGCATGAAGGAAGCATGAGTTCAAGTCCGTTGCTCTCCCCTTGTCCCCCATATATGGGGACTAGGTTAGTGGAGGGTGTGTAGAGCCCAGGATCACATTAGATGATTGACACAGGGTGAAAAATGGGTTACAAAATAAAATAAAATAAAAAAGTTTCACAAGATAGTATTACCCAAAGTGCTAATGTAACACAGCTCTGTTTACACCTTTATTTAATTCCTATTTATTTGTAAATACATTGTTTTATTTTGATTGTCTTGTTCCACTTCTGCTTTGGCAATGTAAACGTATGTTTTCTTATGCCAATAAAGCTCTAAAGAATTAGAGAGAGAGAGAGAGAGCTGTGAAGAGAGTTTTTACTCTTCTGCTGTTTGCTGAAGAGTAAAACGGTGAGGATGAGGAAGAGGATGAATGGATCAGCAGCCCCTCCATTGTACAGCTGCAGTCGCATCCAATCTCCCTGAGCAGAGTGAACAAAAGCACAAACATGTGCGCCATGAAAGATTAATTGGGACGCTGTTTAGCTCCAGCACTCATCATCACCTGCAACGGAGAAGGAGAAGGCACGCACGTGGGGAGTACAGAAAAGTGTTGTGCAGTTTTTCCAGGATAACAAGGCACCGGGTGGGGGGGGGGGGGGGGGGGGTGGGGGTTCTTCTTCTCGGCCCCTGGCACTGGGAAATGTTCTCAAGTCAAACTACACTGTATTGGAAAGTGATACGAAGTGGCTGTTGTTCTGCGTTTACAAAGCTAGTTAGGAAGATATTGATTTGTCAGCTGGCACTTTGGACTGGATTTTGGACGTAGTTAGTTTGAATTTAGTTGCACGTGTGTGTGTGTGCGCGCGTGCGTGTGCTACTCTGTCCGTGGAGCAGACACATCTGCCGGGCTTTAATTAGTTTTGCCTGGCACGGGGACCGCGCCACTACTCTCCCTGGTGTTTAATAACACCCAGACAATGGGCATTTATCAAGATCTAACTGCAGCAGACGCACAATTATAGGGATTCTTCTTTTGTTTTTGTGCTAAAACAGAGAAGATATACTTTTTGTCAGGTTTTTGTATTTTATTTATTTATTATTATTATTTCTTTCTGTTTCTTCTTGACTCTCATTCATCACTCGTTCCCTTCGTGTCAGTCAGTGTGTTATATGTGCCCACATGCTCTCTAATGCTTCATTTATGCTCCGTCCTTCGAAGCTCACGAGGCGTGGCATCCGTGACGCGTTGTAAGCTTGTAGATTGGCTATTTTCGACACCTGACACAAAATATGAAGCTCAGTCTCAGTTCATGCTTTGCGTGACGAGTGTCTCATGACATGCATCTCTGTGACGATAACATCGCTCCCTTTGGCAGAGTGTACAACATTTTATGTGTATACAATGTGTTATGAAGGCATCTGCGACCATTCTTTGCGTATATAGTACGCAAAACTCTGCTCTCGCTTGACAGTAGACAGGTCAATGGTCTAAAGTTTTGAATAATAATAGCTTGAATTTATATAGCGCCTTTCATGAACCCAAGGACGCTTTACAAAATGTACCAGCAATCAAAAACTATATGCCATAAGCCTGAGAGAATAAGTGTATTTTCAAGGCAGCCTTAAAGGAGTCGTGTTGGAGCATGGCGGATCTCTATTGGAAGAGAGTTCCACAGGGTGGGGGGGCTGCCACACTGAACGATCTGTCCCTGAAGGTCCCCGGATGCCACGTCGCACTGTGTTCTGAGCTTTGAGCATTCATACTGTCTGACCACTTCCCCACAAAATGTAAACAAGGACATGTATATGCATGTGGCCTTGTGCATCTCTATGATAACCAATCGGAATGCACAACATTTTATGAAGGCAGTTGCGACGACCATTGACACCATGTTGACATCACCGTCCTCGTGTGACCCATCGTTGGACACTTGTCGCACAAAGTATATACTGAGTGACCATAGAGCAGGCTTAAGCATCTGATCTCTGTGCTGCTGCACTTGACGCCATTGTGTTCTTTTAGATCAGAAGCCATCGTGGTCCCTGAGAGAGAGAGAGAGAGAGAGAGAGAGGGAGAGGACTGGAGGCTGCTCTCTGTTGTCCCCTCAATCAGAGTCAGGGAGAGATGTGTGGGAGCAAACGGCTCTTGGATGAACAATGAATGCCTCCTCCATCAGAGTGGCTGTCGCTGCCTCTCCTGACCGCCATGGCTTCTAATTAGGGCCAGGTGCTTTGTGCTGATGAACCGATGTGAGGCGACAAGAGGCTGAAGCTCCCCCATCACCTTTCCTTTGCGTCTGTAGATGTTCGCCTATGCCTGACAAGGCTTGTTTGTCACCGTGAGTGGGCAGCAAGATGGAGGAGAGAGGTCTGTGTTAAGGTGCGCAGCGTGCACTGTGCACGTAGACTCTCGACGCCTCCTCCCGTCCTTTCCTGACCTCTTGATCACCTGTACCCCAAGCCCAAGAGACCTGGTGTCTGCTGGGACACCCTCTGCTGGGACACCCTCTGCTGGGACACCCTCTGCTGGGACACCCTCTGCTGGGACACCCTCTGCTGGGACACCCTCTGCTGGGACACCCTCTGCTGGGACACCCTCTGCTGGGACACCCTCTCAACATATCACCACCCACACACGGCTCGGCTGCCGTTCCAGCTGCCGCACTTAATTAGCTTAACTTGTGCACTTCATGCTCTGTGGATGTTGTTTTTGTTATTTTAACTCTGACTTACTACAAGGACAATCTCCCCATGAGGGGATAATAAAGTTCCTCGCTACTATGTCTGTAATATATTGGCACGCCGCGGCGCCAGAAGCATCTAAAAATTATGGGAGTGAGCTGTGCGTGCGTGTGAATCTAATAACGACGCCTAATGTTGCCTACAACAAAAATGAATTCAAATGCAAATCGTATCTGTGCGTTTTCTTCTAAACACATCTCTCCATCCCCTTAACAAGACCTTGCACAATGCTGCCTATACACCGTGAGTGTTTATTTTAAAATTTGAGATTGCAAATGAACACTTACATTCTTCTGCACACCATCTCCTCTCATCCAATGCCACATTACAGTTTATCTTCAGGTGCAACTTTTTTGGGCACGGCATTATAGGACATAGCAGTGGTGGCCATTTTGTGGTGCCATTGATAGAAAACTCCATTCATATTTCTCATAGAGATTTCTATCAATTATTGTAAGCCCATGGAACCAAGCCATCCAGGCTCCTGATTAATCATGACCGTATACAACATTTGTTTCTGTGTCAAAACACATTTGAATATTTAATTACATTAAATACCCTTTCTTTAGCTGTTTTCAAATATCCGTTCATACCTGTTGTAGACGGGCTATTCTTGAAATAATTTAAAACATTCTTGTGGTTAAGATGTTAACCCATTTTGGGCGGGAACCCCTTTTGGTGTTAGCATCATGTTATGCTTTAGCTATTGAAAAATAGCAGATCTACAAGCTCATAGCGCGCCACTCGGTGGCGAGCTACGAGCTTGTAGGTCTGCTATTTTTGAAAAATCAAATAACGACTGACATAGAAACATAGCTTTTTCAGAAAAGTGTCAGGATGTAGAAGACATTTTTTAAATCTGATCTCAGGTCAGAATGGGTTTTAAATATCCTCTGGCTGGGCCGTGTTGCAGCTGGGTGGCTTGCAGCCATCATGCCAGTTGTGTTCCTCATTGTCACCAGCTGTTCCTCTTCTGTTTATTTTCCCCCGCTTGCTCTTCCCTTCGCTTTGTTTGTCTCACGCTTCTGCTTGGTATCTGGCTGAAGATTGATAAGAGCCAATCCCTGACAACGCTTGGCGTTGCATGCGAGATTGGCGGTGATGGTGGTCACGCATTTGCGGTATGTGCATGCGTGCACGTGCGCGTGTGTGTCTGCGCGTGTGTGCGGATTTAAGGAAATAGGATGTGGGCTCACATCATTGTTTATCTACCTTTCTACTTCCAGATGGCGCTCAGCAGAAAGAATACACTTCCTCACAACCACACACACCTACACATACACACCCACACACTCTCTCTGTCTCTCTCCCCTCCCCTTGTCATCTTCTCTGTCGTCCTTCCATCGCTCCTGTGGTTCACTGTGGAGTATTATGGGCTGAGTGGAAAGGAAGGCCTGTTAGGTGGTGCTCTCTCTCTCTCTCTGTGGTTCTGTATGGCCGTGTGTTAACATTCAACAACATACACGGCTCCACGAGGCACACATCCACAGCACCTGTATGTATGTACTGTATGTTGTATGTATGTATATATGTATGTGTGAGTGTGAGTTACGGTTTGTGTAGTCAAGACCAGTGCTTTTCAAACTTTCTGTGCCCCTCGAGGCACACCGAAAGGCAAGTATAAATCTCAAGACACACATTCATCATATCCATGCAAAATAGCCTCATATAACAAGTCTTGCGATCTGTTTACTGATGTCAAATAAAAGGTTTAACCTCTTAAGCCCTTCACAATCTAGCCGTTTGCCTCTGTCTTGTGCGCCGCACGCTAAAGACAATAGCTGTGTTTTTCGATAGACTGCTTGGAACCACTGCGATGCACTCAGCCACACCGTCTGTGTGTAGTCAAGACACGTGTGCTTGTGTTCGTTCCCTGTGTGTACGATACATATGTAATCAAGACACGTGTGTGTGTGTGGCCTGGGCCGTGGCTCAGCGGTCCAGGCACCATAGCTGGTAATCCAGTCTGGCAGTGTGCCGCGGGTTTGACTCCCAATCCCGACGGCCTTTACTGCATGTCACCCCCCCCATCTCTCTCCCCATGCATTTCCTGTCAGCCTACTGTCTATCCCTCCATAAAAAAGGCGTGTGTGTGTGCGTGTGTGTGTGTGTGCGCGTGTACGTGTGTGCGCAGCGACACACTCGGATCACAACATCTCGTCTCGGGCTACGATTGAGCCTGTTGGCTCAGTGCGGCGGGATTGATGGACGGTCAATTCCAGCAGCGAGAGATAATCACACACATGTCAGCCTCCACCGATCCAAGCTCTTATCTGTGTCTGCCCACTGCCAGTGTGCTGCAAATGACCGCAGGAACACGCCTTCCTTCTGTGTTGTTGTTGTCCTCCCCCCCCCCCCCCCCCCCCCCCACAAGCCCAGAGGGAGCAGATATGTTCCGTTGTGGACAGAACATGGGCCATTAAGGCCGCTGCCACCGCAAGCCTCCATTCCTATGAATAATGTTTACCGTGAAGTGCACTGTCCTTCGCACACAAAGGGCAGAGGAATTAACCCACCCTCATTTCTAGGGGTTTTAGTCATTTTCTATTTAAGTGTCTTTATTTTAAACGACCCTCATTTCTAGGGGTTTTAGTCATTTTCTATTTAAATGCACTTTATTTTAATTCCGTTATGTCTCGAGATGCGGCGGCGCGCCACGAGCAAGCTTCCATTTTTCACACGCCAGCGCTTTCAATTTTCCTTCAGAATGTCATCATTATATCTCGGCTGGATTCCCGCCATTGTCTCGATCTTGAGATCAATTGCGATGGCTGCAGAGTGCGCACAACTAAAGTGTGGACCTTGGCGAGAGCCGTCTTGCTGGTTGCCTCCACTCTACTTGCTGAAAGGCCTTTCGAGGGGTTATTTTTCCCAGAGCGAGTGAGCGCGAGGGGGGGGGGGGGGGTGTGGGGGATTGTGCTAATTGTGGCCTTAATGGCGAGCTGTTTCAGCACAGAGTGGTAAAAGGCAGCGAGTCGGTCGGCGAGGCCGAGGCTCACTGGCTTTACTGGTGCGGTGCCCGCGATTCTGCTGTCTAGCTAATGCACCCTCCACAAATGGAGGTGGTTAGTGCATCACTGAGTCAGTCAGCCTGTCAAAATCACCCTCACTCCATTGATATGAGAGGGAGAGGAATAAAGAGAGAGAATATATTCTGAAGTGGCAATTTCGCAGTGGGGATAGAAGCGTGGTGGGAGCAATTATGATGTATAGCTTTCTGTTTCTAGTCTGTAATGGACCTTTTCTCCACAGGGCTATACATAGGCCTGTGTAAATGATCCAGGGGATGGTGTATAGAGTGTATACTGTGTCACAGAGATGACCTCCTAGAGATATAGAAAGTAGCAGATTTGCTCGTGCAAACTATAGTGGATTATCGATATCGTCACTGTGGGAACAGAAAGGATGGAAGTTACACTTCAGGGGGATGCCGGGAAGGCCTTTCAGGCAGCAGTGTGGTTTTCCCAGGTTTTTTTTTTTTGCTCTCGTGCGGCGGTCAGTCAGTTCCTGTCACTGTGCGTGTGTGCGTGCGTGCGCGCATGCATGCATCTGTATAAATTCACACTGGCGTTATGAGGAGTTTATGTGGAGGGGGACATATCCGTGTGGCCTGGCTCTTATCTGCAGTAATTCATCACCCAGTGGATTACAAGTCAGTTCTGGCACGTCTCTTGTCTCGCAAAAAGGGGAACAAAAAATGTCTTCAGCACAACTCGCCCTGTAGGTCACGCTCAACAAAAGTTAGCATGAGCAGCAATGCCAAATACCCTGACGCGGAGACACACACACACACACACACACACACACACACACACACACACACACACGCACACACACACACTACGGACTATGCATCCATCTGGTTAGATACTCAGAGGCAGTGGGTGAGCCAACAGCTGAGCCAAGGCTGGAGAAAGACCGGGGTCAGGAACTGACGAACGCCTTCCTGACCGACTGATCTAAGAAGCAGACTGGTGGAGTCATCTGGATTGTCAAGCTGTCTGTCGACGCAAAACATTGAGGGAAACGGGAAACATTTTGCCTTTAAACTGAAAGCATGTGGCTCGTCAGGCAATATGGACATGCTGGAGTATGTGTACATGTCTGAATGTGCACACACACGCACAGAGCTGGAATTCAACTCAAGCGTCTCCATATCCTGGAGTCTGGCTTTGTATCGGTTGTGTAGGAGAATTGTGTACTGCACAATTCTCCTACACATAATACATCCAGTCTGGCCCAACATGCCTGCAGTAAACACACACACACACACACACACACACACACACACACACACACACACACACACACACACACACACACACACACACACACACACACACACACACACACACACACACACGCTCACACGCGCACACACAACTTCCCTTGCAGCAATCAGTGAAAGGAAATGTCCCGCGGTGTTTGCCGTACAGCCATGCCTGTCTCCACACTCAAAGCAGTGGCAGGCGGCTGACTGTTACCTCTGCCTGACGGCTTCATAAAGGGGCCTCCCCATGGCTCCCAGAGGGGCCCTCGTCAGTGGCACAAAGCACTGAAGTGGCGTTTGGACTCTGCCCTCAGTTCTCCCGCATGGGAGGGCAGTGGGTACGGACGGGGTAAAAGAAGAAAAAAAAAGGAAAAACCCAAGATGGCTGCCAAGCAACGGTTTGCTGCCGAGGACCTCGCATGATGGCACGGTTGTCGGGGGGAACGTAATGAGGCGAGGCGCCGTTGAAGGGCAGTATCTGTCAGTCAAGCGGTGACATTGTTGGGGATATAACGAGCGTTCGTCTCCCCCCCGCCCCCCCCCCCGGACCTGACCGCTTCCAACCCTGGTGGGGGTTCAACCTGAGTCACCTTTACCCTTCTTGCCGGCACTTTTCCGCCGCTCTCCATTCCCCCGCTCTTTCCTCGACACCCTGCAGGCGAGTAACACCATAACCCACGGTTCATTTCCCAACCATAATCCGACATCTGTCTCGCACACGCTGCTCTCAAACACCCCCCCCCCCCAAGCACGCACACACCAACCCCCATCCCTCTCCATTCTCCGCCTTTCCTTCGTATAGTCGTCATGTGCCGCTTAACGATTTTCTCTCACAGGGAAGCCTTCCTCCGATTCGCTGCGCCGGTGTCAAGCGTGGCTCCTATTTAAGCTCATTAAATGTTTCCAAGAGAATAGGAAATCAATGGTGCATACCGGTGCGCGAGAACTTTTCTCTTAATTCAATTCCCCCTCCCCTGTATCTGTCTGCACATCTCTCTCTTTCTCCCTCGCTCACTCGCTCCCATCGCTCTGGCACTGACTCCTCTCTCGCCTGTCGAGACGGATTTACACATCGTCGTACCGCGGTGGGGCGTGCGTGGCGAAAATAGCAGATCTACAACCTCACAACACCTAGCATTCGTGGCGCGTTGTGATTTTGCAGATCTGCTATTTCTCAGCGCGCAAGCGCCGTCATTCAAGTGAGCCACTTCAGCAGGTTTTCGTCTTTTCTCTGTCTTTGTAAAGTGATGGGGTGGATGTAGGGTGGAAACGCTTGCCTTCAGAAGCCATCGCAGTCTCTTGGGTTCTGACGAGGCTGTCCAGACATTTCTTTTCCCCCCCAGAATTGTTTAGCACTCGCCACACGGCCGCGCGATGCACTCGGATGTTTTGCACTAGCTGACCTCAGCCTTGAGCTGCGTGTGTGTGTGCAAGTTTTGGATTTTAGAATAAAGCGTATAGGCTCTCTGTTCTCAAAATACCTCCCACCTCGCGATCTTTCTCTTTTTAGTTGTTCTTTCTTTATCTCCACCCGCCCGCTCCCTGCATATGCCCTTTGGCCATCTCTGTCTCCCAGTCTGCCAGGGATTTGAGTTCGATGAATTCGGCTCTGCTGTGTTTGTGTGTGGGTGTGTGTGCGAGTGTCTGGCAATCGTTTTCTACTATATTTGAAACCGCATGCCTGGGGGTTGGGGGGCCCACACCTTCTCCTGAGCTGCCGTAATTGCTCTTCTGGGGCCCATGTCGCTGGCTCCTGGTCCGTCTCCATCATTGTCTGTCTCGCCTCACTCTTTGGACCCACCCCCCCCACCCCCCCACTCCCCCCCCCTCTCCCGCCACTTTACCCTCCCAGCTCTCTCTTCTTTTTTCACTCTCCCTGCATGGCTCATTATGGCTGATCCCCACCTGCCCAGTCGGGGAATTCTCTTCCCCTATGCTAACACACACACACACACACACACACACACACACACACACTCAGCACTTTTTTTTTGTCTGAGCCGCCTGTCGCTTGGCTGGTTAACGTGCGCTATCTGCTATGAAACAGCTTTTGCTAATGCTGTTTGGCCAAGGACTGGAAACAATGGTCTCCGACTGGGTTTTTATACAAGCGGTCCGGTTTCCCCCCATCTCTGTCCTGGCTGTCGAACATCATTATTCATAATGCTCCCGGACCCCCTTCAGCCTGCTCGCCCTCCTGCCTCCTTTTCACAGGTCTGACCGCACCAACCCTCCTAGCGTCCCTATCTGGGCAGTCAACTATAATAGGCCAACATTCAGCCACAGTACAATGGGTTTACATTCTGCACACCATAATGGTTGTAGATGACAGCCATTTTCACTGAATGGTCACTTATTACATTCAGTGAAAATGGCAGATCTACAAACGTTATGGTGTGAGCTTGTCGACAAGGGGTGCAGTACTTAGTTTAGACAGTTTTTGGTTTAGACTAGTCATTGGTTAGACCAGTCATTAATCCTACAACTACAACCTATCTCAAACCCTCACCCTAACCCTAACCTCCCACGGGGCAGCACACCTAAACCTAACCTTAACACCCATGTCTAACCAATGACTATAGTCTAAACTAAGTATGCACCCCGGTAGGCCTATATGTCAGAGGGGTGAACAATTACAATTTACAATTTAGGCATTTAGCAGACGCTTTTAATCCAGAGCGACTTACATTAAGCAAGAACAAAAGCATGGGAATACATCACATAAAAGCATTTATCATGAAACATGCGTAAGCTAAGAAAGTAACAGTGGAATATCTATATAATGAAACTATATATACTACTATGCTATACATATGTACTATGGCGTGCTATGACTATATACAATGCAATTATAGTGCTGTCTACATAACATGCTATAAGTCTGTATCAAATGCTATCTAAGTCTACGGAAGTGCTATCTAAGGGGGTAGGGTAAGTGCTATGGGCCATGATGGAGTCTGAAAAGGTGGGTTTTCAGACTACGGCGGAAGATTGGGAGTGATGCTGCAGTTCTGACTGCAGTGGGAAGTGCATTCCACAGTTTTGGAGCCAGAAGGGAGAAGAGTCTGGGACGTGTGGAGCGTTGTCCCGGCGTTTTTAGTGAGGGTACTTCCAGCTTCCCTGCGTTGGCTGATCTGAGTGCGCGGGAGGGTTTGTAGGGTAAGCGTCAATATAGGATTTAGGTGGTTATCCACTTAAGCTATACGTCTCCCAAGGGTCTATACTCGTTTCCCTTCTTTTGTCCCTATACGCTAAATGTCTTCGATCTCAAAGCTCATAACATAGCTTTCCGATTGTTATCCTATTTCAGCCAATGTTTTCCTACTATGCCATGCCCAGCTAATTGGGACGCTAAGTTTAATATTATACTCTATAGCCCCGAACCAAGGTTCTCCCCAACCTCGGTCGCTAACGCCTTCGCATCACGGACGGCACCCCTTTTCCAAGCTGCATCTTCCCATCACACTAATCGTGTCGTTGCCTGTTGCCCCCACTCAGCCCCATGCAGCCTGGGGCGGGGGCTTGCGTTGCATTGTGGGGATAATAATGGATGTGGCCGGCTGCAGCCTCTCGGCAGCGGCGGCATTATCAGAGGAGTTATCTAAGGGCCTGAGTGGCCCGTGATGAATGGCTGGGAGCTGCGTGTCTCCACCGATCAATAAGCCACTAGCACCCAGATGAGGTGGCTGGGGAGGGGAGGGGGGATGGTGGGCCCCACCTCCCCCTCCACCCATAATATATCTCCGCTTCATAATCTCTCACTATATGTGTTTGTGAACTTTTTTCCACCGGCCGAATTGGACCATTGATCTTTTACCCGCGGCTTGTTTTAAATAAAAGTGCCGGGGTATCTTCTCTCCGCCCGAGCGTTGCAGGGTTTGTCTCGATGAGCGGAGATTGCTACACTTTATGGCGGCCACGCGGCCCACAGGCACTACTTTAGCCTTGATCGAAGCCATGGCCGTAATTGGAGATGTAGTGCAGAAAGCGAGGGGGGAGGAGGGTTGGAGATGAAACCCACACATTTCATACACACACATGTACAGTACATATACAACCCCACCCCCCAGGCATGTCTGATGTAAGGCAAGGTCCCGTGTGGATATGCACAGTAGATGTGCAGGGATGCATTACATGTAAGCTTGGATGAACATACTCTTTAACCACTTAAGCCCTATATCTTACCTCAAATGTTTTCAGAAATGGCAAGAAATATATGCTTGCAGATGGCAGTTTTTGCCGCTGACATGCCGAAAATAGGAATGGACTCATTTAGGTACAGTATTACACCCCCAGAGTGAAATGACACCATGGAGTTTACTGTGCTCTCTCGCTGTTGGACCTCGCTGAACACCCCCCCCCCCCCCCCAAATTTATATGTAATGTTTCCTACTCTTTCTAGTTCTCCTTTTATTTTTTGGTCTTATTTTAAAACACAACACGCTGCAGGAGGTCTCCCCAGACCACCGAAGCGAAAAGCCTTTGTATTCCTCTCGGTGGGTGGGCCGTTGTGCCATAGGTGCTGTATTTTTTTCCCCGTCTTCTTTTTGATCCGTTTCCTAGTCGCGCACGCCCAGCTCAGTCAGCGAGGGATTTGCGATGAAAAGAAAAGACATGGAAATCCCTCTCCCTCGCTCTCCTCCTGGAGGTATCTTTCTCTGCTCCTTCTCTCTCTTCTCCTCTTCCCTCCTCTCTTGCACAGCTCTGATCTCTCTTCTGATCTCTCTTTGTCTGGTGTCAGGGAGAAGCATCGGCCCTGCCTGGTAATTGCGTGGCTGCCAGCCACCACACCTGTTGCTGTCAATCGAACTGCAAAGTGATGGATGCTGTGTGTGTATGTGTGTGTGTGTGTGTGTGTGTCGGACAAAGCGTGTAATAGGTGCATGAGACAGACAACGTGTGCAACGTTTTTTTATCCGTTTTCTATCCAGATGTATACTTGTGCATGTACCTGTGTGTGTGCGTGAGTACCATACATCTGTCTGGCACTGACCTCTTTTCCTCCCTCGCCCTCTCTCTCCTGGTTCAGAGCGCGGGCCCTTTAATGACGCTGGGGGCCAGCGCCAGTGTGCGGCTAATTGGCCAAGTTTGCCCGCGGATCCGGCTGCCTGTGATTGAAGTGTCCGGCGAGGCCCCGCTGTGTTGCCGCCGCCGCGCCCATCTCGGTTCCACTCCAGCAGCCAAGACGCTCCCGCCTGCCTCTCCCTAGTGAGTACCACCGTCTCTCTCTCTCTCTCTCTCTCTCTCTCTCTCTCTCATTTTGTTTTCGGTTTTCTGTTCTCTTGTTACTATATTTCCACTATGTAAAGAGCCTTATGCCTCACGATCCCGCAATTCAGAGCAGTATTTATTTTTCTTGCCTCACCAATTCGGCATGTCCTTTGGCATGTGTTTTCATACAGAGTCTTATCTTTTGTTTGTCTCTGCAAGCTCTCTCTCTCTCTCTCTTTCTCTCTATTTGTCCATTTCCTAGCCTGTCATTCTTTCACTTTTTTCTTTGGCTTGTGCCACCTTCCCTCTCCTTCTTCGCGTCTCCTTCTTCGCGTCTCGCCACGGTGTTATTTGAGCAATTTCCACGGCCACCCGCTGGCTATAGGGCCCAGGAAAATCCAAACCCCTATCACTCTTGCGGTGGGGCTGACAAGCTGTACCACACAGTTCTGGGTTAACAGGAGGGGAGGTGGAGAGACTGGGACCAGGGGCATCTTTAATTAGCTGTGCTCCTGTTTTCTGCTCGTTAAAAGCAGTACTGGCACCCATTGTTTGGCTGTCACTTCTAGAGGTAGCGAGTGGCAATGCTCAGGGGACAGAAGAAGCTGCATGGGCTCCTACCTGGTAGATAGATGACCTGTCTCACCTGGGAGATACACTCTCCTTTCTATTTCCTCATGCCACACCAATAAGTACCCATTTTGTCATTGTGCTCAAAGCAATGAAACAGGGCTGGCCATTGAGCAGATAAGGTGGTTCTGGCAGGAAACAATAGTCCAATTATAGGTCAACTCAAGTTGGCATACACTCTAAGTAAGGGTAACATATTTTCTGTCAAAACTTTTATCCATAGAAAGGTTCCTAGACTTGTAAAACGTTATAAATTGTTAAATTTGCCACAAGCTCACAAAGTGAAGATCCCCATAGCAATTACCTTTCTATATCTATACAGACAGCTGTTGTTGACTTCTGAAATTCATTACAGGTTACACTGTTGGGGGGGGGGGGGGGGACTACAATACTTATTATTCAGTATTTTGATTATTTTTAATGAGGTTTGTTGGCAAGGAAGATGTGTCAGTGTCCAGGTGCAGGTGCAGGACAACAGAACAGGTGCATCAACACAACTAGAATAATAAGGTATGCACACTGGTAATAGTCCAGTTAAGTCAATTATTGCCGATTCACCGATTGGGCAAGCTCGATCTCACTTACCTTTCCTGTTCCTGAAGAATATCATCTTGACCGAAACGTTGATTTGGCGTGGAGCACAATGTGCATCCCTCATTATTTTTGTTTGGATTTGGGCCCACTGTTCATCGCCTCCTCCTGAGCTGTCTGTGTTTTCCGGGCTGTCTTCTTTGAAAAGCCAAAGTCACCACAAAACAAACAAGTCTTGCGTGTTCTAGGGCTGGGTGCAATAACCGCCATACCGCGGTTTGAGTTCATAACAGCGATCATTATTATTATTCTTTTTTTTATCCCACAATTTTGTATCCCATTTTTTCCACCCGGTGCCAATTTCCTAAACTGTAATCGGGGCACTACTCTCCCTCTGCCAACCTGGGAAGAGTCCTCTCCCTCTGCCAACCTGGGAAGAGTCCTCTCCCTCTGCCAACCTGGGAAGAGTCCTCTCCCTCTGCCAACCTGGGAAGAGTCCTCTCCCTCTGCCAACCTGGGAAGGGTCCTCTCCCTCTGCCAACCTGGGAAGAGTCCCGAACTGAGCTCATGCTTCCTTCAATGCATGAGGAGTGACCGTGCCCCTTATATTATGATTATAACACTTATTATTATATATATATTTATTTCATTCAACACATTTTTTTCAGGTATTGCTCAATACTGCCATACCGTCAGTAAACAGTGATTTATTACTGCATTAACAAAATAATCCATACCGCCCCTGCCCTGCCGTGTTCGTTACCAAAAAATACCTGCGAAGGGCTTCTCCATCTTCTTGTTTTTCATAATCAGCTGCACACTTAGGTTGGATGGTGCTCTGTGCTCCACTTTGCAACACAAACATTTGTCCCCCTGCCCTCTCTCTGCTGGTGTAAAGCCACTATACACAATGTAGGCAGAATGTAGGCTACCCCGGCAGGCTGTTCAAGCTTGCACCGAGGGCTGGAAAATGTGGGCGGATTGCAGGTTCAGATCCAAAACACAACACATTCATATGGCTTTTTTCCCCACTCTCTCTCTCTCTCTCTCTCTCTCTCTCTCTCTCTCTCTCTCTCTCTCTTGCAACTTTATGTTTTGTGTATCTCTCGCTCTGTGTTCCTTTTTTTTTCTTTCCTTCTTCTTTTCATCTTCCTTTTTCTTTGCCTTGCGTCCCAGAAGACAGTGTAAATGTCATGGTAATGACATGCTTTTTTCGGCTTTCCACGAGGATTAGAAGGTGTCAGTCATCTCTCCTCATGAGGCTTTTCATTGGCAGAGCACCGGAACAAATGGGTACTTTGGGGATAAATGAATTGGGACGCATGAGGGTGAACAAAGGGTCTTCTCTTTGGCAGGTGTTTGTTTTATGGTGGTTCATTGGATGTGATGTATGCCATCCTTCCTTCAGTTAGGTGGAACTGTCATGCGGCCCGCTTGCATCCATATTCATTTGTGGCTTGTGGACCACTGGTTCAAATAACAATAAGGAAGCAAGCCCAAATAAGCAACTACACAAAATTGCTTATAATGAGCAGACATCACAAGACTCAATGATATGCACAGAGGTACAGCTCCATACAAAAGGATGCTAAATTTACCAAAATAATGCCAAATATACCCTATAGCTTGTTTCCATTTGTGGTCCTGTGTGTATTCAATCATCGAAACATTTAAAGACAAACAATAATATACACCTCCCAATGTATGAATGAATGAACCTTTGTAAAGTGTTTTGAGCACTTGGAAAAGCGCTATAAAAATGCAATTCATCATACAATATTTAAATACATTATATAAACGAGTAATTGAAAAGAAAAATATGCAGAAGGAGTGCATTCTCCGGCAGCGGCAATTAGACACACGGCGCTGCCGTTTGGCAGCCTCCGCTCCACACGCCGCAACTGCCGGTAACAGCCACGGCGCTGCCGGGGAGAGGGGCGGCATCTGCCAGAAAAAGGTGCACTCCACTGCCGCTCGCTCCCGCGGCAGTGCGATGGTCCGACATACGTTGCATCATGCTCGCAGTTATGGTTAGGGTTTGGGGTAGGGTGTCGGACTGATGCCGCCGAGAAACTAGCCGCCTGCCGCGGACAATCCGTGGCTGATGCCGCTGCCGGAAAATGCACTCGCTCTCCCTCAAAATAATATATGTACCGACGTGCCCAAAATACAACCAGGTTGAAAGTTCTACCCTATTCTAAAGGCAAACTGGGTGTCAAATACTTTTTCAAGCAGCCTCCACGTTCGTTCAGAGCGTTGCTCAAGGCGTTGGCCTAAGTGTGACACTTTTGAAGTCTGTTCAGGTTCATCAAGTGGGGAGAAAGCTGTCCAACATCAAAGGTCTTCTTTATGACTCAGAATTTAAGATTGCATCCAGTAAGATGAGAGTGAATAATTCACACTAAATCAAAGTGACGATCCCTGTGATCTGTGGAAACTAGAGTGAAAACGGCACAATGGTTCGTCAAAGATGAGGAGAGGAGCCAATGGAATATGCCACCATTGTAATCTGAAGCAAACTGCAGGGCTATGAGGCTATCATAAGCATTTTATGTGTATTATTCACACCATCCTTTGCCTGTTTGTCCGCTTATCTCATTTGGATTATAAACTGCAGACTATATATTTCCTCGCAGGCACTAAATGTATAATTCAGTTCCAAGCATAAAAAATTAATCAACACCAAAGCAAGGTATTGCGTTGAGCATTTGAGCATTTGTAAAACTATTAAGGCGAGGAAAAGCCTGTGCTTTCCCCCTCCAGCAGATCTACCTGCCGTGTGATTAGCTCAGTGGTTTTCAAAGTTTTGGTGCCCAAGGCTTCAGGCACACCACTGGGCATGACAGAATCTCAAGGCACGCCTATAACGAAAATAGCCAGTGAGTCTACTTGTAAATCTGCTATTTGTGGCATGCTCGAAATAGGGACGGTGGTTGAAAATGGTTAAGATATATTTGTTACTGTGTGGAAAAAAATGGGTTACAAAAATTGTGGGATAAACATAAAAATAAATAAAAAATAAGATATTTGTTAGGGTAGAATATTCCTCTGTATTGGTGGTCTCACATAGACAGACAACCAGAGGTTCTTTGCCTACCGATACCTCTGGTATCTAAATTCAATGAGGATCAAATTGGGTGAAAACTTTTAGTAAATTATAACATGATTTATTTATTTATTTGACAGGGACAATGCTCATTAATCAACATTTCAGTTTTCACTTCCATGTAAATGTGCCAGAGTTAGCCATAAGCTAATTTACATATGTAGACCCTGAGCAGGCTCTTAAAATGGTAGTAAAACTAAATGTACAATGACACATACAGTACAATACAATGCAATACAATACAGATAAAAGAAAGACAGACTGTATAGTGTGCCAGCACACAACACCATGCGTTGATGCCATGTGTGCATATGTGCAAGCACCCAACACTATATCCATACAAAAAACACAATACAATACAGTACAATAGAGCGTTGCAGTCCCTCCCCCTTTCAGAACGACGAGTGGCCCAGGAAATGAAATGCAATGCATTTCTCCCATAGGATTTTCTTTAAGTATTTATTTAAAGACGGTTACGCCGCGGACAAAGCCAACTCGGATTGTGACAAATCATGAAAAAAATGACACCGGTGATGAATACTAAATAGTGCTGATAGTTACTCATGATTACAGATTTGATTTGTTTTTAGCCACCTCTTCAGGTTAAATTTGAAGGTAAAATAGTTGGAGGTCTCTTTTACTTCTGTAGGGAGACTATTTCAGTGATGGGAGACTAGTGAGACTACTGTATAGAGCGGCGCAGTCCCTCCCCCTTTCAGAACAATGAACGGCTCAGGAAATGAAATGCAATGCATTCTGACCATAGGATTTTCTTTAAGTATTTATTTAAAGACGGTTACGCCACAGACAAAGCCAACTCGGAGTGTGACAAATCATGACAATGAACACAATATTTTGGGCCGATCAAATCATTAGAAAGAAAAAAATAAAGGCAGGAGACAACACTATTTGTTTTGTTTTTCTTCTTATAAATTATTTGATCGGCCCAAAACATTGTGTTCATTGTCATGATTTGTCACGATCCGAGATGGCTTTGTCCGTGGCGTAACCGTCTTTAAATAAATACTTAAATAAAATCCTATGGTCAGAATGCATTGCATTTCATTTCCTGGGCCGTTCGTTGTTCTGAAAGGGGGAGGGACTTAAATTAATTAAGACCTATAGATATTCACACATTTTGCATATTTGTAGGCCTATAATAGCCGTCCCTACTGTATTGAGAAAATAATGTTTGGTTGCCAAACACCTGGATGTGTCTCAGGGCTGTGCCACTATATTAGATCAATGTGTACCATTGTTTATACCTTTTTAAATGGTTAGAAAGTTTCATATAAATAACCTGTTAATACCCTATACATTTCCAGGACTAAGTCATGCAGATAAGATGTAAATTCACAGATTGTGAAATCTTAGTTGAGGAGGTACAGTAGCAAGCAAATGACAAGGATATGGCAGCCAGAAGCGGCAAACTAAAATCAAAAGAGTGTGGGAGTAATTGGCTCGTACTGTATATATTTATGCTATAGCGTTGTTTCAGAGCAACACAGAACTTCAGGGACTTCAAAGGGAGGTCAAAAAGTGAATAAGTGCCCACTAGGCAAGTTTGACAGCCACTAGAGGAGAAGAGCGGGCTGATAAACACTATGCGTATCACTATAAGAATACGTGTATGGATTATGAGCGTTCTGCCTCTGGTGTGCCGTTGTTGTTGTTGTGATTACTGCTGCTGTCCATCTGGTCTCTCTCTCTCTCCCTCTCTCCCTCTCTCAATTTCACCCAGACACGGTCAAAGCAGATGGCCGCCCACCCTAGAGGCTGGTTCTACTAGAAGTTTGTTCGGGGGAGTTGTTCCTTGTCACTGTCACCAAATGCTTGCTATGGATATCGTATTAAATTCCTACTGCAGTGCTCGCCCCACTGGATCAGCGCGTGACTGGTACCCTGGTCCACTGGACCAGCGCGTGACTGGTACCCTGGTCCACTGGATCAGCGCGTGACTGGTACCCTGGTCCACTGGACCAGCGCGTGACTGGTACCCTGGTCCACTGGACCAGCGCGTGACTGGTACCCTGGTCCACTGGACCAGCACGTGACTGGTACCCTGGTCCACTGGACCAGCACGTGACTGGTACCCTGGTCCACTGGACCAGCGCGTGACTGGTACCCTGGTCCACTGGATCAGCGCGTGACTGGTACCCTGGTCCACTGGACCAGCGCGTGACTGGTACCCTGGTCCACTGGACCAGCGCGTGACTGGTACCCTGGTCCACTGGACCAGCGCGTGACTGGTACCCTGGTCCACTGGATCAGCGCGTGACTGGTACCCTGGTCCACTGGACCAGCGCGTGACTGGTACCCTGGTCTAAACAGTTAGCCGTCCGTATAGCATCTTCACCAATGTCCAGGAAGACGGAGATGCCCAGATGTTTGTGTGAGAAATGTATCGGCACATTCATTCATAGTGATTTGCATTGTAGGGAAAAGATGCATTGAGCCGAAGATACATTTAAACTTCATGTAAAAATGATGGGCAATACAGTATTGAATTTGTATCTGATCATGACCAGAACACGGCCAATTTAAAATGCACACGCATTCATGTTTCTATTCAATTCTATTGGAGAATACCTCCTGTTGAAGTTCTCCTTTGTCAATCTCCATGAACATCTGCGTACAGTACACGTACAGTATATCTGGGGATATGTCAAGGTTCTACTATACTTCGCTTTGAGTAATATTCAACATAATTTCTAATGTCTTCCTAACGACACTGATCATCTTTGTAGATTCTTGCTCAACATTGATAAAGCACTTTAAACGTCTGGCCATCGTGGTACCAGGTGCTGGGCTTACACTATGGCTAAAACCTTCTATAATTATAGAACATTATACATTGTATCACAATCTAGAAGTCTTACTGAACAGAAGTTGCACCCATTTCAGTAATGAGTTCTTGGGGATGTCATGTAATTTGACAGTCCAATTGTAATCCATGGTAGTATAACAATAGCATTTTAAATTAAACACGCTGGCACGCACGCACATAATATTCAGCCCATCTCTCTCCTCACTTTGAAGTGTCAGATTTATTATTTTGTTATCAGTAAAAGATTAAAACCACAAACCGCTTAGCAGCAGGCATACACACGTGTCACCTTTTTGGTAAAACATCTCCATTGTGAACCAGAAATGCATGCACAATAGGTGCACATCCGAGGAAAATTGTTTTTGCAAAAGGGGCTATACTCAAAGACTGATGCATGCTGCCTAGTCAGGCAAGCGAAAGAGCAGTGCCCAGAGCAGTGGTTCTCAAAGTCGGGTCCGCTGGCGACCCCCAGGGCTCCTTGAGGGGGTTCCAGCGGGTCCCCAGCTAAATTATTGATAGTTTAGGGCCCAAATGGGGCATCTCCTTTCACACTGTGTGAAATGGTGGCCATTTTATGGTGCCACAGATACAAAACCATTAATTCTTTCCCATAGAGATTTCCGGAAATATTTATATAAATTAAATTTATTTTGAGCCTGCTTCTGTGTGAATATTAGAAACCCGAAAATATACATATATTTGTGGGTTTTTTTTTTTTTTATGTTTTTTTTGTGGCTTTCGCCTTTATTTAATATTTTTTATAGAGGGACATAGAGGGGCTATATTTGCGGTTTTCTAATATTTGTGTTGTGTACCAGTAAGACACTCTGAGGGCGAGAAGCGACCTCACCCTAAAGGGCGAGGTCACGTGCACGCATCCCAGCCTGGGTGACGGCAGACTTCTGGGCGAGCGCTGGTGCTTTGGCATGGGGGGTCAGATCAACATATGGAGAAAAAAAAACATATGGAATGAATTATGTACTGGGCATATTTGGAGCATGTCTTGAGTGTACAGGGTTTAATGTGTACATCAAATGTTTGATGGTCATGGATTGCTTGGTTCCAGGCTTAACATAATGTATATAAATATTGTTTGAAATCGCTATGGGAAAAATTCATGGTTTTCTATTTGTGGTACCACAAAATAGCTGCCAATATAAAATCTGACCCCCCCTGCCCGGACTTGACATGGATAACAAACATCCTGGGCCTATACTCAAAGCAAATGCTGTGCGTGTTTGGATGTGTGCTAAATCGGCTCTCAACAGAATCAGATCCTCATGTTTACAATCATCAAAATGAGCAATTTAGCAGAGAATGTTGGATTGGTAGTGAGTGGAGCACGTGGATACAGGCAGGGATTAAATGCAGCTGGAGCTGCTCATGGCTGAAATTGGAGCTTGAAATTGAGGTTAAACATTGTAAAACCGACATGCACGTGCAATGAAAGTCTATGATGTCATAATGACACAGTGTAGCTTAGCCAGCAGCCTTCTACCTACAGAGACATGATACTGTTCACTGTTGGTGCTCAAAGTGGCATCCGGGACTGGGGGACCGGGGACAGCACTGCCATATTGTAAATCTGCTATTTTCGAGAATATCTTTAAAATATAGATTTTTATAGTCTTTGTCCTTGGCACAAAACCTACCTTCACCCTGCTCATCGTTCTTCTTACACTTATTAAGCCCTATTTTATGCGTTGTTGCATCGAGTGTGGTGAAAATATCCGATTGTAGACTAAAACAATCTTGTGTAGTGGGGGCGACTGTGGCTCAGGAGGTAGAGCAGGTCGTCCAATGATCCATGGGTCGGCGGTTCGAATCCCAGCTCCTCCTGTCTACATGTCAAAGTGTCCTTGGGCAAGACACTGAACCCCAAATTGCTCCCGATGTGCAAAATCAACAAACAACAAACAAAAGTCAACTGCTCCGTTGTTGATCTGCTCCAGGGTCACTTGTGAGTTATAGGAGTTTTTTTGTGTCTCAAATTTAGCTCAGTACATAAATTTAAATGTTTAGGCTTCAAAACTCTCTGGAGTCATCCCGCTCTGTATGTACAAAAAGTCCTGGCCACTGATTTGTGACACATCCCACCTAGTGCCTGGAGTATGTATAGCCTGACATAATTCCATCACGGTGGAAACGGTATAGCAAACTCTTTGCCGGTGTACAGATTTGTACCACCGCACAGTATATACAGTCATCCCAAATATGTTGTTCTTTACACTCCTCATTCTACACTCCTCATTCCCACCGCCGTCAACCTCAACATGATACTGCAGACCTCCAGTTTTCCATCACCCCCTGTGAATATCCAAGCTGTCGAGGCTGGCTGGGCTCCGTCTCTCTGTGCCAGGGCACTGTTGGAACAGATCCGGCCTCCGGGCCACGCACACCGCTCCCCTACCACCCCGGCAAACAAGGCCTTCCCTGCGCAACTGTCATCTAAATGCTAAGCGTTTTGGATCGCCGCTGCCTATCTATTTGTACACACTATATCTATTGAGAAGAGAACGCACTTTCCCTTGCAGTGCTCAGGGAGCGTTACATGCTTTAACGCTCCCTGAGCATGTTTGTGCTGCTCTTGTAATTTTGGTGAATGTGCGGTGAATGATCAACGTGAGAGAGAGACTTGGTGTGATTCAACAAGACGCATGTTTACAGAGCTCGGCATAGGCGATACGCATCGGTTAAATCAACAATGTCGTACTTGATTTCCCTACGTGAGGATCATGCCTTTACTTTACTCTCTTGAGGCCTGTGAAATTACAGAGTTTAAATCATTGCAAGGGATCTTGAAAAATGCATACCATTTAAAATATCAGGGCAGAAAATCTCTGCACGCAACTTGATAGGCCCTGTGAGACGGTCTTTCCTTGTAAGGTGATGGCAGCGCCGGCTGTGTCATTATTTCTCCAAGGCAACACAAAGTGTTGTATTGGTTATCTTTCAGATGATTGTATAAGGCATGGCTGCCGAGTTAATCGGCCATCTGCACCCCAGGGGCTGAGAAATGAGGCCGTCAGGCTTTATGGGAACATAAGCTAAGCGGCCGGGGCCATCTTTTTAAGAGAAGTCTCGTTGAGAGACAGACTCCAGACTGGGGGGCTCTCCAAAGGCTTCATGTCAGACCAGCAGACATACAAATCTCCACAGCGATCTGCCAAGTTTCTGCAGGATTCACTGAAGTAGGAATGGTAGAAGCACCCCCTTAAAAAAACCCAGCCTTCCCCCACCTCTCCTACTCCCCAGCCGTCGCTGGATGCCGCTTGGCAGCAATGGGTGATGGGAAACATCTTTGAGTGGGTGAGTCGACTCGCCAGATAGAAACAGAGGAATTGTTTGTTGGCTTTTTTCAGCAGCATATTTTACTTTGGCAGCAGAAGAATCAATTACTCTAAAACAGATCTCTGCAGCAAAAAATGTATGAAATATGAATGTAGATTTGACATGATGCAAAAAATGTTTTTCCCCGCCGCAACCAGCACTGGGGCTTAGGCTTCAGAATTGATTCTGCCTTGTAACAGATAACTGAACAGGAGAGGTAGGTTGGGAATAAGGGACCATATAAAGCAACTTCCTGCACAACTAAATCACTTCCTGAATTGCCATGCAGGAAGTGAAGTTGGACCCATGCCCCCATCTTTATGTTCCCTCCAGTGTTGCCAAGTCAGTTTTAGACCTTGTTGCTTCTTTTTCTCGCAAAATCTGATCAACACGACATCTTATAAATTCCCTCCATTCCGACAGTAGGCAACAATTCAACTAGGAAACCTCCCAAGGACGTGTGTGTGTGTGTGTGTGTGTGTGTGTGTGTGTGTGTGTGTGTGTGTGTGTGTGTGTGTGTGTGTGTGTGTGTGTGTGTGTGTGTGTGTGTGTGCCCATGTGTATGTGCATTGGCGTGGCTGTCGCAATTTATAAAAAACGAAATGGAGCCAGTAATTGGTGGTTCTTGGTAATTGGGACCAAGCTGTCAGCTACTGAAGTCATCGGCTCAGTCTGATGCTGCTGCAAGCAAGGACAGTATAATTACTATTATCTGTGGGGGTTGTTGATACAACAATCCCAGTCTAGCAGGGTTTATGTTTACTGACCCTCATTTTAAGGAGGGATTTGGGATATTTTCCAAGACTCTTTATAATATTTATGTTCATATTTATGTTGGTAATCCCCCGTGGAGCAGACACCCAGCTCCATGCTCTGCCAGTAGGAGGCCAACCGGTCCGACTTAAAGAAAGATCTGCTCGTGACTCTGTGAAGGGCTTGTCCATATTTTCATTAGTCAAACAGTTTGACTCCTCCCAGTACCTCCCCCCCCTCCTCTCCATGCTAGCGGTGTGGCGCCCAACCATAAACGGCATTATCAACCATCTCAGTGGGTTTTCTAATGCCCCCGTAATCTTGTCATTTCATTCATGGATAGTCCGGGGTTATTCCGGGCCTGTGGCGTATCTGCCCGCCTGTCTCTGCTCCTCTGTGTGAGAGATTGGATTCCCTGCCTCCCCTCGCTACTCCATCTTTACGCACACACACGCGCGTGCGCGCATGCGCGCACACACAGTCTTCAGTTCAGTCTTCTCCTGTCAGATGCATGGGGTGTAAATGTGGATACATAGGGGTATAGGGATGGCCGCTTCATATTAACTGTATAGGGGATCATCCCAGCTAGGAGACGATAGCTTGCCCTTTTTTGAATTGAAAGTCTGATCAGCCGCCGGGAGTACAATCTGAGCGCTTTGCCCTCATGAGAAGAACATCAGCGATGCAATGGGGACAGTGAGCGTACAGGAGCCTATATCCACCCCTCCCTACACACAAATTCTCGCTGTTGTGGGACATCTGTTAATGTTTGTATGTGCAGAACAGTGGTTTGAGTTTCATTGGGCGAATGCCGGTGGCGTGCGGCGAGATCTGACGGCGGGGAGGCAAAGGTAAAGAGAAAACGGAAAACTAGTTTGCCGTGCCCGGTAGCGCAGCGTGTAAATTAAACATGTGGCACCTAGATGCTTCAGGCCTGATGGACATTCAAGCATATTGCAGTCTCACGAAAATGGCTTTTTAAGTAGGCTATTTATGGGGAAGATATTGTATTCATTTGATTATAATAAAACATCCATTACGCTCTGAGTGAACAGTGCAAGGAGGAGGCGGGGGAGAGCGCGAGGTAATAACGACAGAGCGCCCGGCCCCTTAATGAGCCAAGGAAAAGAATGGGCTCCTCTTAGATATCGGCTTTCCTTTTTGTCGGTGTGTGCAGATCGGGCGATACGGTTCGCGGGGACTAATAAAGAAATATATCTGTTTTTATTGTGCCCCGGCGCAGCAAGAGTTATGTTTTAGAGCGAGTATAAGGAGCTAGAACACGGGCGTAAAATGATATTATGGCCCATTAGGTGGGGGGCCCGGGCTAAGCGTCGCCAGCAGTAACCGAGGACCGCGGAGGTAATGGGGCCGCGGCGTATTGTCTGTGATCCGCTCTCCCGCTTCCCACTGATTGAATCGTCTACATCACTGGCACTCCATCTCCCGGGGAACCAGCGTGGATACCGTAGGAGAGGTGATTTTGGTTGAAGACATCACTCTGTCAGGCGAGACATGGAGGGGGAGAGAGGGGGGGGGGGGGGAGAGAGAGAGCGAGAGAGAGACTTATTCTGAAATGCGAAACAGGGAATGATGTGCAGTCATCATAGCTGGATTGGCGTGCGTCGACTGCAAACAAAAGGTTGTGTTGCTGTTTTAAGCTCTGAATGGAAAGTGTCTCAGTCTACGGTATATGATCCTACGAGGCGCCACTCTGACAGAGAGAGAGAGAGAGAGAGAGAGAAACACAGAACATTGTGTGAGCTTCTTGTCTGGTTTTCCGACTCTGTGGAGCAGAGAAACGTTTTGTGTTCTCCTTCTGTAAAGTTTGATGTGGCGGTGTGTGTGTGTGTGTGTGTGTGTGTGTGTGTGTGTGTGTGTGTGTGTGTGTGTGTGTGTGTGTGGCTGCGAGGGATGCCTCCAGGCTTCAGGTTTGTGTTATCGGCTGACCTTGTATCTGCTCTCTCCGCTGTCCAGAGCTCCTGAGACCTGACCCCCCCCTGCACCCCTCCCTCCCCCCAACCTTCCTCCAGGGTTAACCCCAGTGGACATCATCAAGGAACGGGATGGGAAATCATACTGAAGGCCTTGCTCTGTCTAACAAAGCCTTTAAAATGGTTCTCTGGGGGGCACAATCCTGTCCGCCATGGGGGGGAGGGAGGAGAGGGTTTAAGAGGTGGAGACTGTCACGGGGTGGTGCAAAACGTGGACATCATGAAGCCAGATAGGGAGCTCCTCTGCTGCTTTAGCCCCCCACCAGCTCCACCCCGCCCTTCCTCCAGTCATACTTCACCCCTCGAGTGTTGTTTTTGAATAGGCGAGGCTTTGTGTGCGCGACGGCACAGTTTGTCTGCTCTCCAGCATGGGGGCTCGGCAAGTAATATGAAACAAGCAGGCAAGGAATCCCAGGCATTCTGAATGGAACCAGATGTGAGCGTGTGTGTCTGTGCTCTGTTCAGTCTTGCTCATGTGCTCTTTCCAATGGCATGCCTAGCGCGCGTGCACGCATGTCGCACGCACGCACGCACTCCCACTGCATAGCCTGTGGGCAGCCTGACTTTCATGGCACAACAGCAGAACCAAATGGTATCATAAGAAACCAGATGGAGCGTTTCACTGGAGCAGACAACTGCAGGGTTGTTTTCATATTTTCATAGTGGCCAGTCAGTGTCTTGAGATGAACTCTTGGGGGACTGGTAGATGAAAAAACATCCTGCGGCCAAGCCAAGCATATATTTCTTAATGGTCAGAATATATGTAATTAACGGTATAGCTACTAGCTAGTAGCAGCACACTGACAAACAAAGTGATAGTTTAGCGTAGAGCAGAGCTGTGATGTGTAGAGTAGTGATGATCCATTGGTTACACTAGAAAGTGGACATCACATGCTGTGGGGCAGTGTTGCTTTTGTCAGCACATTTTGATTTTAGTTTCAGTCATAGTCTCTTGAATAGTTTTCATTTAGTTCTAGTCACCTGGAATGTTTTTGTGTTTGGTCTAGTTTTAGTCGACTAAATATCATAAGATTTCAGTCGACTAAATCTGCAGTTGATTTAGTCAAATCTGGTCACAAATTGTACAAATTTGACTCTGAGATGTAGTGGAGTGAAAGTATTAGATATACTCCAGTTAAGTACAAGTATATATATTTTTAACTTAAGTACAGAAAGTGTACTTTCCAGTTTCCACCACTGGAAAAACATGTAAAATGACACACATGCCTATAACACTGACTCTACAGGGACAAACATGTCATGAGTCATTTCCTCCAAGCCATCATGCCAGATATTTTATATGACTATATCGTTTCGGACAATTATGTGTGGCGGTTGGCTGCCTTCTGAGATTTACTCGCCAAACTGCAAATCTCCACTCTTTTGACTCTTGGTGAGTGTTAACGCTTTAGCCTCATGTATACTTCATTGCAGGGTCAGTAAAGATAGCCGATCTACCACTTGTCACAATTTGAGCTTATAAACGGCTATATGTAAATTAAAATAAAACCTTAGCCTG
This sequence comes from Protomyctophum parallelum, assembly GCF_964188405.1. Taxonomy (NCBI): domain Eukaryota; kingdom Metazoa; phylum Chordata; class Actinopteri; order Myctophiformes; family Myctophidae; genus Protomyctophum; species Protomyctophum parallelum. The sequence continues at coordinate 31,872,011 of NC_139700.1, read as the reverse complement.
ATCCTGTTTTTGAGGGGTGCTAGCCCGGGAGCGTACCTATATGTTCCCCAGGCACCATGCAAAAAAGGTTATTTGTTCCCCTTTTAGAATAAACTTAAACCTAAACCAGAACCCTAACCTAGTAATTTTAGTAATTCTAGTAAGACTAAAAGTATTTTAGCAACTTAGTCTTAGTGTTACTTTTAGTAGCAAATTCTGATTCAAGCTCTGCAGTCTTTGAACAATCCATTGCACTTATAGGCCTGCCTATAGGCTACTTAAACTATCTAGTCAAACATTCTTTGTTCTGTACTTATACATACAATTGTATTGTACAAAACACTGAAGGTAAGTGGGGAACATAGAACCTGGGGAACATACTGTAGAACCTGGGGAACATAGAACCTGGGGAACATAGAACCTGGGGAACATAAGGATGACCCCGCTAGTCCCTCCTGCGTCATGTGACAGCCAAGGAAAGTAATGCCTCTGCATTAGCACTTCAAGACTAATGCTTGTACATGTTGCTGTATTGACCCCAACACCCGTGAGCTACACTAGAGAGACTTGTTGTTGTGTCTGACATGCTTTCACCACCACCACCACCCCTGGGTGGTCCTTGCATTTTGTCACTTTTGGTGATAGGGATGGCAATGGCAGCCTGTCTGTGTGTCTGTCTGCCCATCCATCTGTCCAACTCTATTGTTGCTGTTGGACAGAAACCTCTCCATATTTTTTTTTAAATCTTTCTGAATAATTAACGCCTTACTTGATCATACTACAGTGTCACACACAAGTATCAAAAATAGCAGATTTGCAGAGCTTGTAGATCTGCTACTCTTGCCAATTTCTTGACGATATTTTGGATATTTCCACCCGACAGAGATGATATCTTGAATATGACCGTTATGGAATTTTGCTGTGCACCTTCCCCAGGCGATTAATTAACCCTATTGATTTTAAAGTTCTCAAACTCTGCCCGAACGCGACCGGTACCGACCCGATGATTTCAGTCCGGGCCAGGCCGGTCCCAAGAAATTAGTCGGGCCGGGCCGAGCCTCGGGCTCAGTGATTTCCCGTGATTTTATTCCGTGATTCTTTTATTTTTCTCAGTTTTTGGGTAATGTGTAGGCTATAGCCTACAAGTATGTATTTATTATGAAAAGGGCTGCGCTATCGATTCACTTAATTGTGACAGTTAGGAAGGAGTGGAGGCGGCAGGGGCTTGGCGCAGCGCTGGCATTTCAGACTCGGAGTGGCAGCACGCATACTGACTGCGCGCAGGCATGAGCATAGAGAAGTGAACGGTGAGGTGGTTGTTTATACCGCTGGCTGGCCTCTGGTTTGCGGTGCACCAAATGAGCTTCAGTTCATATGCTAAATGTTTTATAAAATCAATCGGATTATCACACGATAGCTGAAGCGTCAGGTTTTTGTCATGTTGCAGTTGCACTGAGCTATCTCGTTAAACCCATAGCTGGCTGCGATGAATAACTTAATCATTAGGCCTAAACAACGTCATATAGTCACCAACCGATCCAAAATGATTAATATTATAACCGCTGTTCCTCGGTGCGGCGGCACGCCTCATTATATGTGCCCAATTTAAAATAACATAAGATAAGCTGTCGAGACACGCCATGAGCGGTGCATGGATGGTTTGTAAACTTTGTAGGCTTTGGATATCGAACGGGGACGATACTTGGAGTCTTGGACATAGTTGCTTCACTTCAGAGGAAAGTAAGGGGAGCTACTCACCACCACTGGAAATGGAATCCATTATTAACAGTCTAACGTGAGCTACATAAATCCTTTATTTCGGCGATAAGTCCATTAAAGTGGCGTTCTTTTTTTAAATTTATTTTTAGTCTAACATTATGGTAATTTTTAGGGTCGGGCCAGGCCTTCATTTTTGGGCCTGTTGAGAACTTTATTGGCCTTTCCTCTCTAGCACCACCACCCATAGTAGGCTAAACACCACCCATAGTAGGCTAAACACCCCCCATAGTAGGCTAAACACCACCACCCATAGTAGGCTAAACGTTCCACCTAAGATATTTCAAAAATCTAAAAGAACCCTTGGAGCAGCACAACCTCTGGAGGCCTTGTTTTGTTTGTTTGTTTGTTTTTCCCATTAAACAACCCTAATAGAAAGACCAGGCACAACCGAAACATGTCAGCCAGCTAACTCTTCCATCAGGTTCGTTGCAGCCCTGTTGCGTAAGTGGCGACCCTGGAGTCAAGGATAAAACCGTTTTGGACGGCTCTGTCACATTAAAGCTATTCAAAATGTATTCCACCCCTAACTCGCATCTTGTTGGCAGAACTCTGCCATCAAAGGAAGTGGTGTTCATGGGCGAAGCATTGTGGAAGGAATGTATGTGTGTACGCCAAGTGCCTGTGTGTGTGTGTGTGTGTGTGTGTGTGTGTGTGTGTGTGTGTGTGTGTGTGTGCGCGCGCGCGCGTTTGTGCGTGCATGCCCGAACATGTACAGTACTTCTGTATCAGCCATCAGCACAGGAAATGAGTAGCCGTTTGCTTTGAAGTCCCAACTGACTTTTACACTGCTCCCGATATCTCTGGAGACACGAGGCAACAGACACCCTCCCCCACGTTGCTGCTCTCTCCACCCAATTTACCCCCGACACCCCACCCCCAAATCAGTGCCTTGCAGCCAGCTCCTTGTTAGGATGCAGAACAAGTAGCTATTAGCATAGGGTATGGGAGTGCCGGTTGCCACAGGGCACAAACTCTACCACCCTGCCTGTGCTGCACTCAGCCTGAACAGGCTGAGAGGGCACGTGTAATTGCATTTCCTTCTCCCTGTGTAGAAAGTACAATTTAATATATGGTGAATATATTGTAACATCCCTGCCGCCCCATCCCTCTCTACACAATACACGCACGCACATACTGTACACGCATTCCTTTTCGCCTCTCCCTGTTTCAATTGAATTGAAATGAAACGACAATATTATTGTTATTGTCACGGGACATGTTTACATTGCCAAAGCAAGTTTGGAATAAAAACAAAAATGAAATGTGTATGATACAAGATTACAGGCCTGCTCGCATATAGAAATGTGTAAACGGAGCAATGAAATATATTATAGGCAAAATTGACTTACAAACCGTTTTTTTCCCCTTCTGCTGTTAAATATAAACAAGTAAAGGTAAAATAAGCACACAACTTAGTTTGTTTCTTTCTTTCTCAGTTTTTTTCTTCCCCATGTCTCCTTGCCTTGCTGCTAACCTGCGTCCGTTTCCTTCCCCTCCCCTCCCTATCCCTCCCCGCTTGTCTGAACATGTGGAGTGAGCTGACAAAATTAATTGGGTCACAGTTTAACAGCGTCCAGACTCTAATGTCTCTCCATGCATGCAGGAGGTGGTGGAGGTGCAGGTTGGATCACGACGGACGACGACGCCGTATGGTTACACCATACTGGTGTTTCATGTTTCCAATGGATTTCTCTTTTTTTTGTCACAAGCTCTTGTTAATCAGGGCGGGAACTCCATTATGTTATACTTATAGCTATTGAAAAATAGCAGATATACAAGCTGATAGCGTGGCACTCGGTGCCGCGCTATGAGCTTGTGGATCTGCTTTTTTTTCCCTTTTTTGTGAAAATGTGGCGCAAATCTTGAATATATATTCTTTCAGTGCGAACGTTTTTAACTCAAATCTTTGCCTCTGAGGGTGGGGCACTGGAACTACATATTTTCAGATGGGGGTCCGCAGCCAAATTCAAATAATTCTGGGGGTCCTTGGCGTGAAATAGTTTGAGAACCACTGACATCATTGGTTCAATGTTTCTGAAACCCACAGACACATTATAGCAAGAGACTTATGCCCCGAGCCCCTGACAGACAGCAACGACTTTATATGTGCACACATGCATGCATTTCCTGTCTTGCACACAATATCTCATTTCTTCAGTGATTCATGCATTTACATAAGTCAGAGTTGTGTAGCAGATGAGTTGGGTTGTTTGTGTGTGTGCGTGTACGTGTGCGTGTGCATGTGTGCATGCCAAAGAAGCAGGCCTGGGCAGGGAGTGGTTTAAATCTGGGTTACAAAATCCCTTGCCAGGCTTACAGCATGCGGTGATGCTAATAAGGCGTTTGCTCCAGTAATGGCGTGTTCACCAAATGGAACTTCTTCAGAACTGCTGTCATGCTGGAGCGCCACACAGTTTACTCTCAAATAACAAACTAGCCCTCTAGCCAACACACTCTCACTCCCCAAAATGCATATCGTGACTTCTTGGGACAAATGTGACCAAATGCAGAGAGTTGCGAAGTCTGCTTCAGCTGATTCAGCACCGTTCAGGTTAACGGCCGAGCTACACCAGGCTTTTCAGCGAGCGTTTATACGCACACACAGGCACACGCACTTATAGGTCCAGTTCTATCTATACGTGCGTGTATGCGGGGCTCGTGTGTGCGCGTAAGCGTGCGCGAAAAGCGCGTAAATTACATAAATTTTCCCTTCTTATTTGCTTAACTTAACTTAACTTAACTTATTTGGCTTTTTTTTTACTATTTAGAAAAAAAAAATTAATAGTTCAACTAGCCAATCTACATTGACACGTTGTGAGCTTGTAGACTGGTCATTTTAACTATTCAAAAATGTTTAGCAAAATACAGTAGGCAAAGAAGTTTAGGGAACGAAAATGGAGCCCAAAGTCTCAAATGCTATACTGTTCGCAACTGTCTGCTCGGCTCTCTGGCTCCGTGGCTCTGTGACATGTCTCTCTGGCCTTCTCCCTCCGTCTCCCTCAGCCCCGCACGGACATTCGCTCTGATTTATGACAGCTCTGGGGCTAATGGTACAGGACCAGGATTTGTGTCTGTGCTGTTTACGACTGTACCAGTGCCGGCTCATTGGGCTCTCTCTCTCTCCATCTCTCTCTCTCCCTCATGCCTATCTCTCTCTCTCTCTGTCTCACTTTTTTTTTCTCGCTCCGCCGTTCTCTCTACTTTCTTCTGGTCCTTGGGTGAGTGCATGGAGCAAAGGGTGCAGGTAAGCGACCGGACCGTTGCTCAGTGCTTGTCGCTCCCCAAACTCATTTGTCTTCATCCCCACCGCTTTCTGCCAGAAATACTGGGGGCGCGCTAGGCTCACCTCCAGACAAGGCCACCAGACCTCGACTCACCAGCCCTTAATCCGTCAACAACACAGCCCAACACTTTCTCTGTATTTCCAATGTCTGCGTTCAGTCTACTTTCTCTCACTTTCATTCTCTCTCTCTCTCTCTCTCTCTCTCTCTCTCTCTCTCTCTCTCTCTCTCTCTCCTCTCTCTCTCTCTCTCTCTCTCTCCTCTCTCTCTCTCTCTCTCTCTCTCTCCCCCCCCTGTGAGTCGATACCACTGACTAGGCCCAGGCCTCCAGATGCAGGGGGCCAGAACTGTGTTAATTAGCACCAGAGTCTGGAGACCCAAGGCATGTTATCGCCCACCACAATACTCTGTCTCGCTCTCTCTCTCCTCTATTCCCTCGCTCTTACTCGCACTCCCTTCCTCCCTCTGCGCTCTTCTGTCACTCGCTTACTCTCTCTCTCTCTCTCTCTCTCTGTCTGTCTGTCTGTGTCTCTCTCTCTCTCTCTCTCTCTCTCTCTCTCTCTCTCTCTCTCTCTCCCCCTCTGTTCTCTGGAGGTTGCATCCATGCGACTCTCATTGCCAGGTTTGTGAAGGATGCCTTTGCCAGCTGTCTCTTTCATGGACGGCTGCCAACGGTTTTGCCACATCTTCCACGCATTGTCATCGTCCCATTATTTCATTTAGGCCGGCGCCTCTGCTTTTCCCTTCTCTATGCGTAATATCGTGATATGGCATAATTGTTGTATTTTCCTGGCCGGCCTGTACTAAAGTGATGTCATTTTCTGCCTTTTCCCACTTTGTTAATATATAGTGATTACTTTATCAATAATCTCATCTCCACGGGGGCAAGGGCGTATTACGTTTTTGTGAGACTATAGTTTTCACATCTTGTGAATTCATAATCAGACGCGAGACCCATGGTATTGGTGGTGGTGGGTTTGTGGTAAAGGGGGCCTTGTGCTGACACACACTGGCACAGCGGTGCCAAGGTCGGGCATGCAGGGCGGACAGCGCTGGCCCAGGTTGGCAGACGGTCTGTGCCTATGCCTGGGAGTAAACGCGGTGCCAACTCAACAGTCTGCGAGCAGGTTGTGTTGAGCACACAAACTAGACAGTCAGTCCGTTCTCCCCCCGGTGGGGCGGCACAGACACACACACACAATGAGAGCTTCATAGTTCATACCCTCCCACACCATGCACACACACACACACACACACACACACACACACACACACACACACACACACACAATGAGAGCTTCATAGTTCATACCCTCCCACACCATGCACACACACACACACACACACACACACCCTCCTGGTGGACAATGAGAATCCAGATCGATCAACAGGCTTCTTGCTCGACCTTGTTCTCTTCACCTTCCTCCACCCTGCGTGCCAAAGCCGCATATTTACTCTGTGGAAGCAGGGTTTTTGGCTGCACGTCATGCACAAAAAACTCCGCCCATGATCGAGTTCCTCGCAGTATGGGGGTACAACCGTGGCACATTCTGTGAGCGTGCGTGCGCTGATGTGACTGTGACAGCTGTGCGCGAGTATAGTATAGGTGAAAGAGCGAGGAGGCGTGCGGCTGCAAATGTGGACAGAAGAGAGAGAGAGAGATGAACGGTGAAAGTAAAGGTTGAGCAGGCATAAATACTAATAATAATTTGTATAGCACCTTTCATGACTTGAAATGCAGCTCAAAGTGCTTTACAGAGCAATGGAGGAAAAAAATGAAAAGAATAGCAAGGCATAAAACATTAAAATAATAGCAGTAATGCAATACAGCGAGGGCATGAATGAAAAGGAATTTAAAAGATCAATTAAAAGCAAGAGATGTAGAAGTAGGTCTTGAGCTGTGCTTTATAAAGTCTCTGAAGAGTCTTCAGAGACTGCCTGGTGAGGAGATGGAATAATTAAAGCTGGCCTGATTTATACTTTGACATAAGACGTCGCACATATCTACAATCCCACAAGGTGCCTCGTGAGCTTGTAGATCGTCTTTTTCCGGCTCGCAACACCGGTGTACGAAATTACGCATATAAAGCAATGAGACAGACAGACAGACAGACACGTGCCTGTGAGCTGATGTGTTTACTTTGCATACAAGGCTGATGTGACCTCAAGAGAGAGTGCAAGCCTGCACAAGACATGCGGGAGTGGGAGGTCTTTCAAGTATGTGACAGGGTGTGTGTGTGTGTGTGTGTGTGTGTGTGTGTGTGTGTGTGTGTGTGTGTGTGTGTGTGTGTGTGTGTGCTCCACTGTTGATTTCCTCCCCTGCGCGGGAAAGTGAATCTATTACGGCACACGCTGCGTGTGTGTGTGTGTGTGTGGTGTCTGTTAAATGCTGAGTGGTTCTGCCTCCCCTGCCGTGTGTGTGAGAGAGAGAGCTCTGCACTGCACTCCATTTGACCCTGGGCCCCCTCATTTGGGGGGGGGGGGGGGGGGGGGGGGGGACTGCCGCCGAAGCGAGCCATGTGTAAAGCGGCTGCTTGCCAAATAAAGTCATGAAATCCCTTCTGGAGATGACACACACACGCGCGCGCACAGACAGACAGACGCATGCATAAAAAAAACGCATACACACTCCCGTCCCCCCCACACACCACACACACACCAAATCAGCGACTCACTGTCATCTCCGTAGCACTCCAGCTTCATAAATTGCGCTCACTTGGCCTTTTGCTTGTATCAATTACTGTGCTCTTGCACGCAGGGGTTTATGAAGGACACACTGGGAGTAGGGCTGGCTGTGGCTTTAAACCAGTTCCGTCGCAGAGCCATTTCCATATCATTAGCCGCGCTGGTCCCTCATTTGGCACGATAACAACACTGAGAATAGCCTGCTCTGTGTTCATCAGCCTATCACTCTGGTTTTATGCTCCTCCTCTGGTATTATATACTGGACTCTCTCTCTCTCTCTCTCTCTCTCTCTCTCTCTCTCTCTCCATCTTTCTCTCGAATGTATTCTCCACACGTTGACGGTGAAGGGCCTTGGTGGAGTGCTGTGTGTTTTTTTTTATATCCTCATGGATACCTGACTCCGATACCCATGTTAGTCATACGCTTTAAGGGCCGATTCACACTATGGTCCCGGGTGCGCACTCGGGACCACTTGGCAGATGTTGTGGTAGTGTGAATAATGCGCACCATTCCCGGGAGTGGATCGCCCAGCCGTCCCCGGGACCGCATGGGGGGGCGGGTCTCTGGACCGTTGAAGTGTATTCGGATACGGATCGTTCCAATGTGAATGCATGCGTACCTAAAGAACGTGACATAATCTCTAGTTGAAAAGCCAAGCGTCAGCAAAAAAAACCCACTAAAAACACACAGACGCTGCACGACACGTAACACTAGCGCATTTCTCAACGCCGCCTGCCTCCTGTTGAATCTGCGTATACGCGCAGTACGCACTGATCTTATTCTGCGGACTACATGTGTGACTCTTGGGCTTTGCTTGGCATAGTCTCCAAAGTAAAACAAAATAATAATAATGCTAAAGTAGAATCTATAGCAAACTAATCAAACACGACACTGGAGCACAGAACTGACTGACACAGTGAATAGCAGGCAGGCTGACAGTGAAGTAGTATAGTGTGTGTGTGTGTGTGTGTGTGTGTGTGTGTGTGTGTGTGTGTGTGTGTGTGTGTGTGTGTGTGTGTGTGTGTTGTCGGGCAGGAACCTCTCATTTACATATCCTAACTTGTGTTTTTCGTTAAATTACCGCCCTATTTGATCATGCTACAGCGGCACACGAAAGTAGTAAGTAGCCAATCCACAAGCTCGAAACGCGGCACAAATCGACATGTTTTGAGCTTGTAGATCTGCAACTTTAGCTGTTTTTGAATTTGAATCCTGAAAAGTAATATAGTTTTGGCTGAAAATGTGTCACCTATACCAGAAAATATGTTTATTAAAGAGTTGGAGAGACAGGGAGACTCCTGTCACACATAAATGAACACTCTAATACAGCAATGATTAGGCCTACTATCAGATCATGTATCATGGTCGGAACACAATCGATAGATTGATAATTAAAATAAACTCAGACATGTGACTCTCATACTCCATGTTGGTTAATGCACTGATTAAACTGGTCGGGGAATTAAGGCTTCTTCAGTGGCGCGGTGAGGAGGGATTTGAGGAGAGAGAGTGAGAGAGAGAGAGAGAGGAGGAAATTGTCCCTCTGATCTGCTGCTGCTCTCTGAACCATCTGTCTGGTTCTGGGCCCGACATTCAGTGCCGCTTAGCATTAGTGCTTGCAGGTGTTTGAAACGTTTCTCACCCTGACGTGAGAATCGGGGAAGCGACCCGGGACCGATGTCTGCCTCGGGTTAGACACACACCCAAGGGGGGGTGGGCTTTTTTATATATATACACACACACACACACACACACACACACACACACACACACACACACACACACACACACACACACACACACACACACACCCAAGACTATGGTGTAACAGCTAGGGCTAGGAGGCTGTATGTTGTGGACAATACACAGATTGTAACAAGTTAATGGAATATACTGTATACTCCATCATTTCGATATGCCAGGGAATTAGCGTGAATGAATGCTGCAGGCTGTAGAGTTTAGAGTTCCACAGCTAACATTCTAGCCATAATGAAAAGCTTACACCCACGCCCATTCAGAGAGTGATTAAACATGTCCTGTGTATTGCTCTAGCAAACAGGTGTCTCTAGCAGCAACAGGGTTTTACATTTAACGTTTAGCATTATTTATCAATCCTACTAGCTCATGTAATGAAAACAGTGCTTCAAGTAAAACATAAAAAATATACGTTTTTGGTACACATGTATAGCACTCTAATGTTCCTTGCACCCCACTGGCGATTAATTTCTGCTAGAAAAGATGGCTGTGGCTCAGTTTTGCTTTGGATGATTGTCTTTTTTGGAGGTTTGAGTGCATGGAGGAGCTACTATATTCTGAAGCTAATAACCTACATAGAGCATATAAGCACCATCGCTGTTAGTTGTCAGCACTACAGTAGCTAAGCCTCCTAGTCATGATTTGGTGTAAAGTCTGTCTGTTTCTCTCCTCTTTCGGGGGCGATATCTTGGGGGTGAACATAGCTTTTATCCAAAGGCTTCCATTTCTGCTTCAGAAGCTTGGTGACTGACTAGCTCTCAAACTCCCCCATCCTCTACACAGCTCCCCCGGTGATGTGAAATGAAATTGCTTATTCGTTCGTTAAAGATTTTTCTTGTCCTTGCTCTCGTGCTATACCCCGGGAGCGAGTGAGTTCACTTTGAAACAACGGAAAGTTCTCAAAACCCACTGGAGAATTGCGGGGCGCTGAGACACGATGGTGAAGGAAGGTGTGTGTGTGTACAGTACACGGGGAGGGATCTGTGAGAAAGAAAATAGCTTTTTATCAAGAAAATAATTATGAATCAAAATGTATTGAGGGCTGAGGTGTTTTTTCTTACAGCATACAAATTAATTCCGTCAAGTTGTCCCTTTACATTAAAGCATGAAGGGGCCTGCTGGCGTAAGGGGAAAGCAATCCCTCTCTCGGTTGCCATGGAAGCAAGCACAGTGGAGCGTTTAGCATCAGCACCAACACCGGTGCTGCCAAACCACTGCCCACACCTAATGTACTGCGCTGTGCTGTAGTATACCCACACCGCGCTGTGAACTTGTAGATCGTCTATATTCAAATAGAGGGTATGCGCGTGACATCATCATCATACCCGGAAGTTATGCGGGAGCGCCTACTGAGTGGAAAAAAAGACTTTCTGGCCTTGACAGCCCAGACATCCAAACAGAAAAGTTAATATTTTATTGCATTAAATGACTTTAAACAACATTAAATTCACTTTGTCACTCACTTTGCTCATACTCAATGAAGAGTTTTTGTTGTTTTTGTCACATTCGTGAACCAATAATTTGATGACCAGCTCCAACTAAATGGAGAGACTCCACCGGTCATCAAATTATTGGCTCAGAAATGCTACAAAAATAAATAAATAAATAAAATATATTTATATCTCCACGAATATGTAATTCTTTGGCTGAACCACTCCTTTAATCTCCCTTCCTTTCTCCTCTCTGCTTCTCCGCACACCCCTCTCTCAAACTCTCATCATCATCTCCATCTGCCTCCGAACAACGTACAACTGTTCCCCGCGTCTCACCCGCGTGCGCCACCATGCTCACATACGCTGCCGGCGTTGGCGAGGCTGCATGGCTCGGGGGTGCGTAGCGCCTATCTTAATCACATTGGGGCGAGAGCACCTGTGAAAACAGATGTCCACCGGGGCCGGCGTGCTGTTCCTGTTTCAGGGCGTAGTGTCTGTTCTGCACGTAGATGGCTGACGCTCTTCCCCCCTGCCCGCCCCTCCCCTTCAGTCTCCTCTTCTCCTCCGAGGTTCCTCCGGTCCACAGTGGGCGGACACCGACCCCGCGACACACACACACACACACACACACACACACACACCCACACATAGGAAGAGCCCACATGAAGTCAGGCAGAGGACAGGAAGTGTCGGCCGAAAGGCTTCTCTCCCCTGCTGCTGTGTTTATTTTAATATCGGCCCTGGTTGGAGAGCGTAATGAAAAGATGCCGAGTCACCGCCATTGCCACGCCCTGTCATGCTGTAGTCGGTCCCTAATGTGAAGCACAAACCGATAGTTGCTATTATTGTTTATCGCCATTAAAACCATGCACAATAATCGTTTTAACACTTGTGATGATACCCAGAACATCCCCCACACGTCTTCATAATTATAGCCGTAGGAGGCCCAGGACGTGTGAAGACATCTTTAGGTCCTTTTTCATTATTTTATTGCGTTTATCTGCGTTTATAAAGGTCAGACACATTCTGTGTAATCGTAGTTGGTGCTGTTTTGTGTCTCCCGGTGATGCCACAGAATAATTTGCACAACTATGACTCAGATTCTTAGATTTACACCCCCTCAGTAGAGCCTATAAAGGGGCCGTCCACACACCAAGCACTATAACTATAATTATAACGACATAATATTGTTTCACCACTGTCATCATTATGTGTTTTGGACTATAAATCCACTTCAGTTACAACCATTTTTAAAAGCTATACTCCGTAGTTAACGGGCTTGGTGTTAACAGGCCTCAAAGGTACCACAGCTAATACATGGACACGACTACAATCATTTTGAACCCTTCATTCATAGTGTGGAACGTAAACATCCACAGATTAAATTCATGATACAATCCGCATGAATCCGCAACATTAACTGACATAGTGAAGACCTCAATGCTACTCCAGGACTCGAGCAGGCTGGTTGAGGTGGAGGGAGTGTGTCACTGACGAGCTGCTGCAGTAGGAGTGGTGACAGTGGAGACCTGAGGCTTTCTTCACCCTCCCAATGACTGATTGTGGGGGTTAGCAGAGATGGAGTACTTGTAGAGAGGCTGGGGAATTGGGAATTGGCTATACTAAATTGGGGAGAAAATGTGTTTCGTTTTTCTTTTGTCTTGAAGGGCCATGTTTTGCACAATAACAGTCTTCTTAATATGTCTGCCCAAGATCTCTGTGATTTATACAGTTTGTTTACCCCACAGTCACTGATACTAAAATTTAATGTTTTTAATTTTTATTTAAACAGTGAGTGGCGTTCAGCTTGAAGATACTTTGAACCAGAGACATAGAGTAAGACAGAGTGACGACATTGAGGGGGCAGACAACAGCCCGGTCACATGGTTCATGTAATTAATTTTTCATTGTAAAGCCTATACACTCCAATGCATTCCGCAAACATTCCAGTTCAGGCCTTTGTCACTATTCGCCAATAGATTGGACTGGCCCCATGAAGTGAACGGAGTTGTCGTAACTCTGTCTTACTCTATGGCTCTTTTGTTTTAATGCTTCTCGATCCCCTCCCCCCCTCCATGCTAATCTCTTATACACTCTAGATATAACCCTTCCATAACTTTCAAAAGCCAATAGCCATTCTGAAATCCACATTACAACGATCAGTTTTTAACCTCATCAACCTGAAAAAGCTGATCGCATGATTGATTAAGTGTAACACAAATTTTCAGATTTGTAGATTAAATAAAGAAAGCAATTAGTCAACACATTCTTATGACTTTAGTCGACTATGAATTCCTGTAGCTGAGGATAGTCCTTTAGCAACAAATATGTTGCTGACGTGATTTATGAATTGAAAACTCTTCCAGGTTTCACTTTCAAGAACCATTCAAAAATGCATAAGACCATTGAAAATATCCTCCTTGGTACTCAGCTATAATAATGGGCTTACTATCCGAGAGTACAAGTCAAGACATGGATATGGGGTCACTAATAGTGATATGTGAATACAGTACATTCTTTATGGTTGGTAGTGGTGCTATACTCTTCAATGTGGTGCATTTTGTATAATTATCTCCTTATCTGATGGAAGTAACCATCTTTTAAATTCAGCGTAACACAACATCGCTGCATGTGTTCTTGCCCCAGGCCATGAGGAATAATGCATGTCATTAAATTGGTTTGCTTGATCACTATTGATGTTAATGAGCGTACCCGCCACAATGATCTGTATTAGTGGATCTAAAAGAGACATTAAACCCATTACTGGTCTTAAGTAGTGGAGGAGTGTGTGCTTTTCCTCCAGCTGTGCTCTCCCATTTTCAAGACCTCATCCATTGTACAGTATATCGCTCCCCACTGCCAGTGAAGTCTCCTTTCCTTCCATGACCACATCTGATCCATACCTCGCCCAAACTTGTCCAAGGAACCCCACCCTGCAAAAAAAGGGCAGCCAAGGCCCACCCTACAACAAAAGGGCCGCCAAAGCCTGGTCTGGCTGGGTGAATTCGGCCACCCACGCCGACATGAGCTGATTCTTTAGGGATTTCACGTTGGAGACAAAAGGCAGACATCCCACCCCGCGGCCTAAGCGGCACACAGCCCAAATGCTGCCATCCTTTTTTTTCAACCCCCCTCCCCCCGGCCTGTCCAAGATTGATCCAGGCTCTTATCTCCTCTCTGATCCCTGTGTTATTTCGGGGGCGCAGGGATTGCCTAATGATCTATTGACCCCCATCTATCGATCGTTACAGTCAACCACAGAGGTCCATCCACTAAAGGAGGAGTGCTGTGTGGCTGGCACTGCCTCTGTTCTCCCACTCTACTCCTGCCCTTCCGCCTCCCGACCAACCAATCCCTCACACTCCTTCCCCTCCTGCAGCAAACCCATAGAGATTAGGGCTTAATGTGCTTTTAGCATCTGGCTGTCAAGTGACAAATGTGTTTTTGCTACTACCCATTTCTACTCCAGACGACGGAGTACTGAAGACTGTGATCAGTTTATGTCTTGTGTATATGAGGGCATATGAACCTCATTTATTTATTATGTAATCTAATTTCTGTAATATGTCACTTGGGGAGAAAAAAAAGTGTTATTTTCAACGGAGAGAAAGTGTCAATGTGACTCACCATCATCAACATTTTCGACCAAAGCTTAAATTAAGGCCATACTGTATTCAGGCACTGATGACTCATGTAATCAACATTGCCTTTCAAACGATGATGCCTGTGACCTCGATCGGGGCAGAAACCAAATAAACGAGTAGTACTGTATGTTTAACTGCATTAAGGTGTGCTCTGCTGCTTGGCTTTTCTGACAGGCAGATTGATGGATGACACAATGGAGTCTAGAGGTAATCCCCCCTCAACCGTCACAGGTTGAGGGGGATTATTTATGGCGGACAGACCACTTAGACGCCTCTGTCTGTGACACGTCTGATTGCATCTCAACTTCCAACAACACCTTGTTGTTGAAGTCGTCGCTCTTGTGCCTTCAATCAATCAATCAAACTGTATGAATGTAGCGCCTTCAGCCGCACACTCATCGTCTCCCAGGCACACCACAAAGCACGGGCAAGACACTCACAAAATGTACATACACAATGATACACCATAAACAAAATACACAAACAGTTACTTATGGATACATCGTTCTCCAACGTAACTGCCTTCTCTATGTATTTTCATAAAACAAAAACTTCATTGCTGAACAACCAATTTAACATAACATTCAGACATCCAAAACAAATCTGCGTTCTTATCCTGATTTCTTTCAAATAAAGAGTTTCTTAAACCATGGTATAGTGGACAGTGGAAAACAAAATGAACCTCTAAACTCCCAGGTCACAAAGAACACATAGTCGCTGCTCCTCAGGAATGCCAGTATATCTGCCAACCTCAACTGCCAGAGGTAAAGCACCAGATCTTAACTGGGCACAGAGGGACCTCTGTCCTCTTTTTAAATTAAATTCAAAATAAGGTTCAGTCATGTAGTCCTCTTTGTAATTTAATATAATTTCTGAATTTAGCTTTTTTCAAAATGTCCACCCTCTATTGCTCCTGATTGACAGTTCATATTTGACTGTATTAATGTTACAATGAAGGTTATTAAAAAGAAAATACATTTGAATCAGAAACTGAGAAAATTGAGGACACCTCTCTTATCCATGGATGATTACATTCCATACATATTCCAATTAAATATAGTTTTCTTAAGCCTCTCTTCTGGCAGTTGGATAAGGCGATTCCAGCAGTTGGATAAGGTGATTCCATATATTAATTACAGGTGTCATTAAATACAAATTTACTGTAAATAACACTTTCATACTAATATGTTGCACAATGGTGTCATGCAGCAAACCTGCTGTACAAGCTCACAGCTCGTCACGTAGCAACAGAAAATAGCAGACCTGCAAGCTCACAGCACGTCACATCCGCAATGAGCTGTTAACTTTTAGATCTGCTACTTTCGCAAATCGGTACACATGTATGTGAACACGATGGGTCTGTTTGATTTCTCATCTTCATCCTGATTGGCTAAGATTGACTTCCACATTTTCAGGAGTGGCCCGTTTTGTACAAGATGTCGCAAAAAATGTGAAACTGTGCATGCATATTCCAACTAGGATGAAGAAGAAATTACACTTGACATTTTTTCTAAAAACGCTCCTATCCTAGACCTGATGTTGGTAGCATAACAGGCAAACGTTGATCAAAATATTTAATCGACATTCTCTAATTGTATAGACTCATTGTAAATGAGTTAAAAATCTACGTATAAGGGTCCATTTGGTTACCAACTCCATCCTGGAGCACTGGTTGAGAACCACTGCACTACAGAACCATGATAACTGTTCTCAAGTACACTACAGTACAACCCAATGCACTTGCAACAATGCAACAAAAAAGTACAAATAAAAAAAGAAAGATATAGGGCTATTTTAAAAATGTGTACATATATTCAGAAGCCCATAAACGCGAGGACCATAGCCTGCTGTAGGTGTTGTTGTGACAAGTTGTGCCTGACATGGCTGAGGGCCTCATGAGATATGCACCTCTGCAAGTCACTCAGCCATGATTCCACTGAGATGAACACATTTGGTGTTTTTTTCACGCCATGGTTATGCAGGAGGATAGCCGTCTATAGGAGGATCAGTCAATGCGTGTGCGTGAGTGCGTGTGTGTGTGCACGAACAAATTCTGTGAACTGTTGGCACTAATCCACACCAACTTTCTTCTGAACACTGCTAGCAATTCAAAGATGTACCTCCACTAGTTTTAGTCCAACTAGTGTTATAGGCATAGTAAAAAGAAGTATCTCCACTAGTTTTAGTCCAACTAGTGTTCTATGTGCATAGTAAAAATAATATGTTTTTATGGCATCTAAGACTGACGTAACAGACTGGCCACATGAAGATCCACTTAGGAGACACACCATTTCCCATGTGCATCCCCAAATCCACATAATCAATGTTTCATGGTCTTTCATCGGCTCCTCTGTGTATTGGATTTAGCACGACATTAACTACAGTAGGTAGTCGCTGCACCTTTCCACCTTTGGAGATATATACTAAAGGCCATTGACACCCCCCCCCCCCCCCCCCCCCCAGCCATGAGGGCTTGTTTCCATTGTAGTCCCATGTATTCAATTAAACAAGAACAAGCTGCTGCTGCTACACCTGAATTGTCCTCAAAACCCAATGCGCTTCACAGAACGACAAAAGATGTATTTTATTTAAAGAAATGTGTATACATATTCAGAAACCCATAGACGTTCTAGATTGGAGGACCATAGCCTGGTCTAGGTGTTGTTGTGATGTGATGACTTGTGCCTGTCATGGCTGAGGGCCTCAGAGATTTGCACCTCCTGCAAGTCACTCAGCCATGATTCCACTGAGATGAACACATTTGGTGTTTTGATCATGCTTTTTTCCCCGGCATGGTTCTGCTGGTGGCTGGCCGTATAGCAGGATCGGCCTCAGCGTGTGCGTGCTTGTGTGTCTCCAGAGCAAATTACGCAGGCTGTTGGACTCCAACTCCACACCAACCAACCTGAACGCTGCTAGTAATCCAAAGAAGTACCTCCACTAGTTTGAGTCCAAATAGTGTTTTATAGGCATAGTAAAAAGAAGACGTTTTTATGGCATCTACTGCTGACGTTACAGTCTGGCCACATGACACTCCATTTCCCATGTGTCCCCAAATCCACATAATCGATTTTTTTTATGGTCTTATTCTGTGTATTGAATTTAGCATGACATCAACTACAGTACACTCGCCACAACCATTTCTACCTTTGGGAATGAAGACAACAGGCCATTTAGCCCCCCTCTCCCCAGCCTTGAAGATTAATGAACATGCAACTCTTAATTGACAGTCGAACCGTACAGAACAGCTTGGCAAAGGGCAGCACTGGTGCTCGGCGCAAATCAGTCGCAAACAAATTCCATCTAGCGATTACAAACAGTGACATACTGTATGTTGCATTACAGATTTAATGTGCCTCCGATCGATATCGGATTACTTTCAGGCAGCTCAATTTTACACTTTGCTGCGGGCAACAGATGGCACTCGCTGATGGTGTTGCTGGAGGGCTGTTCCGCTGCAGAGCGTCCACAGAGAAGAGACCACATAGCTACTGCTCAGATCGGCCGACACAGGGAGGCTGGCAGAACCTTCACTAAGACAGCCGGGACAATGCTCGACACGCCGCAAACTCTCCCTTCTGGCTGTATAACTATGGAATGAACTTCCCGTTGCAATTAGAACTGCAGATTCACTCTCAGTCGTCCGCTGTAATATGAAAACTCTCCTCTTCAGACTCCATCTTAGCCCGTAGCACTTTCCCTAGCCTTAACAGCCTTACAGGCGTATACTAAGTAGGCTAAACGTATGTAATTTAGATAGCATTTTATGTAGACATAGCACTCTATAGAGTATACTCATCGTTTCATTGTACAGATATTCTACTGTTAGACGGATGTTATAGGCTCTTAGCTTGCTTATGATCCTTGATGACTATCTCTAATCTCTATGTATTTGATGTAGTATTACCATGTGTTGTTCTTAGTATTTGATGTAGTATTACCATGCAGTGTTCTATGTATTTGATGTAGTATGACCATGTGTTCTTGCTTACTGTAAAGAGTGTCTGCTAAATGCCTAAAATAATTGAAGTACATTTTCACAAGGTGTCGTGAGCTTGTAGATCGACTATTGTCACCATTATTTGAAATTGGACCTAATTCATAATATATTCTTTTGTAAGTTTTTGTCCCAAGAGTGCCTTCCTAGAAATCTTCTATTTTTCGAAATGTATAGTGGAGTGAAAGTCATCAGCTTGCAATTTTTATTTATTTTAATCAAGTAAATGTACTTAGTTAATGTCCACCAACGGCTCAGTGCTCGTCATACGAAATTGGCAGATTATGAAGTAAAAATCAGCCTTATGGCTCTGTATGTTACTGCCATTCTTAACCCGCAGACACGGATAAATAATCCCCTAATCAGATTTCTCTAATGAATAGTTAATTGCACATTCTAGTGTTTGTGTATTCAACGCACTCCACCCACCCCACCCCCCCCCCCCCCCCCCCCTACCCACACACTATAACACTTAACCCATTTTGACCTGGGAACGATTCTGCAAATGTCTTCTAAATCCTGACTTCTAAATCCTGACTGTTTTCGCGCCACTCGGTGGCGCGCTATGAGCTTGTAGATCTGCTATTTTTCAATAGCTAAAGCATGACATAATGCTAACACCAAAAGGGGTTCCCGCCCAGAATGGATTAATACTGTAGTGCCTATAGTCAAATGCTCTTTTACTTTAAGGCTTCTATAGAATTAATAGTAAAGCCAGGCACAGCTGGGGGACATTCATTTGTGTTCATGCTGAGCTCAGGAGGGGGAAGAAAAAAAAACATTCAAATGGTATTCAAATATTAATAGGCACCCTATAGGCACCCTAGAGCGCACAAGCAGGTAGCTGTGTTTTTGCTGTCACCGTTCCCGGCTTTCTAAAGGCTGCAAGCGTACCAGTCGGAGTGATATCCGGGCACATGAACTCTCTCCGTCCGTGATTGATAGGCCTTTGCATCACATTGATGGGTTAGGGGAATCTACGGGAAAATAGGCCGCTATCTGCACCTCGTAAATCTCTCACTCATGTCAAGTTGAATCTCCTGAAAGTGCAGGTCCTGGGGGCATCGGGTAGGGAGGGAGAGAAAGGGATAGAGGCACCCCAGCATTGAAAGGCGTGTTATTGGAGCCTGTTCCTCTTCGAGGGATTCCTCTTGACGCTCTTTGATTACATTGCCTTCGCCAAGGTCTTGTTTGTGTGTGCACTTGTGTATTTCGGTCTGTTTTTGTCTGTCTTTCTGTCTGTGAGAATATATGTTACACCGAGTTGTGTGCTACTTTAGAGCGCTGAGCAGGGAGAGAGAGAGAGAGAGAGAGAGAGAGAGAGAGAGAGAGGTGGGAGGGAGGGAGGGATCAGGGATGAGGGATCTTTAAACAAGTCAGGGCACATCTGGTTCTGATTGGACAGAGCCAAAAAAGAAAGAAATGGTCCCTGTGTTCTGGGAAACTGGCAGTGAAAGCACAGACCAGCCCAACCCAGTGGATCCCAGCCCAGGCCGGTACAGCAACACTGCCAGCCAACATGGAAAACAAAAATCAATACCCTAGCACCCCCGCTCCTCAACCCCAACCCTTCAACCATACTTAACCTGAGTCTTGGCCAGTTCTCATAATCCCATAGCAAAGCCACTGGCAATCTTTTCATAAACAATGTTCACTGTTCAGCTCTCTCTCTCTCTCTCTCTCTCTCTCTCTCTCTCTCTCTCTCTCTCTCTCTCTCTCTCTCTCTCTCTCTCTCTCTCTCTCTCTCACTTTCTCACTTTCTCACTTTCTCTCTCTCTCTCTCTCTCTCTCTCTCTCTCTCTCTCTCTCTCTCTCTCTCTCTCTCTCTCTCTGCCCCTCCCATTTCAATATAAAGGTCAGAGCCTGCCATAAACCAGGTACTGTAGACTCAGAGCTCCAATAGTTTTGGCTCCTGTGTCAGGGATAACGGTGCCCTTAGGGCTGTGTATGCCTCAATGTTTCCTCATCTCGCCACCTTTGGTGGAAGTGAAATAATATGTATTCTGTGTTGTGGTGTGAGGTTGTGAAAGAAGCCAACGCCCATGCAAATGCACACCCCAACCTCATGCACCTCTCGTCCCTCGGCAGCTGGGGCATAACGGAAAACAGGCTGCAATTAAAAGCGACGGCAGTCGTTATGCGTTGTCTGCCTCCAGTTCATTCTTTACACCCCGCTCACTGTCATTATGCTCATCATTTGGGACAGTCGTTCGTACCCGTGGCAGGTCAGTCTGGTCACGGTGCTTGTTTCAGGAGATATAGGGCTGGATTTTGAAGGTCCGTTTTACAATTTGGTAATACATAAATTGCCCTCGCTCTGCGCACAATCGTATTATGAAAGGCATATCGGCCCGTGTTGAACGCACACACATATGGCATACGGCGTTCCTGAATATTTTAGCATTGTGGGACTGTCCATATGTTAATTATTTTCGCTTTGCGCAATTTGCTATTAAGCCCCTTGACCTAAAAACACTCAGCACATAACGATTAGACGTGGGTCTGACCACCTCATAAATGCAAAAAGCACTGTTTGATTTTACACTTGAGCGGCTCTGAACTCTGCTGGAGTGTTGCCATGTCTGTTTATTATAAGCGGCTTCTTTTTCTGTAAAGTTGCTTGTATAAATATTGGTAGTACTAGTTGTGGTTGCTTTTCTTGTTTCTAAAGTGGTTATTTGGGCTTTTCTCCTAATGTTGTTTAAACCAGTGATCCTCACACAGCACATTCCCATGTCAAGGATCCCCAGATTAATGCATTTGCCCAACTAAGGACGGCTAATCCAAAAATTAAATTACATTTTTCCAAGATTACTTTTGAAAATAGCAGATCTACCAGCTCACAATGCATCACATTCATTCATTAAAACTATGTACTCTGACTGCAGGGGGATATATAATGATCATTATAACAATGTGCATATTTAAAAAGAAGGAAGAACTTTATATTTGTGGACAATCAAAATATGTTTTTTTATTTTAATGTGGTGTCATTAAAATTAATATGGATATGGCAGACTCACTATGTAGAAAATAAAAACATGGCACTTCATTTAAAATATACAGACCCCTGTTATATGCGCTTCTTTTGGGATTATTCTTATAGACCTATTTACTTGTTTCTATGAGACATGGCAACAGCGCTCTTTTCGCGTCTTCTTTTTGTAAAATGTTGAGATTAGAAACGGCCATAATTCTTTCTCAACCTTTAAAAAAAAAAAAACATCTCCATAATCCTTGGGAAGTTTGCTTTCATACGCTGTACCACACCCAATTCAAGTCTTCTTCAATAAAATGCTACGAGCGAAGACCATATACCATCGGGGCCACAGGCACAGCATTAAGCAGCACCCATTCAACTCATTCCTTCATCGTGACTTGAATGAAATAAAATATAATAAACGTTATTTTACTGGTGTTTTTCAATAGAAACAAATTATTTTGAGGCATAAAGGTGACAGCATGCAGTGCAATAGGAATAATTCACCCAAATGTGACAAAGTCATGTCATGTCTTCTATGGTGCCAGCATGAAGAAATGTAATACCACGATCCCCAAAGTGCGCATTCCATATGTGACATCAGCTGACTGGTAAAGAGAATAGTACGGACATGTTGATTGGGTACGCCTCAACCACTCCTTAAACACTCCCATGACTAATTCAAGGCCGTTTTGCGCAATCCACGGGGTGTCGAAAGCGCTTCTTAACATGCCCAAAATTGCAATATGACATTCCACACGCCCCCAGCTCTAAAAACTGTAAAATTATATGTAATATTATTGGAACTGGATAATCGACCTGATAGCCTCTATACTCTCCGGTGACGCCTCACGCCTGCTGAAAACAGCCACTGTCACCTCAGTGGATTGTGCACCCCGCCAGTCCCCCTCCCCTCCCACTGGACACAGAGACCCAGAGGCTGTTTGAGTCAAGTTCTCGGTTCAGAGCGAATATCATGGCCCTAATACTATTATTGTGGCCTGTGTGCTCCTGGGCTATATTTGCCGGCCTTATTATGCTGGCTGGTGGCTGGACAAAAAGCGTGATGTGTGTCTGTGTTTGTGCCTGTGGTGGTATATATTATCTGTTGTGTCCCAAAGGTTCCCTTGGAAAGAGATTTTTAATCTCAGTGAGATTCTTCCACTCCTAGTGAAATAAAGGTCAGATAAAATGAGTGCTGTTCATTTTTGTGATGAAGCTCGGGCATCCCCTTGGGTATTTTCAAAGGATAATGCCCTATGGTGGTGTGTCTGTCCGTGTGGATGAACGGAGAGGCAGGCCGACCAGGGTTTTTCCACACATGCCACAGAGTCAGTGACCCGCACTGGCATAATGACTGCGGGGTTAATTCCCCGGGAGTCGCCCAGCACAGCAGTGAGAGATCATGAGGAGAGGAACTGTTTAGATTTAGAGGAGGAGTGTAGGGGAAAGGAGAGAGGAGAGACGAGGAGAGGACCATATACTGCGAGTCCTATACATTGCATGCAACACAGAGTGATCTCTTTCTACCCAAATCCTTTATGGGGGGATTTCACAAGCCACCAATAATCCACTGGCATTGCAAGTAGCGTTTCTCAACCCCCTCCCGCCCACCTACGCACCCACTCTGTCGCTCCATTTCTTCTCTTTCTCATGGATTCCTTATTCCTAAAAATACTTTAACCACAGACTGGGAGAAGGCGGAGGGGTGGGGTCTTTTTTTTATCCATAAATCATGCTTGAAATGTTTGAGGGAGGATTTTTTTTTTGCTGGCACTAAGCACGTTGCAGAATTAGACAGTTCACAGTTTCTCTCTCTCTCTCTCTCTCTCTCTCTCTCTCCCTCTCTCTCCATCTCTGTTGGCACTGTTAAGATGAGGCCGAAAGGGCTGTGTTACCACTGAATGAGATGCGATATAGCATTATGCACTGCAAGTTGGGGTTTTGGAAGATTTCTACGACTACAGCTTTGGTATTTACACTGGGAAATGGCAAAACGACATCAAAAGACACAAAGCTTACCATCCTGGAGGCACTTGATAAGATCACTAGCACCAGTGATGTGGAAGTAGATGACTCAGTGGATGGCTCAGAAGACGAGGTGCGCTCTGAAGGGAATTCTATTTGGAAGGCCTAGATCCAGTCTATGAGTAAGAGAAAAAACTAACAGTTTATGGATATATATTTTGAGGGGTGCTAGCCCCTCCTATGACCAGCTTTGTGTGTCTGTGTGCACCCCATAGCGATGATTTGATTGGCTGAGGTCTTAAAAAGTGAGGATGTATGGTTATAAGAGCGCCCCTCACTTCACACAAGTGTGATTTCTTGTGTGGCCGAAAACTGTGATATCCGCGACTGCACTGGTGCTGCATCAAGGCGACGATGGCCCCAGGCTAAATAACATACTTCATGAAATGCCTACCCTTTTGTAAGATGTAAGACAATGACAAATCTTGTCATCAAATTGTTAATGAGTATTTCAGGCAACGTTTCTGACAGACGTTTTGAATCCCCAGAATCGCTTATGCTTTGCATATACCGACTGACTTCGCAGTCAGGAGGATGAGGGGGGGGGGGGCTCTGTTCCAACTCTGCCTTCCAGGATGCCTCAGTACTCCCCTTAAGGACCTTTGTACTGATTTGTAAATTTGATATTATATTTTTGTATTACAAAAAGAAAATACATTTTAAATAAGTCCCGAAAAGTGCCAAGGTGTAATTTCCCACCCCAGCCATTGTAGCGGGACTTGCACTCATGTTTTCAAATGTCATGGCAATTACCATTGCACACGTAAACGTCCCCCACACAACACTAGCCTAGTTTTTTGTTTTTCTTTGTCTTTACTTTGGCAGTTACAAATCATGATTGCTGTGTGACTGTGTGCACTGTGCACACTTTAATGCCCATTAATATTCTAGTGTATTGTAATGAAATGTGAAAGTGGGAATGGAAGGGGGTGCAAAACAACCCTCTGTTAGCTCTTTGATTTTCAGCAGTGCTCTCCAAAGCACTACGCCTACCCACTGAGGCTGTGGTTTTGCACGCGTGTGCTTGTGTTGTGAATTGATGGCCTGCCAGGTTGACTGTTATCTGAAGACACTAAGTGTGTGTGTGTGTGTGTGTGTGTGTGTGTGTGTGTGTGTGTGTGTGTGTGTGTGTGTGTGTGTGTGCATGCTCCTCCCATGGTTACATAAGATATTGAGTGTCACCTGGCACCACTTTATCTCGACCTGCGCAGATTGCATTCTGCAATCTAATGAGACAGATATTCTTTAATGAAAATCCTGGATGGGGTTGGGATTGCCATGATAAAAACTTAAGGTCACACTGCGTTATCCATCCCCCACTTACACCAATGTTGTATTATTAGTGGGTTGATGCACAGTGTAATCACACATCTCATCAGATTATCGCATTGCTTATTAAACAAGCTGAAAGTGGTGGTGCTGACAATTTAGTGCCTGTAGGGTGACAACAAATATTCCACCAGAAAGTAATTACAAACAGCCACCAATGAATAGAGCTGAACATTACCATATGAAAAAACAGGATTCCCAAATGAGGTGTAGGCCTATTCATTTTGAGCTGTATCTGTGGCGTGGATTGTGATTCAAGTCTGAGACTTATTGACACGATCAAATGTCACTATATTTTGGACAGAATACCTCAATATCAAAATGTGACGATGGTGTGGGTGCTTTTAGATTTGCTCACAAGAAAGGAGGAAAAAAGGTAGTATTTGTGAAGAGTGCATAAACATGAATGTCCTCATGTAAGGTCTTGCTATACTTCAGCGCTGCCTGAAGATTGATGGCCTTGTCACGGCCACAGGCAGGTCTTGGCACTTCTGGCCTATTGCCATTGTCGACTGCTGCATTTAGCACCCTATGAGGTTTTCCACCCTCACCAAGTTGAAAGACTAAGTAAATATTTACTCCGAAATCTGTGTCTGCCAGTAATTCTACACTAGATTCAGGGTTGACTACATTCTGTGGCATTTGTGGGGCACTATCCCTCTATTTAGTTTTCACATATTATATTTCATTTGGGTTTTTTTTAGAAGAATTGAGCATCGCTGCTACGCTGTGATATTGTTTTTGCGGAGGGGTTTTTTGGCGACTGAATGAAAGCATCTCTCGGCAGCTGGGGCAAACATGGCTGAGGATCAGAGGCAAACAAGTCGTAAGTAAAAGTAAATGTCAGAGCCAACGGCACCCGCAGTCCCAAACAAATGGCTCCGAGGCAACGATGATGACACAACATGGAGACACAGCGTGGGGTGACAAACAACAACAAACCCATCGCGATGCCACACAAAGTGAAACATCTTAATTGACAATAAACAATATATAGTATATATTCAGCGGGCCTTAATTATTCCTGCATAAAAATAGACGGCAGTGAACAGCATGAGATGGAGTTTGAGAGAGAGAGAGGGAGAAAGAGGGAGGAAGACAGAAGCCATGACTGCAGAGGGAGAATCACCATGGAGACTTGACTTGCATTCCTTTTGGCGCCCTAACCATTGAAGGAGCTGTTTTTGGTTTCTGCTCCGTGTGGTTAGCTTTATAAGGGGAGGGGCGGTGGGGGGGGGGGGGGTCTGGGGGGGTTGGGTGGAGTTTTGGCGCCAGAACTGCATGTCAAACGACACATATACTGTAGATGCTGCATGGCACTCCCTCTGCTTGCTGGAATAGTTGCATGCACAATACCAGCTATAGATGTGCTGCCCGGCTAGCAGTGTTTTAGTGTTAGCCCGGGGGCTAGCCCCGCTGTTCGGACCACTGGCCCCGACGAAGAGCCACGAGGGCTTATTTTGGCAACACTGATTTTGGCCTTCTCTCTCCAGACATCCATCCCCGCCCCTCCACCCCCCCTTTGTACCGTCACCTCACCAGCGGAGCGCTCCTTTCAGACGGGGGGGGGGCTGCCAGGAGGCGGAATTCATCATGGCTTCGGCCCCGGGCACTAGGTTAGCGGTATAGCACCGAAATGGAAAAACGTGTGCAGCACGACAAGTTGTGTGTGTGCGTGTGTGTGCGTGCGCGCGTGTGTGGACACAGACCCTTACCTCCGCCCTCCACTGAAAAAGCAGTGGAGTATTGTGCCCACCCTTTCCACCTGGGCATCTATCACCCCGGGGGCTGGTGGAGAAATCATTTACTCTATGAGAGTTTGATTGACGATATAAAAACCAAGGCTCATCAGTCTTCCTCTTTTTTTTTCTCTCTCTCTTTGTCTCTCTCTCTCTCTCTCTCGCTCTCGCTCTCGCTCTCTCTCTCTCTTTCTTTGTCTCTCTGCCCATTTCACAATCACACTTCGACCTGGCACCGTGACTCAGGGAGCAAAAGCGCTCACAAACACAGTCCCGAACACAATCTCCCAATTGGTTTTAGCGACGTGACACTTACAGTTCAAATTCAAACAAGGCTGGGGGGGGTTTGTGCATAGTCAACACCTCTGGGGAAATGTGTTACTTTTTTGTCTGGTTCAGTCATAGAAACCCAAAGCCTGACAGTCATGCCTGTCTGTCATCTCTCTCTCTCTCTCTCTCTCTCTCTCTCTCTCTCTCTGTCATGGTCAATGTTGCCCCTGGGCCTGGTGTCAAATGTTTGGGAAGTGTTGGGTCTCTGCTCTGCTGTGGAAAGGGTCTTTTGAGACAACTTTGTTGTGATTTGGTATATCTGATATCTGATCTACAAGCTCACAATGCTTCCCATCATGACACATTGTAAGCATGTACATGTGCTATCAACAGCGTTGGAACACTGGAGAATTAATTCAGGCATGACGTGGTGGGAAAGGTGACCTACTGGGCTTAAGGAGGAGGCATCCATCACATGAAATGGAATTAGTCTAATCCCAATGACATATGAATAGATTTTTTGGTGAAAGTGAAGGATATGCGAACCTGGAGATAATTTTGATCAATACTGTGGTCTAATTTTGGTGCAAGGAAATGGAATTACCCGAAAGCCTAATAAAGACGTATGAATCGATAAAGTTAATTTAGGACAGACTTGAGCATAGCCCTATACATCCATAGCATAGCCCTATACATCCAGAAACTAGAAGGAATCTTTGAGCATAGCCCTATACATCCAGAAACTAGAAGGAATCTTTTGAGCATAGCCCTATACATCCAGAAACTAGAAGGAATCTTTTGAATTCATTGTTGTGCTCTCATCCAGTAATTCTCAACTCTGCAACTCGTGTGAGAGGAGCATGCATTGAAGCATCCTGGAAGTTTGCCCGGTTCACTCCCCCAGACCGTCAGGGAAGTGAATAAGCAACCTCTCTATAGGCCAACCAAGTGCCCTTGGTCAAGGCATTTAAACCCAAACTGCTCCAAAGGAGCTGCTTAGTAGTACTGTAAGACTGTTGTTGTACACAGCTCTCAGGTGGGAAGCAGAGCTGTGCAGGGAACCTACCCTGGATACATAAAGGTTAAAAGAAAAAGTAACTCCTGGGGACCCAGTGTGAGTGACGTTGGTTTCCATTCCAGCTGTCTAATTAGCAGCTTATCAGACATCAGTCAAATGCAATTAACTACAGGTGAAATTAACTCTGAGAGTGTAAAAGGTCAGTTTTCTATACACTCTGAGTTAAATGGATTTGGATGGAAACCAGGTTTTACTGTGTGCAGTGGTCTATGTCCAAATAAACTGAAGTTTCAGAACCGCTGTTCTAATCTGACCTTGGAAGTGCTCTTGGATTTGCTCCGACGTGGACTAGCCGATTTTGAAAGCGTCACAGGGATTTAGGGGAGCCTTCCAGAGAATCTCCTCTTAAGCCACTGTTGCTGCTGATCAAAGGGAGCCAGATAGCTTTGAGGTGAGCATGGTTTCCTTCCCCGCAATCTCTCCTTTCCCAGAACCGTACTGACTGTAGATCTTTTCTCTTATTCTGCTTCCAAATGAGCTATTCTCCCCCAGCCTTGTCTGATACTTTACCCACATCGTTCTGAGAGGAGAGAAGAAAGCGGGGGTAAGATGGGGTGAGGGAAAATAGATTGAGAGAATTACATTTTTGTGAGCCGGCGCTTTTCTGCTGCAATTTCCTGCCAGCATAATTGGTTGAAATGTTGAATGAAAAGCACCCAGGGTCAGTCATGAGGCTACGTTAGAAGAGCACCGGTCAATGGACTTCAATGCTGTCCATATCCATCCCCTTACACGTCAGAAATATGAAGGTTCCCTAAATTGCCCAGAGCTAATCTTTCCCTCTGCTCCGCCAATGCATGGACCGAGTTGTGCTAGAGTAATTGGTGATCCTTGAAGGTTTCCTTTTCTTTGCCTCTCCTCGAGATTAGAGTGGATGTCGGGAGGTAGGTTTTGGTCAAGATGTCACGTGGCTATATGTCCTCTAGGTGATCCAGATACAACTAGAAAAAGTGCCCTTCCGGGCACAGGTCTCCACCAGGTTATCCACAGATCCGTGCAGTTAGAGGTAAAAACATTTTTCGGCCAGTTATAGCGCCACCTTGAGGCTGAGTTGAAATTGTTCATGTGGCATTTCGTCCTCGGCCTAGTGGGAATGTGGGTGCACAATTTCACGGAAATCACGCGATGTGTTCATGATTTGCAGCATTTTGTTTGAAACTGAGCACTCCTGTGAACTTTGGAAGCCAATCTTAACCAATCAGGATGGAGTCTGATAAATCTGAAAGACGCGTTTCATTGAATGGCTCTAGAGAGACTGTGTACCAATTTGCGTGATGTTTGGACAAAATCTGTAGGTGTACTGTGCAAAAACTTGTTCTGCACAAAGCGGCCTCCTGGTGGCGCTATAACAGGCCGTTCTGGAAAGTTTGGGGCAGAGGTTGATGGTTGGCATCCAGGGAGTGTGTGTGCAAAATATGGCATCGAAAAACTTGTTTTGCACAAAGCGGCCTCCTGGTGGCGCTATAACAGGCCGTTCTGGAAAGTTTGGGGCAGAGGTTCATGGTTGGCATCCAGGGAGTGTGTGTGCAAAATATGGCATCGACCGGGTTAACGGTGGCCGAGATTAGCTGTTCACGGACACACACACGGACACACAAACGGACACACAAACGGACGGACGGACACGCGGACAGACGGAGTGCAAAACATACTCTCCCCACATGCCTTCGGCCTGGTGGAGACAATTATCAACCTATCGGGGGGAGCTTCATGGGAGCGGAACAGGAATCCCTCATACTGAACGGCACACGTGCTTCAAATCCCCCCCCCCCCCCCCCCCCCCAAAAATAAATAAATCAGCTGTAAGCTTAGAGATTTGAACCATGTGTACGCTGCCATCTGTGCAATTTTCATTATATCGAAGATCCACAGAGCAGGATTTCCTCCACCAGAATGGCAGAAGATTGTGGATTAATATATTTTATCCATGAGCATCTTGAAGCTTGATTCTATCCATTGTCAAGGGCCCAAGAAGAGCTGGATCTGATCGAAAAAGAAAAAGAATAAAAAGGGAAAGAAAACACGTTGTTGAGAGGCATTGTGAAGCACAGCTCAAACATCTGTTTGAGCTGATCAAAAAACACTTGACACATGCATTATTCTAGCTGTGATGATTTAGTTAGAGGGCCAAGTGTGTCTGTAGTCTGTACTGCACACGCAAGAGGCAACGTACTGCAATCAACATTCCACAGAAAGCCCAGGCTTGCTTTATGCAAACTTGGAATGCACTGTCAGTGTGCCAGGGATTCGGGGTGGAAAAAAACAACAGTATCAGTTGTGGGGGGGTGGGGAGAAGGGCTTTAAGCACACTCATTGTGATACACTGTCTAAGATGTGATACAAGAGACATCGGGAGAGAGACGTGCAGCTTTATTACTGTGCCTGTGTGGAAGCTTTCCAGAAAAAAATACATGTCGCTGCAGTAGCCTACTATATGGCTGGAGGCATTGGAAAGAAGAGGGAACAAAGGGGAAAAAATATCTTGGAAATAAAAATGTTTCATTATCTTTTCAAAAAGCTACGTAACAGTGCCAGAAGGCGTTTGGAGAACGAGCAAATGTGTTGTGAATTGATAGTTGACACCTGCAGGGCAATAAGAGTTTCTTAACAGAAGTTATCAGTTGGATGTGTGTCGGCACATTGTTATTTTCCTGGGAACTGATGTCTTGAAAGGCAGCCGTAGAAAACACAGTGGAAATTACATTCATACATCCATCTCTTTCGCCTCAGTTCTCTTCCGCTGCCCGTGAATGGTTCTCAATGCATATTTGATGATACAGAGGTTTTTGCCCTTAAAACACTACGCCCCTTTACCAGTCGCAGCAGGAGCCGAGCAGTAATTGATATGCATTTTAATTTCCCAGCCCTGGCCCCTTAACATGCATTAGACGTGCTGAAGTGGAATGGTGTTGGCTGTCATTGCCATTTTCACAGACGACGGTGCGCTCTGGTTCACCGGACAATTTATTTGCCCAAATAGAGAGCATTTCCTATACGCTATCTGCACTCACAGGTCAGCTTGAGCCTCCTGCCATATTAAAAGATATAGGGGAGAGGAGTATTGTCAAATAAGCGTTGGGTTTCGTTTAAGAGTCTGGCGTATAGTTCATTTGACAGGAAAGCCAGGGTGATGTGTATCCGCTCATCTGTAAAAACCTCAGACTTTGAACAATTTAGTCCTCCTTAAGCTGTTTACCAAAAGTGAGGTTATTAAATTAGTTTCCAATCAGACCATAACCTTCCGGTCTCTGACCTACAATTTCACTTGTTAGACTTTGCTCCACAGACTTGTACAGAGCCCCTGTGGAGACCGAAAACAGAGCTCCTGTGGCGACCTAAAACCACAGAGCAAAATAACCATATGTCTCTGTGATTATTGCATAGATGCCCATTGTGTCTCCACACACTAACAGTCAATTCAAACCAACGGCCCCCCCTCACCATACTGAGAGCAATTTAACAAACCTATAACTTGCAGTTGTTTTCTAGCCTGAGGAGCTAAGCAAACTTGTCTGTCTTGTGTTATCTCTGCCATTATTTCCATCATGCCCAGCTCTCCGAGGCTGCCACGACAGGATATTGACAGGGCCTCTTCTCTGAGAGCGACCCCAGACTCCCAACCCCATCCCTTTCTCCTCACCCATCCTCCTTCTGCCCATTCCTTCCCTGTCCTATTTCAGCCTGCACATCCATCGCCTCGACGGGGCAAAGAGTTCAAACTCCTAGTGGAGTGGAGCTGTCTGGCTCTCTGTCAGCCACGCTGCCCTCCGGAGACCGCTGAGTTCAGATGTCAGAGGGGGTGATTGGAAATCAACCTAGGCTCTTGCGTCTGCGCTCTGTTAACATAACTGAGCAGCTGTCACCCAATTTGATGGCATCAACACTTTTCTTTGGGCAGCCCTGCAGAGATGTTGTTTGGGGGGCCGTGCTCTGCCCCGAGGATGGAGGCTGGCAGGGGTCCGCTTGTGCATGCCTGCTTCATTTCTAAAAGATGATGGAGCGGGAGGGCACTGGAACAGGCTCGTTCTGACAGATCTGAATAACCCCCCCCCCCCCCCCCCCCCCTAGACAGCTGTGCCTCCAAAGTCACAGAGAACCCTGTGGCTTGGGCAGGCAGCACCGCTGCCGGGCACGTCACCGTTGGCTCACAGGGAAGCGCAGTTTGCGGGTGAGGCGGGGAGACGGAAGCAAAGCCCGGTCCATCTCGGAGACGATGCCAGGTCTTGATAACAAGTGCACCTCGGTGTGGCTCAATACCTTAGCGAGAGACAGGAAATCTTTCCCCTAATCCATGTGATGAGAGAACCGAGCGCCTCTTTTGGAGCAGAGCATCAAACATGTCACGCTCTCATCCACAAGTCTCTCTCTCTCTCGCCATGTTCTATCACATCCTGGGAGCTTCTCATCTTCTCTAGGTTTCTCCCCGATACACACTTCGCATTTCCTTTCATCTACAGTTCCTCTTGCCACCCAATCATGCCGTCTTTGCCTCACTTCCATGTCTCTCCCTGTCTTTATTAGGCCGCGTCATGCTGCCTGAGCTCTGTCCATTTCCACTGCACTGACCTCATAAAGATGAAAGTAAAGAGGATTCCGCCCCCTCCGCAGCATCTAACAAAATCACACCGGATACGCCATTTATGGGATAAAGAGCTTAGATATTGAACATAATATAGCTGTGCGAAATTGTCATGAAGCGTTACCCCGACGCCATATGATGATTCATCCTCCAAGTCGGCATCTGTTATGCTTACTTATAGTTACACGCTGAAAATAGCAGATCTACAAGCTCACACGTTGTGTTGTAGCGCTGCACGCTGTGAGCTTGTAGAATATGGCTGGAGAAGACACGACGTCTGTCAGCCATAGGAGCCGCAAGGCGTTTAATTCATCTAAAGCTGTGGAATAATACACACACAGATGCCTGTATATACGTAAGTATAGGTTAGGATGTACATGTACAGTACTTGCTTTTCTATGCAAGGCAGATGGATCTCTTCGGCTAAGGGGGTGGGTGTGTTTTCTTGATGTTGTAGTGTACTCAAATGAAAAACTACCCAAGCCAGCAGCCGTAATCCCCGACGACAGCCATGCAATCACTGATTCGTGAACTTGAGCATGCAGTTGAATAGTAAACAAGCCCAAACAGCATAGCCAGGGCAGCTGATAGGATGATATGTTGAGCTGCACAAGGTCATTGGTCCTCCACATCCCCAGAAAGTCTCTATTCAGAACCAGGTGCCATATCAGTAGTAATTTAGATAGGCTGTATAGAGTTTGAAAAAAGATGATTGCTATATGATAAGGGTTTAGGGTGCGCAGGATATAGTATGTGATAATTACTGTTTTTTCAGGCAGACATGCGGAACCTGGAACAGATTGAAAATTGGATTGTAGGTTTAGCGAAATCACTCCCCTGTCCCTCATCTATACCGATCGTGACTCTGGAGTGTCAGGAGCAAAAGTGACATTTTCAGTATGCGATTTAGGTTGAAAACAACGTTGTAATGTCAGCCTGCGTGACCCCTGGGTGAACTCCATCTAATAGGATAAGGATTGTATCTCGGCCGCGGCACATATACGATTTGGGTTCTGTCTGATTTGTTTTGTTTTGTTTATGTGTTCATCTCAGTCACGGTAATGTGAGCCACCCCCCCCCCCTCCTCCCTCCCTCTTTCTCTCATTGTGTGTTAGAGAGAAACACAGTTTGTGTCCCTTCAGAATGTGTGAGTATATGACTCGCAGAATCTGATACTAGCTCCAACATCCAGCCTACCTCACACACACACACACACACACACACACACACACACACACACACACACACACACACACACACACACACACACACACACACACACACACACACACACACACACACACACACACACGCCATTCACACCAGCCCACACACTTCCTTAGACCAGTGTCTCTCAACCTTTTTTGTCCCGGGGCACACTTTTCATAGCCTAAAAATCTCGGGGCACACCTAGATATATGGTGTGTGTGTATATACTGTATATATAATATACGATATATATATATATATATATATATATATGAACCCAATATACTTTTAAAAACACACATGACAGCACTCGTCAAATTACTTTAAAGAGAAAGAAAAGGACAGAGACAGTGCCTCAGTTTCACCAATTTATTTTTGAAAACTCATACAAAATGTACAACACACATGTTCAATTTGTCAATGCAAAGTAATACTTCTAAATAAAAAAAGGAGTTGTAAAAACAAGAACAAAAATCTTTTGCCACAATACAATGGTCTTAAACTTGAGCACTTTTGTACAAAGAAAATCGTAAAAAACAATTGATAAAAAGAAAAGTAAATATTTTTGACAAGTTCTGTCTTAGTGTGAACATTGAGCTTGTTTTCCTGAACAAAGAGTTTTTATCCTGGCTGGATGCTGGACAAACAGACACGGAGCTCTTCATTTTCAAGTCAGGCTTGAAAAGCTATAAGCTCACAGGTAGGTTGTGGAAAAGGGGAGCAGCACTGCCATTGCGCTGGCTGGATATTCTTTCAAGTATAAGAGACTTGCCTGCTTCGTTGTGTCTTTCTCCTTTTTTTCTTTCAAGCTCACGAAAAAGTGTTTGTTGTAGCGAGTTCATCATGATTGGTATGAAGGTGGCGCTTCAGTTTACTCGGAACCATGCGCTGTTTGCAAGCTTGAATCCACAAACTATACACAGCGGAATCGGGTACGTTTTATCCCCAGTAAACGTGAATCCAAACTTCATGTAATCATCGCGGTACAGTCTGGCAGGGGCTTTCTTTGTAGGCGTTGCATTAGTAGCCGCCGTTGTTGCTGTTGTTGCTGTGCCGTCGTCAGATGGAGGTGACTCGGCGGCGCTGTGTGTGCTGCTGTCGGGTTCTGGTGGTGTCTTTCTGGAGGGAGCGAAATGTCTGTGCTGTGCCCCATTTATACAGTAAAGTTGCCAGGCGATTAACATTTCGTTTGTGTCCCTTCAGAATGTGTGAGTATATGACTCGCAGAATCTGATACTAGCTCCAACATCCAGCCTACCTCACACACACACACACACACACACACACACACACACACACACACACACACACACACACACACACACACACACACACACACACACACACACACACACACACACACACACACACACACACACACACACACGCCATTCACACCAGCCCACACACTTCCTTAGACTATACCAAACTCAGCTCTTGTCTTGTTCAGTTCCAGCCTTCTAGTTCTCGGCTATCCAATCTGCAATGATATTTGGCGATGATATTCAAGGCCTTTCCTTAACCAGTCTGCCATTGATTTGATCTAGGTTGCCTCGTTGCATAACGCATGGCCTGCCCTGCGTCTATGTATAACTTATTGATTGGGAGGTTGATGCGTCCATGTGGTATTATGTGTTTGGCCTTCACCACATGTTCTCACTGCCGGAGCTCCTTTTCCTCCCCACTTCATGTTAGATGCACTTTCATTGTGCTGTAGGGTTTGTGTATACTAGAGAGAGCCCAGTGACAGAACATTGTCACTCATGAGGAAGCCGGTGGGAGGATTTCACTGCCAGGCGGAGGCTTAAGCTAGATGAGTTTCCAACGTAGGATGGGAATGCGCGCACACACACACACGTACACGCACACACACGCGCACACACACAGACACACACTACCAGAGCCGCTGTCCAACAGTGATTATAGGCAACTGGGTGCATTTATCCATGTGTGGCCTGCGCTCACACAGCTACTGTAGCTCATGGAGGAACCGCACGCCACCTGATCTAGCGTGCTGATCCATTGACTCCCATTGCCATGGCAACTATCAGTAGCTCCCCCCCTTCCTCCATCCCTTAGCCCAGGGGTTCTCAACGTTTTTGGCTGGGGACCCCCGGAAATGCTTTGGCCATGTATCGCGACCCCCACCCCACCCCCAATACAAACTGACCAATAACCATAATAAAAAGATATCATAAAGGAATACTGAAACCAGATATACTCATTTAGGAAAGTTTATGCATGTACTATGTGTACTATGTAAACTCTTCCAGCCATTCAGTTGCAAAACAATCCCCCCCCCCCCCCTTTAGCCCACTTGCTTTAGCCCACTCTCCCCACACACATGCCAGCCTCCCCCCCCCCCCCCCCAACTGTTAAGTTGTGAAGATGTGCGTTGGCGTCTCAGCGTGTGTTCTTCAAAGGCAGAAGAGCTCCAGTCACGATGACGGACCAGCTGTACCGCATGTTGTACACCCTCTACATAGCGTACTGCTTGCACATTATGTACAAGAATACCTTAGCTGTGTTGCCAGTTAGTGAACCCACACAGACTGGTTGCTTCGCCTCTGTGTTCACCTCTACCCATTGTATTTATCCTGACCCTAAATGACCTGCCCAAGAGAAGTTGTGCTCGCGATTTGCTTTGTTTTGAAAGCGTCTCCTGCTGCATTTTTCATTATAACTTTTTTAAATGGATGAAGGTGGTAAAAACAAAACACTGAAAAACCTGGCCAGCTGCGGTGTTGAATGTTCCCACAGGGGCGTCTCTCAGGGACTGTATAAGTTTTTGAGATTCTGTATTCATAATTCCATCATATTCACGTGCTTTTGGAGAGAAATGAGACAGACTCCATGCAGTCACTTTCAGTAGTAGAGAGGCCTGCAGAGGGGAGCTGTATGTGTCTGTGACACAGGTGATGGTCGTTATTGATGCTAATTAATACATCAAAGAAGGCAATTATGTTTCTGCACTGTCAAATAGGTCTACATCTATCCTAAGATGCCATCAAAGAAAAGAAGAAATGTTAACTCGAGCTAGGTTTAAACATGAAAGCATGTTTACAGTTGTTGCACAGAAATTAAGTAATTTTACATGAAAAGTAATGCTACTTTTGCAATGTAGTTAAATAAAAATTGTGAAAAAAGCTTGGGGGGAAGATAAATCATTTAAAAAAAAATCTGTCATTTTGTCTGGAAAATAATTGTGTTGAAAATATCGTGAAAAATCGTATCGTGAACCTCATATCGTGATACGTATCGTGAGTTGAGTGTGAGTTGAGTGTACCGTTACATGCCTACATTTTCGCCGTAGACTCTGAACATATTTTGTGCCTGAGCCCCCCATAAAGGATTTGCGTGACACCCGTACAGGGACATGAACTTGGCCCCGCTCCTTTTCTCCCTACACTAAATCTCTTGGCTCTGTAATCTCTGCTCATAAGCGCTCATATCACTGTTATGCCAATGACACTCAACCCCCCCCCCCCCCCCCCCCCCTCTCTCTCTCTGTCACTCAGGTGGAAGAGTGCATCGCCACATGTCTGGCTGACATCTCACATTGGATGTCCTCTCACCACCTCAAGCTGAACCCAGGCAAGACCGAGCTTCTCTTCTTCCCAGGTAAGTCCTATGCTGTGTGTAGGATCTCAGCAGGTTATTTAGACGGATACCAGGTTTATTGTTTACTTGGTATCCTATAATAGTTTTCAATGTACAGATTATAATTTCTACAGTAGGCCTATACTGTATATTGTTTAGACTGATCCTAGGTTCTTGGTTTACTCGTTATCCTATACAGTTCACTGAGGCATTACACTGTCTCTCTGCATTGTGTTTACATTGCTTGTTGTAAGTCTACTAAACGCCTAAATTGCAAACTACAAAACATATTTCAAAATTAGCCATTCTTTTCAACACGTTTTACCGTAATTTGGCTGTTTTCAAATGGCCAATGTTTATAGGTTTAACCCATTTTGGGCGGGAACCCCTTTTGGTGTTAGCATCATGACATGCTTTAGCTATTGAAAAATAGCAGATCTACAAGCTCATAGCGCGCGCTACGAGCTTGTAGGTCTGCTATTTTTGAAAACTGTCAGGATGTAGAAGACATTTTTAGAATCTGATCTCAGGTCAGAATGGGTTAAAGTGGTTGAACATATTTTTATGCTACGGTATATTCACAAATGTATCTGGGGAACCCCGTCGAGGACCCCTGGGGGTTCTCCGGACCGCCCGTTGGGAACCACTGTTGTAGTTGACTTGTTGTGGCAGCTAACAGGGGAACATGCTGAGGAGAAATACCACGGCACTTCCTCCCGACCCCACTACAGCGCTGCCCCCGCTACATAGAGTCTGAGAAGCCTCTCAAAGCGTACAAGGGAGTAGACATGCGTGAACTTGAACATCAGAGGTTTTATGTGAGAGCCCCAGATGGATATCGTTGCTGTCGGGTGGAAAACAGTGTGCAAAACAGTTTTGATATATGACTTTGCTTTAATTTCATGCTGATATGATCTGATGTGCTGATATCTTAATATGATGAGATAACAGACAAACATTGATCAAAATAACAGTTCTTCTACATTCTGTAATTGTGTAGACCTTTAACCAAATTCGTATTTTTTTGTTTTTTTTTACTCACATGGTAGAACAGTCTAAATGCGAATCCGACATGAATGTGTGCGCACGCTCCTTTTTCTGCTCAAAATGACACAAAATCCGATGTTTGGAAGGTTATTATTCCCTGTTCTTACATTGCATGGACGAAAACAACGTACACTGTAGTATGCTGGGGGGCAATATATACGATAGCCTATATTACGTGAGTAGTATTGCAATTGATGAAATCGTTAATCTTATAGGTTTTCTGTGTTTTGAAATCTATAAATGATTTAGTCTGTGAGACACTGGAGCAGTGGGGGCAACACGTGCACTTGAACATACCTACCTAATGGTTTGTTAAGCCAGGTCTGCTTTTTAACAGGTGGAAGGTAGCTGTGCATGAGTTTGTCCCTCAGGGTGGGAGCTCTTTTAATGTCATAATTTATTATGAGAAGATTACACAGCTTGAAGAAAAATGGTGTTGCTGTCCTTTCCTTGCCAGCCAACGCAAAACAGTGAATATCTGCATTCAAATCCATAGTGCAGACAGAGAAAGATCTGTCTGCTCATGAATATTACTAGGCTCTGTTCATTTGGCAGACACATCCGATATACGTTTCTCAGACATGATCTGAGAACTACTGTAACTGACTGTCCAAGCTGTTATTTGCAAGTGATCTGCCACTCGGTGGCGCGCTATGAGCTTGTAGATCTGCTATTTTTCAATAGCTAAAGCAAAGCATAATGCTAACACCAAAAAGGGTTCTTGGTGAAGTGTCCTTGAGCAAGAACCCTAGTAAAAACAGAACCCCTAACTGAACCCCTGACTAAAAACAGGTCTAAAAAAAATTGTATATAAATACCTGACCACAGCGGGAGTTCCCGTTGCCTCAACTTGCAACACCTTCTTGTCGTTGTGAAACTGCAGTTGGGTCTACAGTACCTCATCGAGTTCTGGCCATTCGTTTTGGCACAAGCTGCGGTGCTACTGGTACCATTCTCCACAGCTGGCTGGATGTAATGTGGAGGACGCTACAGTGCCCAGTCCACTGGCAGCTCCACTGCCATCTGCCTGCTATTTTTCACAAGCACAACATTTACCTAAGTTTGCTGCATGACTGATTGCAGGCAGGTGTTCATTAACAGAATTTGCTGTTACATGTGTATTACTTAATAAGAGCGCAAACAAAATCTTCTACGGAAAATGACACAAAAATCAATCATGTTTCTCCTGCTGCCCTCACTTGTCTCTCTGAGTTAAATTCCCTTCTGCGTCTTTTCTGGGGTATCGGCAAGTAAGTCTGGCATTCGTCCAGTTTTCTTTTTCTGAGCCATTAGATGACGGGCCAGAACATAATCAAAGGCTAATTTGAACCATTTTGCTGGTGAGATTAGTAGTCCGTCCTCCTGGGATGAGTGATTGAACTACAAGCTCACAAAGCGCTGCAGAACGGCCATTTCTGGTGTGTGACACCTGCGATGTGCTGTCAGGTAATTTTGTAGCCTATAGGTGCCCGGACCACTACGTCAGTGGTCTCGGCGTATGACATGCTTTTAGCAAGGATCAAAGACAGGTGGAGCATTATAGCCTATAAATAGGTTTTGTTTTTAGAAAATAGTAATTTGTTTATTTCATATTATTATAAAGGCCCAGGCCTGCGGGCCAGCCTAGCGGTCCGGGCAAAGTAGGCTGTAATCCCGATCCTGACGACCTTTGCTGTGTGTCACTCCCCATCTCTCTCCCCCCATTTCCTGTCATCTTACTGTACCCTATGACATTACAGGCAGAAAAATCCCCAAAAATATCTTAAAATAATTAAATGAATAAAAATCTAAGATCAAATATTCTTGCTGGTCAATTCTACGGCCAGTTCTGGCTGTAGAATTGACGACAATGCCTTTTTTCCATCTTCCTTTTTTTCCCTCAGGCTATTTCCTGTTGTTGATTGTTTACTCTGTCCCTGTCTATTCTATATCCCTTTATCTTGCCGTTTCTTTCAAGCGCTGATCTTCCCTCCTTATCTCC
Source organism: Protomyctophum parallelum (assembly GCF_964188405.1). Lineage (NCBI taxonomy): Eukaryota > Metazoa > Chordata > Actinopteri > Myctophiformes > Myctophidae > Protomyctophum > Protomyctophum parallelum. Next base: position 31,831,618 of record NC_139700.1, on the reverse strand, counting down.
ATCTCTGCTCTTACCCATATCCTCCCACGGGCACACATCAATCCATGTTGCATGATTGTTATTACTGGGGCAAACTACTTCGTGCTAATGATATACTCTCGATAAAACTCAATAAATATACCCACACACTCCCACTCTCGAGCGTACTTGCAGTGATTTGAAAAAGCCATCATGCAGCCACTGACTACAGGATGGAATGATTTCTTTTGGGGGATCAGGCAGGCAGGCAGGCAGCCGGATGAACTCAATTTGTGACACCGGGTGTGCATGTCGTCGCTGTCGGATGGAAACTATTACTTTTCAGGAAATGGATTTTTTTCTCCATTGGATCGATAGTAGTAAATATTTTAGTCACATAAGATCTTGTTAATTATTTTTATTGATTAAAAAAAAAACATTTAAACCCAGAAAGACACTTTCACTTTCAGTTTAGATGTGCTATTTTGCTGCTTTTGTGTGACACTGTATCATGCTGAAATGAGGAATGGGTCTTTAACGGTGGTACTTTTAATTCTACACCTCAAAGGCAAATATTGTTCGTTTAACTCAACTACAATTATTATTAAACTCAACATTTTGATTATTATTATGACAAAACATATATTACCCACTTTAAGCCTATGTACATTTAGATGCACTGTGAGCTTGTAGATCTGCTATTTTCAAAATTTTAAATGTGTGAAATTGGACATTTTGCATAATTCTACTTTTGGTACTTTAAGTACATATTGATACCAATACTTTTACTCAAGTACATTTTTAATTACAAACTTTTACTTGCAGCATTGATACTTTTACTTAAGTAAAACATTTGAGTAATTCCACCACTGCAGACTGTTCTGGGGAAGCCGTCTCGTAGTGGAATTTGACAATTATTAAAGATGGAATGCCACAATTTTAGTATTTTCCAGCTTTTCATGTGTCTATGGGGTGACAGTACTTCATTAGACACCCTGGAGTCATTTTTATGTGCAATGGTGTAATAACTTTGTATTTAGGGTTTCTTCCTGGAGGCTGAACACTTGACGGTCATACAGGCCAATGATATAAACACGGATAGTGTGACGTAAAAAAATTGCACGCACACACGCACCTCCCCCTCTATATATATTTCTAAATATGACAACCTCTGTGGGCGGAGCTGCCTGCCACATACACACGTGTGAACTGAACGGCGCAGCCTGCCAGCGAGCCAGTTTGTTGCTCTGTGCCTAACTGTGTGGCAGATTTTCAAACAGTCATTTCACACATTACCAGTTCACAGCAGAGCAGACTGTTTTTCGTTAGATTGGAAGCAAGTAAATGTTCACGTCGGGTCCTCAGTCCTCAGCTGTCCTCAGTCCTCAGCTGTAGTTGCTCTTGTTGTTATCAAGGAGTAGGTTGTTTCTTTTATAATCACAGTGATCGGGCTTTGATACAGAGTGTAGTGTCACAGTGCATTCTTGTTGGCTGTTGTAGTCAATATGTAGGTCCTAAAATACGTATACGAGGCTGTAAAGTCAAGAATTAGAATCTGTTGTTGTGTCGCGCTGGAAGTCATGTTGCCATGTACTGGCTATTACAAGTGACTTGGGCTTGTTTTCATATAAGTAACTTTCAGGGGAGATGTGGTTGACTTGACCAATGGTTCATGTGAAGGACCCTCAGTTTAATATGTTGGTAAAAGGATTGGTGTTGTTGGAACGTTTTCATAAATATTCAAGGCAATTTCTGTGACTTATTTTTGTGGACTTGGCCGCTTGTTTCTTTAAATCTGGCGACTTTTGCTGAAACTCAATGCAGTCAGAAGGAACATTCATGTTGTAAATTGAGTTTGATCAGAGCAAGAGGGGAGAGTCTTCTGTCCAGAGCATCATGTGCCTAGGGCAGTGCAAGTGTTTTGTGTCAATAAAGGACAGTTTTAATGCCAGGGTGCTTAGCTGGAGGAAATCAATAGCCTACAATATATTGGCAAATTAATAAAATTATTCATGCTAAATGATCTATCAAACTAATTGTTTCTGCTGTTAAACTATGATTTAATTGGATGATGAGCTGAGCTGATTGTGACAATAGGGTCAATATAATTGGAGGAAATAAATAAATGATTATAAAAAATCTGAAAAAACAGATCTGATATGGTATGGATGCGTGGATTATATGCATATACATGGATGATGGCAGTATGAGTGCATAATGGTGCTTATATGATATCTCAGAAATATGGGAAGTGTTCACTTCTAACATTCACAAAAACATGAGTTCTTGTTACATTACAGACACCAATTTGTCATTTTGTAAACAAAAGGGCAGAGCCATGGGCTGTCCTTTTATAAGGAGGGGGAGGGAATAGGACAAGGGGGTGGTCTTAAAGGAGGAGGCAGAGGGACTGGATTATGTGGGTGGTGCTACGGTTAAACTTGGTTAAAAATCTAAATCAATGAAAATGTATGCAAAGAAGCATGCTTACTCTGAGTTGACTCACAATGAAACTGTATTGTTTATCATCACCTGTCTCTGAACCTTACACCACGCAGATGCACGGTCTAGGCTAACAGATGGCATAGTTAAACGTGTGTTCACACATTGCTCCAGGGTTGTAAAAGACACCAGCTATGTGACTACTGACTATACAGACTTTACCACGTCTAAATAAAACAAGACACTGTCTAACAAGCTACTATAAAATAAATCTGAGATTGTATTATAATGGTATGGCTTCCCTGTGTAATTGAATGTTATCTATCATAGTTATCTGTATAACTGGCTTGAAGCCCCCTACATAATACTAATAATAACCTGCATCTTAAAATACAAATACAAATGTGATGAGGTCATCACATTTGTGATTTGTGACATTTGTGATGAGGTCATCACATTTGGGTACATTTGGCTATGGACGAATTTAGCCCAATGAGTGTTACTCTTGCAAAACGAATGATTGGAATTACAATTTACAATTTACAATTTAGGCATTTAGCAGACGCTCTTAATCCAGAGCGACTTACATTTAAGCAAGAACAAAAGCATGGGAATACATCACATAAAAGTATTTATCATGAAACATGCGTAAGCTAAGAAAGTAACAGTGGAATATCTATATAATGAAACTATACATACACTATACATATAAACTATACATATTTACTACTATGCTATACATATGTACTATGGCGTGCTATGACTAAATACAATACAATTATAGTGCTGTCTACATAACATGCTATAAGTCTGTATCAAATGCTATCTAAGCCAACATAAATGCTATCTAAGGGGTTAGGGTAAGTGCTATGGGCCATGATGGAGTCTGAAAAGGTGGGTTTTCAGGCTACGGCGGAAGATTGGGAGTGATGCTGCAGTTCTGACTGCAATGGGAAGTGCATTCCACAGTTTTGGAGCCAGAAGGGAGAAGAGTTTGGGACGTGTGGAGCGTTGTCCCGGCGTTTTTAGTGAGGGTACTTCCAGCTTCCCTGCGTTGGCTGATCTGAGTGCGCGGGAGGGTTTGTAGGGTTCAATCATACTTGTAAGATATGGGGGAGCCATACCTTTGGTTGCTTTGAATGCCAGCATCAGAGTTTTGTATTCTGTGCGGGCAGCGACCGGGAGCCAGTGGAGGGAGCGGAGCAGGGGGGAGACATGTGAGAATTTTGGCTGGTTGAAGACCAAGCGAGCTGCTGCATTTTGGATCAGCTGGAGAGGCTTAAGTGCACATGCTGGTAGGCCAGTAAGGAGGGAGTTACAGTAGTCGAGTTTTGACAAGACTGTTGTCTGGATTAGGAGCTGGGCTGATTCCTGGGTGAGGAACGGTCTAATTCGTCGTATGTTATAGAGTGTGAACCTACAGGATCGAGTGACAGCTGTGATGTGAGCTTTGAACGAGAGCTGACTGTCCAGGACATGGAATGGACAGGACATGGAATGAGTTCAGAATCATGAAAAACCCCTAGTTTGACATGTCACATGCTACTTAAAGCATAATGAAAACCCCCTAGTTTGACATGTCACATGCTACTTAAAGCATAATGAAAATTTGCCTTTTGCCTTTTAATGGTATACCGCAAAACATTCAACCCCTGTATTTACCATGATCCACAATTTTTCTATACAACTATGTTTAAGTGGTGCAACCACTCTCTCTGGCTGCCTGGCTGGCTGTGTCCCTGGCTGGCTGGGTCTGAACACGAATAGCGTTTGGATGGTTTTCACAACCAAGTGTCACTGGGACACTGAGGGACCCCCACACGCTAACTGTCATTTCTCGAACGTTTCGGACGTGGGGCGGCTCGCCGGAACCGGGCCAGCACCCTGGGCGCGTTCCTGTGGGTCTGAAAGTTCCGGGGACCCCCTGGAGACCCCCACAGGGAGTTTCACCACTTACTTCACACGGGTGTGATTTTCATATGTTATGTGGATGATCATAAAAAACCTTGAACAATTACTATTGCAATTTATTTTGGGTCACACCCCCTTTTAGCTAGATTGACTGGTCTATAACGTGTTCCCTGCACACATCCTGTCAGGTGAAAAGAAGCGGCTTGGACTCCTCATCCAGTGAAGGAAGTATGAGGTCAGTCCGTTGCTCTCCCCAGGTTAGCAGAGTGAGTGTAGAGCCCAGGATTACATTAGATAATATTGGCCCTGGGTGAAAAATGGGGTTACAAAAATGTAATAAAGAATAATCGGTGCCCATACCCTAGGTAGGGTTGGCAAAAGGGGCTTTTGTGTAGAGTTTCCATGTTCTCCCCGTGTCCCCTGGGGTAGGTACCCTCACATGTTCTCCCCGTGTCCCCTGGGGAACCCTCACATGTTCTCCCCGTGTCCCCTGGGGTAGGTACCTGCACATGTTCTCCCCGTGTCCCCTGGGGTAGGTACCCTCACATGTTCTCCCCGTGTCCCCTGGGGTACCCTCACATGTTCTCCCCGTGTCCCCTGGGGTAGGTACTCTCACATGTTCTCCCTGTGTCCCCTGGGGTAGGTACCCGCACATGTTCTCCCCGTGTCCCCTGGGGTAGGTACCCTCACATGTTCTCCCCGTGTCCCCTGGGGTACCCTCACATGTTCTCCCCGTGTCCCCTGGGGTAGGTACTCTCACATGTTCTCCCCGTGTCCCCTGGGGTAGGTACTCTCACATGTTCTCCCCGTGTCCCCTGGGGTAGGTACTCTCACATGTTCTCCCCGTGTCCCCTGGGGTACCCTCACATGTTCTCCCCGTGTCCCCTGGGGTAGGTACTCTCACATGTTCTCCCCGTGTCCCCTGGGGTACCCTCACATGTTCTCCCCGTGTCCCCTGGGGTAGGTACTCTCACATGTTCTCCCCGTGTCCCCTGGGGTACCCTCACATGTTCTCCCCGTGTCCCCTGGGGTAGGTACTCTCACATGTTCTCCCCGTGTCCCCTGGGGTAGGTACTCTCACATGTTCTCCCCGTGTCCCCTGGGGTAGGTACTCTCACATGTTCTCCCCGTGTCCCCTGGGGTACCCTCACATGTTCTCCCCGTGTCCCCTTACATAATGGAACCATTTGGTTCCATTTTGTATACATTCTCAGCGTTATTATGGGAGTCCTTGAAATTAAACTCGGTTTCAGAACGACTGGTACACACAGCATGTCCTGGAGGGAGAGAAGCTCATCTCCCACAATGCACTGGGCCATTTGCATGACCCTCTCTGTCGAGGGCGGTGTGGCTCCCGTGCGTGGCAGTGACGGATCTCGTCAGGAATGCTTTCCTTCATTTTGCGATACTTTATACTTCTACTCCACTATAGAGCGTCGTACTTCCACCACTGCTGCTATACAAAGCTTGGCCTTGACAGTACAGCGTCCCTATGGGACACAGATACAGTACATTGCACAGATCAAGGCAGACAGAGATACAGACAAAACCCTTGGCCCAGTTGGCGCCACGCCGTAAAAATGGATTTGTGAGGTTACACATGATCATACAAAGTAATTGCCAACAGCAATAGCATTAATGCCAGCCTGCTGTCCAAATGACCCTGGCTCAGGAAGACAGGATGCTGATGAATTGTGCTAATCTGTACTCGTACATACTCTGTATGCATGAATGTATCATTATCAAAATCCATAAGAGCACAGTTTACTCACACACCACCGTCGAGGGTAATTATTGTGATGTTCAGGCTGTAATGGTAATCAGCCGTCGACCTGTACATATGTAGATAACCTTGGCTCCTGCTAGTCCTACAGTATTCAGCAACTATACTGTATGTTGTATGCTCCATGATTCTTTTTCTTTTTCTTCCCTGCAGTATCACTTATCACTTGTGCTATTTACTAAGTGCCAAAAGGTTAATTTACCACATTTGTGTCAGGGGAATTCAATTAACAAGACCATGAAAAGAAAATGAATATAATTTCATTCTTCCCTTGATAGCTACAACAGAATTTTCAAAGGGCCCTTTCTCAGCTTTGGGTCAAATGGTACAATCATTCTAAAATGGTCATCTCCAATCTCCTTCAAATATTTTCCAATTTCATTGAATGATTCATCTATATGAAAGATTACATTCTGTACTTTTTTTTACTCTGGTGGAGATGAAGGCCTTTCTGCCTGATGCAGTGGTTCTACAAGCAGTGGACCTACAAGCTTGTATGAGCTTGTAGATCTGCTATTTTTCAATAGCTAAAGCATAACATAATGCTAACACCAAAAGGGGTTCCCGCCCAAAATGGGTTAACATGAAACAGTGGTGTTCAAAGTGGGACCCGCGCCTCCTCACAAAGCCACAACGCACGGACAGCCTCACGGAACCTAGCGCCAAGCAGCCCTGTCCTCCAACCTCAACCTGCCCTACATTACACACGCCAATCGACACAATCATCTTAATTAAATTAATTTGCGTCAAGAACAACTCATCTCCCCGCAAATCACATGTTACCAGTGTCACCAGTGAAATGCATGTTGGGACAGACACAGATTACTGGGACACAGTTTCCGGCGCAACATTCCCCTTGCATTCTCCAACGCACCTCCGCTTTTTCACACCGCCCCCAGGCAGGCATCAGACCTATGCATCAGACCCACACGGGGAAAACAACTCGGACCCATAGTACAGCTACTCTTGCGTCAGTCGACATAACTACTTCTTTGGGGAAGCATCGTGGCCAGGTTGCGTGGCACAGGCACCTGAAAGCTCCGACAGTTGGACGGAGGCATGTTAACGTGAACACACACACACTGTTTCGAGACCACACTGTCCGCCCCCTCCTCAACCACCTCCTTTGCCGTGCCATACACATGGGTTACATGCACGCTGAACACTGACAACGACAGGTTACAGCCCTGCGCGCACCTAGCGTGGCTGCGTGACACACTGAACAGCACGATCACAACGGAATGCTTATCTGTCGGTCTCAGGGTGGCCAAATGGAGACGTTTGGGGAAGACAGATCCCGTGTTGTCAACACAATGACAAAATACATACAGATGCAATGACCTGTCTGGCTCAATATATTTTTTATCCCACGATTTTGTAACCCATTTTTCACCCCTGTGTCAATCATCTAATGTGATCCTGGGCTCTACACACCCTCCACCAACCTATAGTCCCTCATATATGGGGGACAAGGGGAGAGCAACAGACTTGAACTCATGCTTCCTTCATGCCTGAGTGTCCAAGTTGCTCCTTTACACCTGACAGGGGGGAGTTTCCCTGGTTGGACGTAGCGCGTGGCTGGCCAGGGGGAGGCAGTTTAGTGACCAGGATTACTGCATGTTTTTTGTGAGGATACCACCAAATATCACCACTAAATTTACATCACACATAAATCGTGTACTTATGATTGTACTACAGCATTTAACGTTTAATTAGCCTACTTTTGTGCCCAACCCAACTTCCCAAGACCATCTGTAAACAATTCCCCCCCATCAGTAATGTAAACAATTCCCCCCTATCAGTAATGTGAACTATTACATCGCATTACCCACACTGAACATGATTTGCTGTTCATATATTCAAAATGGGTAAGGACTAGTTTATAATAATAGTATAATATAATTATAAATTCATAATTTACATTTAAGTCCAGATATTTTGAAGTTGTGTGAATTTCTGCCTCTGTGGAGGTTATATAATGATGAAGTTTAGGTGGAAAAAAAATACAACCGTGGGTCTTGCAGGGAAAGGAAAGAAATAGCAAAGATTCCCTATCTAGGCGTTTTTAGTTTTTTCTTTTAAACCCATTAAGCAATAGAGCGGCGCAGTCCCTCCCCCTTTCAGAACAATGAACGCAATGCATTTCCCAATAGGCAGTTTTTATTTAATTTATTTTTTAAGCGTCGTACGAAGCCAACTCTTGTCGTGACAAATCATGACAACACACACAATATTTTGGACCAAACAAATAATTACAAAGAAGAAAAACAAAAAAAAAAGTGTTGTAACCTGCCGTTTTTTTCTACTTTCTAATTATTTATGTGGCCCGAAATATTGTGTGTGTGTCACGACAAGAGTTGGCTTCGTACGACGCTTAAAAGGTCTTTAAATAAATTAAATAAAAACTGCCTATGGGGAAATGCATTGCGTTTTCATTTCCTGGGCCGTTCGTTGTTCTGAAAGGGGAAGGGACTGCGCCGCTCTATAGGGGGGCCGCAGCCGCACATGCTACGTCCATTTTGGGGTCCGTGGCATGCAAAGGTTTGGGACGCCCAAATTAATGTTGCAACACTGAAAATATAGAATATGACATTTTTTTTTTTTTTTAGATATTTTTTTGCGGCTTACGCCTTTTTATTGATTTTTGAAGGGACAGACAGTAGGCTGACAGGAAACTGGAGAGAGATGGGGGGATGACATGCAGTAAAGGCCGTGTCGGGCTCGGGAGTCGAACCCGCGGCACACTGCGACTGGATTACCAGTCAGGTGCCCAGACCGTTACGCCACGGCCTGGGCCAGAATATGACATTTTAACGGTAATATTGTATATTGTATCGATATTAAATATTACATTTTGTACATATCGTGCAGCCCTAATATCTTCATTTAATCGGTCCTTGCTAATTATAATATGAGATATAATTAGCCTCTGTCCAGAGAACAGAGGCTGTGGACAGTTCAGAAACACGCCTAACAGTGACATCAGCGATGGGGAGTCCAAGCTACTAGAACCAGCAGGTTTTCCATTCCTGGAAAGACAGAAGAATGCTACAGTATAACGGAAGCCATTGTTATCGTGTGTTAAAATAAACCTGCTACTGAAAATGCCCACTCATCTGGCCACGTGTTAAGTGGTCAGATATGGGAGGGCCGCGAAGGCTTTTGAGATTTTCAAGTGCAGGCACTGATCCAGAAAAGGTTACTTACACAACATTGCATTGATTATTCCAGTGGGGGGACCTAGCTGCCTGTCACCGGCTCTGACCTTTTGAGCACATAGTTAGTCAGCATTAATGCACACGCTGTTACACCAGGCCACTCAATGCCACAATATTATTGAGCCCTACTGCTTACACTTTAATTAGTGTGATTAGAGCAGCAATGATTTTTCCACTCATTACCCCCTGTGCCATCAAGGAGCGACTTTAGCAACTTTATTGGAATATGGCTGCACAGAATGAAATTACACTTTTTCAGTAAAAGTGGGACAGTGGTACCTGACTTATACTATACACATTTCAACGCTCACGATAAAAGGTCAAACTACTTAATTGGTCATAACATAATTAAAATAGTCCAATTTAATTTGACAAGCTTAGACAAAATTGTTCTTTTTTTCCCCATGCTATACAGTATTTGTAACACTTTCAACTGAAGATTGGTAGGGGTAAATGTTTTGTTTGGATCTACAAATGGATCAAAGTGTCACCCCCTTGCACCTTAAACCTCATGTACACACTGTACCTGCTGCTGGTTTAGGCCGTGTAAACAATAAACATGTAGATATCTTAGATTTTGTTGACATGTTTTTCCCGTGTTGTGAGCTTGTGGATTGGCTACTTCCACATTGGTTGTGTGAATAGAGTTTAAACATGTGATGAAATGAAAAGTGTTTTTCATTGTTTCATTTTAATTACTTCCTGTAAACGGAAGCATACTGCATGATGATATAATGTACCTTTATGAAAATGAATATGAATAATTTTGATTTCCATAGCTCACATTCTTCCACTCGCACCTGATTTTAATTTCAGGGCTTCTCCTTCTTTTTTATTTTTCAACTTAAATTTTATTCATTTTTCATGAACAGAAATAGACAAGGACATACAGAAAGCAAAAAGACAAACAATTGAACATTACAGTATGTGTTGCCAACTCAGTAATCTAAAAACTGTAGATAAATGCTATAATTGTAGGAGATCACACACAGACAGGATAATAATAAAATGCAAACAATATGTGAGCGTACACGCACACACACACACACACACACACACACACACACACACACACAAACACACACACACACACACGCACGCACACACTCACACTCACACTCACACTCCCACGCATACACCCCCACACACTCACAGTCATACACACACCCACACGGCTTCTCCTTCTTTAATCTCGTTCAATGTGACATCCAGACGGTGTATTACTCATTTAGCACACACAGATATGTGTCTGAAAACATTTTAGGTTAGAAATAAGCAATGTAAGCAGTGTTTCACACTTCCCCTCTCTTTCCCCCCTTGCGTTGAGTGACATGCAGGCCCACCTTCCCATAGCCCAAGGGGACAGGACCTTCTGATTAGTTTAGAAACATACAGGACTGACACTAAATACCAAGACACATGCACACATCCGCCTGGGTGACAGCAGACTGCTGGGCGAGCGCTGGCGCTTTGGCATGGGGGGTCAGATCAACATATGGAATGAATTCTGTACTGGCCATATGGAGCGTGTCTTGAGTGTACAGGGTTTGATGAGGTCAGATCAACATTATGGAATGTCAGAACAGGTCAGCTCCATATATGGAGATCTAAGGGTTGCAGCGGGGTCAGTGTCTTTCTTGAGTGTGCAGGGTTTGATATGAGCCAAGGTAGGGCTGGGCCTTAATTTCCGGGCCTGTTGATACGCACTAATAACTTTGGGGCAGGCCCATCTAGAGTTTAAATGGACAGATATCAGTCAAAAGGGAGACATCGAAGAGGAAGGATGGGTGGGGAGGGATCAACATATGGCATGTCATAACAGGCCAACTCCATATGATCTAAGGGTTTGAGGCTTGAGGTCAGATGTAGAGTTGCTGGCCAATATTGATGACATCAGGGATCTCCATATATGGCCATTCCCTTATATGGGCTTAATATTGATGACATCAGGGATCTCGATGATGTCACGAGGATGGGAAATGGACGTTTTCGTAGTAAATGCGGTCGCGAAAATGACAGACAAAGACATTTCACCATGTCTTTAAGTGGTGAGGGACAGGTTGTTGTGCCTGACACACTACTGAGCTGAGAGACGGAGATATAGACACTCACATACTTGAGTCATCCACACGCACGCACGCACGCATGTGCACACACACACACGTACACACATACACATACACATTACACATACACATACACATACACATACACATACACATACACATACACATACACATACACATACACATACACATACACATACACATACACACATACACACACACCGCTGCATTCAATCTGAGACGTGGCATAAACTTCGGGGGGTGACGATGAAGAAAGACATTCCATGACCACTCTGCTTTCCTTCATCCTCAGATGAGCTCCATTTGAGAAGCCAGTTTTTTTTTCTCCTCCACTGTCTCGCTGCGGCAGCCTTTGATATGAGCCTAATTGGGTGCACGTTAGCCTCTGGTACAACAGATACAACTAATTAGACTCTTGTGCGCATAATTAAAACCGTGTACCGCCACGGCACGAGTTTCAAGTCGGCATGTGTGTTTACCGGAAGGCAATTAAGATTTCCAAGTATCACCTGGAAAGATCCTTTATATGCCATTTCTATTTGAACGTCGCCTGTTTGTTTTCACGACGAGACAACAGGAAGTGTCTTCCCATGTCGGCACGTCGACGGCACCTCCTCAGAAGGAACCATGGAGAATTAGGATTGATCCTTGAAGGCGACGGCTTATCAGAAGTGAGCGCGATATGGGGGCTCGGTATCCTCTTCTGAGGGTTCTCTCTCTCACACACACACACACACACACACACACACACACACACACACACACACACACACACACACACACACACACACATCACCACCATCGCTGATGTCACTGTTGGGTGTGTTTCTGAACTGTCCACAGCCCTTCTCTGGGACACAGACAAAGTAGACAAAAAATGTACCGTATTATAATTAGCAAGGACCGATTAAATTAAGATATTAGGGCTGGACAAAATTTCATATCTCGGGATTTATGCCAAATATTGTGATATATTACAGTGAGTTATATCACATTCTATATTTTAAGTGTTGCAACATTGAAAACTAAACATTATTCAAAAAACTTCATAATATACAGCACACGCACGCACGCACGCACGCACACACACACATCCGTGAACTCCTGCTGTAAATCCTCCGTACTTCCCATACCAAGGCAGATTAGTCTTCTCACCGCTAAGAGAACAATCGTTCAAGAGTAGCAAAACAAAGGCCTGCTTTGTTGGTGTTGTTCTGTTTTGCTTCCTCCAGCGCTCTCTCTCCCATGGTCGCGGGAATGTGCATACATGTGCCTCGTGCACGCGCATTTTCATGTGGAAAAGTGGCTTTTACTTTCCCTCTCCACACGCATGAGCACACTGACACGGGCAATTAACCACGATAAGGCGCAGATACTGTGATACAGCATATGTATTAGGCCTAGTAACAGAAATCTGGTTGGATTAGAATTATTATTATTCCCGTCCATCCGTCCGTACGTCCGGGAGGGGGTGCTCCCCTAGCACCCCTACATCCCTCAGCCATGCTCTCTCCCGCTCTATCTCTCTCTGTCCTCCGTCCTCTGAGTTATGCAGACCATTACTCATCCTTTCTGTCTCCCTTTCCCCTCTCTCCCTCTCTCTCTCTCTCTCTCTCTCTCTCTCTCTCTCTCTCCCTCTCTCTTTCTGTCTCTCTCTCTCTCTCATGTGCGCTCTCTCCGCCTGAAGCCTCGCCCCTCGTCAGTGAGTCAACAGATATTGCATCTGTACGGTGATATGCCCCCACTGACTGCTCATGGATTTGTTTTCGCCCCATGAATTACAAGCACCGACTTAGGCGGTCCCTCAGAGGGACTTCAATCTAACAACTTCTGACACCTTTATCGGTCCAGCTGAACTAAGCGCAAGTTTTCCAAGGGAGGACGTCACTTTGCTAATGCACTCTCGGAGATCCAATGAGAGAAAGCAACACGGTTCATGAATGATAAACGGAGTTGGCACCGGCATTTCTCCGCTCTTTTCTTTTCACTCACTCCATCACAGGCAGAAATGAGCCAGCGCCACACTGGCCCCACCGGAGTCTTCTAGCAATTAGGCAAGTGGCAGAAAAACACATTAATCTAGCTATTATATCTACCCTCGTTAATTTATAGTTGGGTTGAAGAAGCTCACTCATTAATTGGCTGTGTTAGATGACACACAGTGAAATTACATTTGCATAGATCATTTTTAAATTGCCACACGGCAGCCAGCTGGGAGCGACGCTGGGTATAAACCTTTTGAATTGGAAGTAGTGTTTTCTTGTTTGACGAGTTCCACCGATGACTCTAAGAGTGTGCAGGGTGACATGGAAGATGCTGCAGAGAGGGAGAGTAGAGACTATGGTTGGGATCCGCAACTGTAGCAACCAGATCCAACATTGTGGAACCGGAATTGGTTCCATCACATTGTGGAACCGTTTTCGGAACCGGTTTATTGCACTGTCAGAGCTGGTATGTGGACTTCACGTCTGCTACCTGTATACAATTACACCAAGGGTTCTCAAACTCTTTAATTTCAGGGACCACCATAACTCTGAAAATAAACCAAACGGACCCCATTTGGTTCCATTTGGAGTTACACATCCGTATAGGCCCATTTGAAAAAAGAGTTAAATTCCTAAAGCAAGGGTTGGCAAGTAGGCTAAGTTTGGCCTCAGGCCAGTTTTTTCCTAAGCCATTATGTTGGGCCAGAACACAATCAATGGCTAATGTAGGATCTGGAACACCTGCAGATGTGACATTCCAAAGTTTCAGAGACCCTGCCATTGGCACTTCAGGGAAACATCAGTGAATTGTCCAAGCATTGTCATGGACAAAGGGGGGGGATTTGCAATGTGTCAATTAGTGCAACAATGGAAGAAAAAAAGTGAAAGAGAAGTATCAAAAGGTTGGATGTCGATCTACCGCTATATTGTTATAAAAGTTGATAAATGTTCTATAACAATTCATAGAAGCGTACAGGCATACTTGTGTAATCATTTTGTGCAGGCCTCAGCCTTGAATGTGGAACTTTGAGGGTATTTAGTTCATCAGAAAGTTTCAAAAGAACATTTAATCTGGAGACCGAGAGTCATACTCCTTTTTGAACAAGAGCTCTTTCATGGTTCAAGGTCTCTTTGAACGGAGAGAAACAATGTGTCATTTAAACACAGTGAAGGTCTCAGAAGAGGAATGTTGACAGTGAAATGAAAACGCAACATTCAAAGAATGGAAAATGGATATGTTCATCCTACCCGGTTTCATGAAAGCAAAGCTATTGCTGTCCATATCCTTTCAGTCAGCTATTGTAAATGATTTACAAAACAATTTGCCAGGCCAGATATTATCGCTGGCGGGCCAGTTCAGGCCCACAGGCTTCCTATTGCCTACCACTGTACTAAAGGTCCAGGATCCCAACCACTGTTGCCAAGTCTGCTTTACATAAGTGGCTTGTGTTTCTGTAAAGTTGCTTTTAAATATTGGTAGTTGTGGGTTGCTGTTTTATGGGGCTTGTTTCTGATGTGTAGTTGCTTATTTATACATTTATAAAAAATGTGTACATTTCTTTCAAGATTATTTTTGAAAGTAGCAGATCTACAAGTTTACAACGCGTCACATCACAATGTGTTGTTAGCTTGCAGATCGGCTAAATTTTAAATAGCTGATGTAGTAGGGCTCAAGGTCTAAAACTGGTCGCCTTCTTTTGGGCTTGTTTTCATAGACCTGGTCGCTTGTTTGCACTCACAACCATAGTGGCAGTTTTTTTTAAAGCAGTATTTTGCATTGGCCACCTCGCCCACGTCTCTCCATACGAATGGAGAAATTGCCTCTATTCTCAGCACACCAGGACGGAGACGGCGAGCGGTGGCAAGCAGCGAGGGCGCCCGGGGCCCGGGCAGACGAGGTGGGGGGTTGTGGGGGTTGTAGTCAATTCCAAATGGACTCTTGAGTTTCATTCCAAAAAAATAATAATAGTCAATTTCTATTCAGTCAGCCACTCTGTGGGATTGGAATGATTGTTGAGGTTCTGCTGCCAGCGTTGTCCAGGAAATAGAGGTGGTTAGCCCAGAAGTAAAACGGTGTGGCACGGGTGAGCGGTGAGGTGAGGGGAGGGGGGGGGGGGGGGGAAGTGGCGGGTAGATAGGTGGACCGGAAATCAAAAGTGAAATTGAACACGGCTTGTGCTGCTGTCTGACTGTGTCGCACGATGGTCCAGGTGATAATTCCTCTGGCTATGGCCGTGGGCTGTCAGCTCGGAGAGAGAGAGCGAGACACACACACACACACACACGCGCATGCGCGCGCGCACACACACACGCACACGCACAGAGCCAGGGAGGGAAACTGTAATTATCAACAGAAGGCTACATAGATAAAAGGCTGGAATGTGGGTCCCATTGGTAGACATTGGTGCTATCTATCTCACACTCCCAACTTGTCACGACTTGTGGTTTGTGTGTATGAGCACCTTTTTTCTCCCGGCAGAGAATTGAGGTGTTTGTTGGTCTGTGTGTGGGTGTGTGTGTGTGTGTGTGTGTGTGTGTGTGTGTGTGTGTGTGTGTGTGTGTGTGTGTGTGTGTGTGTGTGTGTGTTTGTGGTCTGTGTGTGGGTGTGCTACACAGTATGTGTGTTTGTGGTCTGTGTGTGGGTGTGCTACAGTATACACAGTATGCATGTGTGTTACGCCTAGTACAAAAAATATGTTTTGGCCAGCAGCTCATCCTCCTCATCTACAGGCTATGGCTGTGACAGAATGTCGGTACACTCAACCTGACATTAATGACACAAAGCGGGGACCTTTTTGTTGACGAGGTGGCAGATCGCTTATCTGCAACGCGCCACAGCTGCTCGCAGCTGATCAGCTCATCTCTGACTGAAGACTGATTAAAGCAGGTTATTTTTAGGATGCAAAGAGAGAAGAAAAATTAACTCTGACCTTTTTGTAAGTCTGCTTTTTTAATTGGAAATCTTATGGCTGTGCAGTAATAAGACAGATTTTTACCCCCACTGCAATATCTCATCAACTGCCTCACAAATGAAAGAAATGTTATAGATATGACGATAGGGATGTCCCGATCATGTTTTTTTTGCTCCCGATCCGATTCCGATCATTTGATTTTGAGACGTACCGATACCGATCTTTCCCGATCTGATCTTTATATATTTTATATAACACTTATGCCATATCACAATAGCAAATATCCTAATGTATGTCGCTCTAGTCACGTGTATAGTCTGTTGTGTTGCCTTTCAATTATTGAAAGGCAAAATGTGACTATACTTTTCATTGTGTTTTTTTTTCTTTTCTATGAAAGCATGGAATCATAGCAAAAATAATGATGTATTGGTCAGGGCTTGACATTAAGGCTTGTCCTGTTGTCCGGGACAAGTGACTGCATTACAATGCATTACATTTTTACTTGTCCGTTAATTGGACAAGTGACTCTTGGTTTCACTTTTTTTGTGACACTCCTAGCAGCCAACAATATTGTGTGACATTATTGTCTGGCTTTCCTAATAATCACCTTTCCAATATTGTCCGTAATTTTGTTTCAGGAAAACGGAACCTCGTGTTATTCTGTGGATTGTTTATTTACTTTCAAAGGGAAAAACTACCCAACATCACTTATTTTTAACGGCTACTAATTGCGAGCATAGGTCACCTTTACTTTGAAAACCTGCATTTCCCGTCAGTCAGTCAGTGCGTCGTGTCACACCACGTCATGAAAGGGACCGGTTCTGACATTCCATATGTTGATCTGACCCCCCCCCCCCTCCTAATCACATTTGATCCACACTGTTCATATTCACAACAGGCACTCTCATCAAGACAAGAGGCCTGCTGTCCATCGTTGTACAGTATATGCTGATGTATAAACTAGGTTTAAAGTGTTTAAACTGATTTCACAAAGTCACACGTCGGAGTGGCTAGCGCCGCTCAAGGAAAATACTATTCAAGATAATTTGATTAAAAGAAAAGCTACGGAAATTATTGATGGCGATTGCGGTCATAAAGCATAGAACAGGTATGATTAGTATGCATGTGTAAGCCTATACCTGAATCAGTCAGTCAATCAATCAATCAATCGACCTTTATTTAATTCTCAGAAAACACACAAAGGGTTGGGACTCTTTTTCAGTGGTGCTGATGTTACAAGTTCGGAGAAAACACAAAAACAACATAAAATACATTGAAATGATATATCAGATAAAAGGAGCGTCCTGGTGCTGTGTGACAGGGCCACTCCCTTGTTAAGTGTCACTAATACCCACAGAGTCCATGTTTGCAGCAGGCTTCGTGCTGCCACATGCCGCTCGTAACAATAGACAGACATCCATCAACAATCACAGTGAGCCCCAGATCCTTGCGGAAGCCTCCCGGGGAACAGAGCAATCATAGCCGGGATCGGGCTGTGGTCTGGATGGGATTTGGAGACTCTTGTGTGTTTTTCATAGCCGACAGCGCAAGACTCACACTGTGTGTGTGCGTGTGCGCACGTCCGTCTGTTTGTCTTTTTATACAAACCCATGGAGTCAATTCCAGCCGCACACACACACACACACACACACACACACACACACACACACACACACACACACACACACACACACGTACACATGTACTCAGCTGTGTAACTCTCCCAATTCTTCAGTTTTCTTTCTCTTTCTTTCCCCCAATCTAGTTTAGCCAATTCAGTATTCACGGCCACTGCAGCTGACCCCTGCTCTCTGTAGGTCGTCTGAGGACGACCTACAGAGAGCAGGGAACGTCCATGTCTGTGTGTCGGTTCCCACAGCGCCTAGCTGGCAGCTCCTGGTGTCTTTGGCAGTGTCCCTGCTTTAGTCTCATTCTATACTGGCTGCTCCTGGTGTCTTTGGCAGTGTCCCTGCTGTAGTCTCATTCTATACTGGCTGCTCCTGGTGTCTTTGGCAGTGTCCCTGCTGTAGTCTCATTCTATACTGGCTGCTCCTGGTGTCGTTGGCAGTGTCCCTGCTGTAGTCTCATTCTATACTGGCTGCTCCTGGTGTCTTTGGCAGTGTCCCTGCTGTAGTCTCATTCTATACTGGCTGCTCCTGGTGTCTTTGGCAGTGTTCCTGCTGTAGTCTCATTCTATACTAGTGTCCCTGCTGTAGTCTCATTCTATACTAGTGTCCCTGCTGTAGTCTCATTCTATACTAGTGTCCCTGCTGTAGTCTCATTCTATACTAGTGTCCCTGCTGTAGTCTCATTCTATACTAGTGTCCCTGCTGTAGTCTCATTCTATACTAGTGTCCCTGCTGTAGTCTCATTCTATACTAGTGTCCCTGCTGTAGTCTCATTCTATACTAGTGTCCCTGCTGTAGTCTCATTCTATACTAGTGTCCCTGCTGTAGTCTCATTCTATACTAGTGTCCCTGCTGTAGTCTCATTCTATACTAGTGTCCCTGCTGTAGTCTCATTCTATACTGGCTGCTCCTGGTGTCTTTGGCAGTGTCCCTGCTGTAGTCTCATTCTATACTGGCAGCTCCTGGTGTCTTTGGCAGTGTCCCTGCTGTAGTCTCATTCTATACTGGCTGCTCCTGGTGTCTTTGGCAGTGTCCCTGCTGTAGTCTCATTCTATACTGGCTGCTCCTGGTGTCTTTGGCAGTGTCCCTGCTGTAGTCTCATTCTATACTGGCTGCTCCTGGTGTCTTTGGCAGTGTCCCTGCTGTAGTCTCATTCTATACTGGCTGCTCCTGGTGTCTTTGGCAGTGTCCCTGCTTTAGTCTCATTCTATACTGGCAGCTCCTGGTGTCTTTGGCAGTGTCCCTGCTGTAGTCTCATTCTATACTGGCTGCTCCTGGTGTCTTTGGCAGTGTCCCTGCTGTAGTCTCATTCTATACTGGCTGCTCCTGGTGTCTTTGGCAGTGTCCCTGCTGTAGTCTCATTCTATACTGGCTGCTCCTGGTGTCTTTGGCAGTGTCCCTGCTGTAGTCTCATTCTATACTAGTGTCCCTGCTGTAGTCTCATTCTATACTAGTGTCCCTGCTGTAGTCTCATTCTATACCAGTGTCCCTGCTGTAGTCTCATTCTATACTAGTGTCCCTGCTGTAGTCTCATTCTATACCAGTGTCCCTGCTGTAGTCTCATTCTATACTAGTGTCCCTGCTGTAGTCTCATTCTATACTAGTGTCCCTGCTGTAGTCTCATTCTATAACAGTGTCCCTGCTGTAGTCTCATTCTATAAGTAAGTAAGTAAGTAAAGTTTATTTATAGAGCACCTTTCACAGACAATTACAGTCACAAAGTGCTTTAACAACAATAAAATGAAAACAAGTCAATAGTCAATAAAACAAGTTAAGAACTAAATCACTAATAAAGTAAGACAAAATAGAAAATAGAAAAAAAAGTATAGTAAAAATAAAGCAATCAACATTTAACCAGGCCGGCTATATGGAAAGGCCTGTTTAAAAAGGTGAGTTTTTAACAGTCCTTTGAAAATGTCTGATAGGTATTTTGAGTATTTGGTGGATGAAGGAGTGATTTTCCATGTGTAGATATAGTATCTCTCTCTCCCCTAGCCTGCGGGAGATAAATAATTGTTTTGATTTGACTGCTTCCCTTTGTGAAACAACATGTTTTTCGACCTTCGCCGCGGGAGACGCTTCGTCTCGCTCGCTGCTTTAATTACGTCGGTATAATGTTATTTTAG
This sequence comes from Protomyctophum parallelum, assembly GCF_964188405.1. Lineage (NCBI taxonomy): Eukaryota > Metazoa > Chordata > Actinopteri > Myctophiformes > Myctophidae > Protomyctophum > Protomyctophum parallelum. Next base: position 31,811,568 of record NC_139700.1, on the reverse strand, counting down.
TCTCCAACACTGTCCTCCCAACTTAAGGTGCCGCTGTAAGTCACTGTTTGATAACCTCTGAACTTATATGGTTCACTTCCCATTCGTCATACTTCCTGGGAATTCCCAGGAAGTGTGAGTGGCCACGTCAGCTAAGTAGACCTCCCCGGCAATAGGGGTCGCCAATATTACCATTTTATTAGCCTATGAACCCAAAATGAATTGCTTCCTATGTCATTCTTGTTTTGTTTTGCAAGCCCTATATAATGTATTCCCGGATATTGTCCGGGGGAGAAATTTTCACGATGCTGTCTTGTAAAGTCCGTTCTGCTCCCCAGAACATATAATGGCTAATATAATCTTTTGAAAAGTATGCGCGGACTGTGTGCTGACTCCCCTCATTGCGTCATGTCTTGGTATTTTTTCCTGCTGTAAGTAATTCTACTCTTTTCCTTCTTAAGTATTGTATTGCAGCTCTTACCCTAAAGTATTTATCTGTAAAAGGTTCATTTATATAGTATTATAGTTTATCAGTTGAACCTTATAACATTGAATATAAAGTTTATTATGCTCCTGGTCTAGAAAGGTTTTACAACCCTTTAATCCGTTACAATATATATATATTAATTTGGAATTGAGTACTTTTACTTGAGTACATTACAAGCCTCTCCTGCTACGGGAGTATCAACAATTTATTAGCCTGGAATTCAAAGGTTATCTAGGCAAATATGCATAACCACTTTAACCCCGTAGCTACCAAATGCAGCATAGGAGGCTGCATCCCTCAACAATTACCCTATGGCTATTAGACATTAGCATGTCACTTTTGAGGGTCTAAAGACCCTCAAAATAAATGTATGTGTCCACAGAGTCCACAGTTCTTAGGTGGAGTGGAAGCTCATTCCATAGCCTAGGGCATATATGTCAAACTCAAGGCCCGGGGGCCAAATCAGGCCCGTGAATGAATTATCTTTGGCCCGCGGGGTGATATTTAATTAGTATTAGAACTGGCCCTCTGGTATACTGCACGGACCACCATAATACTACAAGTCCCACAATGCACTGCGAGCGCATTGTCACGTATCGAGGGCCCGCAAGCGCAAGCATGCGTCTTCTCTCCACTATTGATCAGCAGTGAAAGTATATCACTTGTGGTCAACTTTCAGCTACCCCTCTCCTCCAAAAATGGCCCGTGTGTTGAAACACAGTCCGGCCCTCGACTTGTACCAATTTCTTTATTTTGGCCCACTGTGTATTTGAGTTTGACATCCCTGGCCTAGGGGCAAAACCTGCAAAGGCTCGATCGCCTTTGGTTTTCCTCTTTGTCTGAGGAACAACCAGCAAAGCCTGTGATGTGGATCTCAGTGATCTGCTGGGCACATACGGCTGGAGCAGGTCAGAGAGATAAGGAGGTGCCTGGCCATGGAGGGCTCGGTGTGTAATGACTAGAGTCTTAAAATGTATTCTGTAATTAACTGGGAGCCAGTGTAGGGAGGCAAGGACGGGTGTTATATGACAGGATCTCCTGGACCTGGTCAGCAACCTAGCAGCTGTATTCTGAACCAGTTGTAGGCGACCTAATGCGGTTTTAGACAGACAGGTAAACAGAGAATTACAGTAATCAAGACGTGATGACACAAATGCATGAATAATAGTTTCTAACTCCGGGTGTGAAACAACTGATCTTAGTTTGGCAATGTTACGAAGGTGAAAAAAGCAGGTGCGCGATACAGAATTTACGTGTTTGTCCAAGAGCATGGACTGATCTAAAATAATGCCAAGGTTTCTGGGGTTGGTGGATATGTTCTGTTTTAGTGACCCAAGGCGATCGGCAATGACTTCAGCAACCCTACTTGGGGCAACAATTAGGACTTCTGTTTTGTCTGGATTCAGTTGCAAGAAATTGCTCGACATCCAATTCTTGATGGCAGTAATGCATTCGTGGAGTATGGTGATCATATTCCAACCTTTTATAATTTAATTCAGCCTCCCCACCCAACCCCCCCCTCATTCACCTGTAAGGGTGCATTTATACCCCTGGTGGTCCAGACGTTGAGAAACACGTCAATGTCACATCAAAGCTTTTGATGGTGAAATTAGATTTTCTTTTGTGCGAGCTCTGTCATTGTCGATGATACATATCATCAGTCATGCTTCTTTTCACCACATTAGCGATGCGTTGTGAGCTTACTTATATGATTTAGATGGGGCTATTTTCAGCATGTGACAGTATAAATGTGGGCTTTAACACTTACAGTACACACGCTGGTACCTGTGACACAGATGCTGTACAGCATGCAGTCAGTGCTTCTCAAACATTTTCATGTCAAGGCCCCCGTCCCCTATAGATATATATACATATATATATATATATATATATATATATATATATATATATATATATATATATGAATCTTCTCTTCTGGGGTCCTTGGCTGGCACAAACAGCCTACAGCCTGACAGGCAGCAGAAGCACTGATCATCTCCACAATTTCAAAGTTAATTAACCTGGGCGTGCGTCATCTGGTCCATCAGCGTTGAGAGAGAGAGAGAGAGAGAGAGAGAGACGGCTCACTATCGGCTCACTATCTCCACTGAGATCTGTGCCAATGACAAGAGAGAGAGAGAGAGAGAGAGAGACGGCTCACTATCGGCTCACTATCTCCACTCCACTGAGATCTGTGCCAATGACAAGAGAGAGAGAGAGAGAGCTCTCTATAGAGACACAGACAGACAGACAGACAGACAGACAGACAGAGCTATAGAGACAGAATTACACTTCTTTACACAATGTAAAAACTACACAAATATAAGAGAGGAGTTCTTCCCAAAATTTCAAACAAATTGCCCAGAATTCCAAAGTATTACAGAAAGGGAGAAATTACCACTCCTTCTGGGGGAACAGAAAGAATGTACAGTTTTGGCTGCAAAATATGTCAATTCCTGTCACCACCTGCTTTATTTGATTTGATTTGATATTATGTTGTTATGTTGTTGTTTGTCATATTTGTGATTGTGCTTTGGCAACACTTGTAAAATGTCATGCCAATAAAGCCAATCAATCTGTTACTACAGAGATACTGTGTAACGATTTGTGGGATTTTTGGACAGAATCTGGACAGTAATATCCAAAAATTTGTTTTACAAAAGTCAGCCTCCTGGTGGTGCTATAACAGGCCGATTGTTTGTCCGTAACTTTTGTTTTGTATATAAAATGTTACTTTGTCCAATTTGTATGGCAGACCATCTTAAAGCTGCACTGTGTAACTGCACTGTGTAATAAGTTCATCATCTTTAACCTACTAACTTACTCTACCATACAGATTTGACAAAATATCAATGCATAATTGAGCTTTATACAATTTGTATTTGTTCTCCCTGCTCCTCTATTGACACATGTAGTTCCTGGTAGGACCACTGCTGCTTCATAACTGGTTCTGTCTAGTGATGGGAGCTTAATCGGCAAATCGGAACGATTAATTAAACGGTCCGATTAATCGGTCTGTCTTCACAGATAAACAAGCCCAAAGTAACAGCTTGAACAGATCTACAAGCTCACAATATTAAATATGAAGGTATTCAAGTTAAATCTGACTCGCCTAAGCCTGCAGTGCAGATACCCTGTATTTTTCATAATTTTTCATTTTTAATACAGAATGAGATCATATCGACATCGGTAATATTGGTTAGATATTGGCCAAAATGTCTCATCGGCACATCCATACTTCTGTCTGAAGGTGAAACTTAAATGTCTCCCCTGAGCAAGCAGGCCTGCTCTACTGGCTCAGTGGGAGGAATTTCAGCACTCGTGCAGGCGACCACGGTTCGAATCTCGTGTAGGACATGCAGAGTTAGAAATTGCAGCTTTAATATTAACACTATAATAATAATAAAAGTACACAAGCAAACGGTATGTAGGTGTTTGGTTTGCACACGTTCAAAACGTCAGCTGTGCTGTCCGCGCCTCTCCCTTCTCCCCCAGCGCTCTGAGGGCCGGTTTGTTTACGCAACAGAGGCGGGGCTGTGTGTTGTGTTTCTGCAAAACGCGCCGGTTGTCACCCGGGAGTGAGGAGAGAGAATGCTGAGAAACCCAGATTGATTGGTGACAGCCTCTTACACAAACGCACACGTACTCTCTGTCTGTCTCTCCCTCTCTCTATCTCTCTCTCTCTCTCTCTCTCTCTCTCAATTCAAATTTAAATTTCCAAAGGCTTTATTGGCATGATAAATATGTTCTACATTGCCAAAGCACAACAAAACAAAAGTCAACATTGCGCACACAGAGACAACAACTCTTTACGCAACAAACATCCCAACAATAATGAACAACAAGCAATACAGTAACAATGAAAATTAATTAACAGACAGAAACATAAGAGCAACTTAATGACCCTGTCTCTCTCTCTCTCCTCTATCTGTCCCTCGCTGTCCCCCACACCCAAATCCCTGTCCCTGTCCAGCCATGTCATATATACTGTATATACATTTTATATATATATATGGCAGTGACATTTCCTGTGAAGTGGCAGGCGCCGCGAGAGTTTACAGCCAGTGACTCATAAAACCACATGCACACCAAGAACGAGAGGGAAAAGGTCATGCCGCCACTCCCCGGGTCTAATCACCCACTCTCACTGAGTAGCTCTCTCGCTCACTCACGTGTGTGTGTGTGTGTGTGTGTGTGTGTGTGTGTGTGTGTGTGTGTGTGTGTGTGTGTGTGGTGGGTGGGTGGGTGTAGACATGTGGAAGTGAGGGTGGTGGGTGGGTGTAGACGTGTGGAAGTGAGGGTGAAAACGATGAAATGTGAGATGGTGCACCGAGAGTGCTGATTGGTTTCTGTTTGTTGGGGCACAAGTCTTGTTTGTGCGCATCCGTGTGTCTGCATGAGTGTGTGTTGGAAAACTAAAAAGTATATATCTCGGATTTGTGAGCATGCGATATTTAGTAGTTGACCGCTTTGGGTCAGGTGGCACACACACACGGCACATCCAAACAAACACACACACATACCCACTCCTGTCGTCTGAACATGTGGCGCAATCAGTGGCCTTAACAGGGGAGCTGTGTGGCTGGAACAGGCTCATTACCTTCTCCCTGTGCCTTCTTAAGAGGGGGAATTGGCCGAGACGAGAGGCCGACACTCCCTTCTACCCCCTCATAACACAGTCTACTAAACTGTGTGTGTGTTTGTGTTTGTGTGTGTGTGTGTGGGTGTGGGTGTGCGTGCCTACCGTATATATGCCATGTTGAAAGTGGCCCAGTGCTTGGTGTGGGAGCGTACAGTACCTTATCGGGTCCAGTCAGGCCAGGTCTTGTGCATTCCAGACCAGACCTGAGCAGACCGTCCACTTCACGGAGCTAGTGGGTTAGTGAGGATTAAGCATTAAGAGCCACAGCTGCTGCCTAGACTCCTGGAGCTCCTCGCTGGGCCGACCGCGGCCTGATAATAGTGTTTGTTTAGCCATTAGTCAGGCCCTGCTTAGCAGCTCTCCCCCTCCGGCGAGGCTTGGACTGAGACGACACCGCGATGATGGATGGAAACTGTATAGATACTAGAGTTTCGCAGAGTTACGTTGCCGCGCACTATGGGAAGAAGGAAATTGCGGGAGTTGACTCCACATGTAGTAACGGTTGGGTTATTAGTTATTATGTGTCCTTATTAGTGTAGTGTAGTCAACACGTTATGGCTCATACACACTGCCCGGTATTTGCTCTGATTATGCTGTCGGGGAGCATTTTTGGCGCTGGCCGACAAAACCGCTGATCTGACGTTAAGCGGTGCCCAAAAGGTAGATCAGGATCTACCAGTATAGATCACAAAGTCTTTGCAGTTAGACCACATGACATGGCCCTAAAAATATATATAATTGTAATATAAAAAACGATTTTTGCATCTGCCGCTTGAGATGACCTGAGATGACTTGATTGATTGACATCAAAAAGGGGCTGTCAGCTCAAACACACAATGCAATACTTGTTGTTGCGTACAATCATCAGTAGCAAAGTGAAATACCAAAATACCATTTCCATTTCCCCCCCTCTATTTCCCATTCCATGTGCGTTTGTGTTATAGCTCTCTGGCCTCTGTACTATTGCCACCTACCGTCCATTTATTGTATTACACAGTGGGTGAAAGAAACACACCCCTTAAGACTAAACCCCACCCATCAGAGGTGTGGCGGCCAGAGGTACCTTTGACATGACATTTTGTGTGTGTGTGTGTGTGTGTGTGTGTGTGTGTGTGTGTGTGTGTGTGTGTGTGTGTGTGTGTGTGTGTGTGTGTGTGTGTGTGTGTGTGTGCGCAATCAAATGTACTCGGCAGTATGGCTGGCAGGCGAAATGGCGAATTCGAACGGTGTAATTGTAATAGCTTGGCACAAACCAAAAACTGTCAAAGAACAATATTGATGTAACTAAGAGATTCGCTGAGAGAGCGATATTTAATATACAGAGATTTAGAAGGAATAAGCAAAATCGTGAGGCGAAAGTTCCTCTCCTTCCTCGTTTTTTTCTCCTGCGGAGTCCAAACAGTGGACAGGACTGTCAGGGAGACTCGGAGATCAGAGCAGCACAGGCTGAGAGGCAGAGCTAGTAGCCAATTAAAAGACGGAGTAGTAGTTGCCAGGTTCGCGAATTGTAAGCGAGTCGTAGTGTGTGTTGAATGGCATTTGTGGGCTTGTGAATGAATTTTCTCACATGTGGACGGGAGGCATCTTTGGTGGCACTGCAATGAACATTTGTTGGCGGGTGGTGTTGAGTGTGGTCGATGGGAGCGATAGGAGGAGATAGCGTTGCCACACTGCGAAGGGTAACTGTGTGACGTCACTGCCCGTGTGAGTGTGTGTGAGTGTACTGTCTAAGATGGTGTTGTGGGTGTTGCAATAGCGACGTAGCTGTTGTGGCTTTGGGTTTCTTGCCATGTGTTGGGTACAACTTCTCTAATGTATAATAGATAGAGGGGATGAGTGGAAGTGGATGGACAGCGAGGTGTGATTTATGGAGAATATGTATACTGGGAGCTGGGGGGGGTGTGGGGGTTATGGGGGCTTCCTCTCAAATTCACTTGGACGCTCGAGGTGACTTGCAACTATACGAAATACTGCAGATGTATATGTATATGTATTATAGTATATGGCTCAGCACTCATCAGAGGCCCTTTACCCGTTGTGTGATTAGATTTTCCTCAGTAGGCTAATTAAAAGTATAGCGCAGTCCATTTCTTTTTGTGCGCAGCTGCAGATCGACACTTTCTTGTAAATGCTGTAAATTCTATTTTTTATGAGGTCGTTCTACGGGTTTTTCTTTAACCGTTTGCCATTTACTTTTCAGGTTGACCTTTTCCTAGGCTGGGTAATCGCTGGGACCATGGGATGTTAGTCATTTCTATCATCACCTGGACCATGGGATGTTAGTCATTTCTATCATCACCTGGACCATGGGATGTTAGTCATTTGTGTGTGTGTGTGTGTGTGTGTGTGTGTGTGTGTGTGTGTGTGTGTGTGTGTGTGTGTGTGTGTGTGTGTGTGTGTGTGTGTGTGTGTGTGTGTGTGTGTGTGTGTGTGTGTGTGTGTGTGTGTGTGTGTGTGTGTGTGTGTGTGTGTGTGTGTACATGCGTGTGCATGCGTGCGTTTGACGGTTCCCCCCCCCCCATGTCTTTCTGACTATCCCTTTCACTGTCTGGTACTCACTCCTCTCTCTACCTCAAACTCTCTCTCTGGCCTCTCTCTCTGCCTCTCTCTCTCTCACTCTCCCCTTTTCTCTCTATCTCTCTCCCCTTCTTTCACTGTCTCTCTCCCCCTCTGTAGCCATGTCTCATCCATCCTCTCGGCTCCTCCTGTCCTCCAGTCCCTACGGTCACCTCTCTGTCCTACTGAGTTAGCTCTCACAAGCTCTGGACAAAGCACAAAGCTTCTCCTATCGCTCAGCCACAGACAATGAACCCTCTCACATGGTGTGGCCTATCCAAGACAACATGGCACTCCGCTGGAGTTTAGGGATGGGCTACTATAAACACTGGAATGGGAGAGGAGGGGGATTAGCAGCTTGAGGATTGGCTTACGGCCCCCCAAAGCCACTGGTTGTATCTAGTTTGCGTAACTTGTGCATATCCTCTAATAGGACGACAGGTCAATCTAAGACGAGACCAGTAATGCCACTTGGAGCCAATGCAAATTGGGCCGGGGAGACTAAAGCACATTACGCCACACCTTCATGGCTCATTGGCATTTATGCTGGCAGAGTGAAATCATTATAAGCAATAAGGTGTGTAATGGATTCTTTCCAACCAGTCGGTCTGCCTGCCTGTCTGATTTCTTAATTGTGTGTGTGTGTGTGTGTGTGTGTGTGTGTGTGTGTGTGTGTGTGTGTGTGTGTGTGTGTGTGTGTGTGTGCACAGAGACATGACGATACAGTATGTGTGGGCGGTGGGTATGTACTGTGTTGCAACCAGTTGAAGGTAAAATCGTGCCATATTTGAGGATTTGGCAGGTTGGAGATCAGCGAGAAAGCTGACATGCACGCGGCAATGACCCAATACCCCCCCCACCCCACCACCCAACCCACCCCCACCACCACCGTTGATACGTCCGCTGCATGTGTGCTAGCTCTCGGCGATGCCGGTGTCGCGGGCTCTGGCGGCCGAGGTAGCTTTTGGTTGGCTTTCCGAAGCTCTCTCTATCTCTCTCTCTCTCGCTCTAGCCGTTTAATCAGGTTCCCTCCGTCCACCAGCTGTGTCCACACTGGAAAACAGCCACTACTGTCCTACTGGAGAGCTACTGGGAGAGGGAGGGAGGGGGGGGGCTGGTAGGAGGCAGTTAGCACAAGCTCTCAGGCTAACCAGAGAGAGAGAGAGAGAGAGGATCTGTGTTTGTGTGATAACAAAAAAAGGTCACAATACGTTTTGATTGATTGATTGATATATATATATATATATATAAAAAGGATAATCATACACGAAAAAAATGCCACAAAACAGCACAGCAATTGGCCCGCTGTGCACCACTTGTGCGCAATTGACGAGACACTTTGTGCAGCTGGCAGAATGGTTCCATTTTCTCGGCGTGACATGCACCGTCGTATTGAAGCACATTTGCCGTTAGGTCTATAAGCTATATATATTCTCGAGAACCTTTCACCTGAAGTGGCACGCCGGAAATAGGGATGGCATGGGGTTGAAAGCGGTTTAATGATTTGTGCGTTTGCTTGAATAGAGACACACACACACACTCGCACGCCTGTGCTTGTGCTTATTAGCGTGGTCTTGCAGTCTTTATGTTTTATTTTTGGTGTTGTTGTCGTAGTCTTCTCTGCTCAAGTGTCCAGCTGGCAGACGGCAGATAGCGGCAGCTTTGAGAGCGTCAGCCGAGCGGTAAACAGAAGCACACAAACAGGCCATCAGTCCTAATGAGGAGGAGTGGCGAGCCGACGGGACGGAGGAGAGAGAGGAGTCCTGATTCCCCCCGCCATACATCACACTTACTCTCGCTCTCTGTCGCACGCACGCACGCACGCACGCACGCAATGTATTTGTGTGTGAGGAGACATGTGATCCAGGTACTCTTTGGGTCATGGATATATATTCTCTCATGCTCACACACACGCGCACACACACACACACACACACACACACACACACACACACACACACACACACACACACACACACACACACACACACAGTGTTTGTGTGTGTGTGGAGACATGTGATCCAGGTACTCTTTGGGTCATGAGTCTGCTTAAAGGTTTAAAGCGTATTCAGACTAGTACAGCTGGGGCCTTGTTCTCCTCTCCTCCGAGGGGGAGGCCAGGGACCCATTGATACGTGCACGCAATCACGCTTGCCTGTGTTTGTGTGTGTGTGCCTGCATGCGTGTGTGTGGTGGCCGGAATGGCTTTCCAAAGTCAATCTAATAATTTCTAAACAAATGAAGTGCCAACGCTGACGACGGGGTAATTGTTCATTTGGAAAATTGGATTGCCGTTGTCGCTGCCATCGCACCGGCATCCCTGAGCACTCCTCAAACAACAATTACACTGCCGCGACGAGACAAGAGCGCCGCCGGCACGCCAAGAGTGACACGAAAGAGAAAAAAAAAAGAGGAGAAAAAAGTTTGTGTGAAAAAATCACTTAATTGACAACTTTAATGCTACCACTCGTTTTGGCTGATGATGACGTGCGTCGCGGCGGCATGGCCGAACCCAAAGAACAAGAATTGAACCCCAACCATCATCGTTTCGGTGCGTTTTCCCCATCACGTGCGCCACCCCCCCCCCCCCACCCACTCCCACATCACAACGCCAGTTTCTCATGTTTCCTTGTCGGCAATTGAGCATTAACCTCTAGCTCAACTCTCTCCACCCGCCCCCGCTCTCCGGCCTCCCCTTATAGCCTCTGGGCGACACGCCGCTAATTTATTGTCCGCTCACTTTTATCAGCGTGTAACGGAGAACGAACGCAGCACCAATATGAAGACACCCACCACCCCCCCTCCCCTCCTCCTCCTCCTCCTCCCGAACCCTCGCATCCCCATCGCTGTCACACGCTGGCATCTGTCAGAAGCAGCCCCTACGCTCTCTAAAAGTGCTGAATATGAACGGTGCTCCTGTACGGGGGGTGATATTCTATTATGTTTTGCGAGCAGGGTGTCTGTTCTTTATTTATTCTATCGGTTTGTTTTTAATGAGTGAGAGGTGCGCTCACGCGTCCGCTCTCCGAAAACCTGCCGCATCAGCAGCCATAGGAGACTGTTTTTTTTTTTGTCTGTGATCTCATCTTCACATCTCTCAGTCATTCAAGCCCCCTCTTCTCTCTCTCTCTCTCTCTCTCTCTCTCCACCTCTCGAGCTATCCGTCTCTGTCACACACAGACACACTCGTACTCTCGTCCTGATAGGTGGTGTTTGTTGAAAAGGACAGCTTGGTGGAGGGGACTGCCATACTGCCCCCCCCCCCCCCCAACACACCACAGTGTGTGTGTGTGTGTGTGTGTGTGTGTGTGTGTGTGTGTGTGTGTGTGTGTGTGTGTGTGTGTGTGTGTGTGTGTGTGTGTGTGTGTGTGTGTGTGTGTGTGTGTGTGTGCGCGCGCGTGTGCGTGTGTTGAAGGGGGGGGGGGGGGGGTTGATGATGGGATTACCTCGTCAGCACTTTAAGCTGCGTGCAACACAAACACATGCACAGATTGCACACGCACACAGACACACACGCACTCATGTGCACACACGTATACACACGCATGCGCGCCTCTCAAGTGTACAAATCTGTGTGTGTCCAGGCGCACACCTGCCATTTTTCAATTATCTTTCGTTTTCCTCTTGCTGAGAGCTGCTGTTCATGTCCGGACTTGTCCTGGTGGGGGTGGAGGGTGAGGGTGATGATTCTGTAGCTGTCAGCTAGAAGTGTGCACACACACACACACACTCGCACAAACATTGTGCACTGCTCCGCTTTTCAGGCCCGTACTTGTAGCTTACACAAAGAAATGTTCCTCTTTATTTCCAGGTACACAGATAAAGCTGTGCATTCAAAATAACAACATGGGAATGGGAACCCGACGTACGGTTTACCTTTAAGAGAGGAATTATCTTAAATATTTCCGCCTGAGGTAAGCTCAACATCTTTATCGTGGAAAGTCCATTTTAATTTAACAACGGTGTGTTTCTCAGGGAGCGTGGTGGGTGTTTTCCAGATGTGTACTTTACCCTAGTGCTTGCCGTGTTTCATTATTCTACGTATATCTGGGGCCTCTTTGGAGGCTTCATTAGCTGCAAGCTGACATCGTGGCAGCACACAGCTTCAATTTAGCGACTTCTTATTTATTAGAATTGGCCACATGTCGTCTACAGTGCTTCCCTATTGTGGCGTTCCCCCACACAGTAGCCTAGTGTGTGGAGGCGGGTTGAGAAAATACTCTTCTTTAGTGATAGTGTAGAAATGGTGAAAGTGAAAAGTACAAAAGTATTGACATAAAAATGTACTTATGAAGTAAATGTAGGCCTACTCATTACCAGTAAGACGCCTGAGGGCGAGGAGCGACCTCGTCCTAAAGGGCAGAGGATGCACACATCCGCCTGGGTGACGGCAGACTGCTGGGCGAGCACTGGCGCTTTGGCATGGGGGGTCAGATCAACATATGAAATGAATTATGTACTGGCCATATAAGGAGCATGTCTTGAGTGTACAGGGTTTGATGAGGTCAGATCAACCTATGGAATAGGTAGAATATTGTTGACATCATGGATCTCCAATCTATGGGCTTAACTGCGACAGCAGGTCGCATTTACTATATATGACATCGGGTCTCCACATCTCCATCCCTGATGATGTCACATGATGTCATGAGACCTGGGCACCATATATGGTGCCCGACCAACACACTGATGGTGCCCGACACACTGACGGGAAATTCCATAGTTCCACGATTCCATAGTTAACCTTCGGTCACAGTTATGCCGAATGTCACATATTACAAGTTTTCAATATTAATAATACAATAGTTTGAAAATAGCAGATCTACAACCTCACAACAACACGCGTGTATGCACGAGTGCGGGACTTGGCACTTTAGTAGTTAAAAAAGTCCACAGTAAACCACTGCACGTACAGTACTTGGCTAATTTCCACCACGTACAGCAGCGTGTGGAGGCGTGTGGAGAGAGGAGCCGTGGTGAAGAGGGCCAGTCTGTCTAGCAAGAGAGATGGACGTCCCAGGGTTCCACCTGTCTGTCCGCGTTGCCGTCAACCAGATGCCTGCCTCTTTTCACATCTCTTTGAAGCTCCTGAGCAGACATGGAACAAGTTCCCTTTGAAACACGTCAGGATTTGATTGTGGTGTGTGTCTGTGTGTGTGTGTGGGCATTGTATGTGTATTGGTGTAGCACTTGCACGAATAGCTGAGGGCTTTTCTTTTAAGTCAAAGCGGACTGTGGGAGCTGGGTTTTCTTTTTGTAACTCAAATTAACACCCCAGAAGACTGTGGTATATGGTACACTTGCTTTGTGCTTGTCACATGGAAAAGAGTTGCTTTGTCACGTTTGTATTTGGTGGAGAGAGTCCATGGAACCGAAACAGCTAATTTCAGATGTCACAGAAAGACATTTAGTCCCAACATAACCCACCTTTTGTGGATGTGAACGGTTCAGTGGCACTGCCTGTGCTGCAAGCAAAAGTGACATGGATGTGCATATAACCCCCCCCCCCCACGAGAAAATATACACGTCATTAGAAGCACTCAGAGGAACGATCGGCTTATTATACTGTTAGAGTCTGTCTGCACAGGGCAATTACACCCAGTCAAAACCCTCAGTTGCCCACATTGAACCTTAGCCTTGAATTGATCAAGTCTGTCTGATGGTTTCATAAGTAGCCTATTCAACCAAATGAGTATGAAGTATGAACAAGGTGTGACTAAATAATGCACTGGATCCATTGGAACACAATTTCCCCTTTTCTATTTCCTGAAAAGTAACGATTTTACGAGATTTTCCACTTCACCGAGAGCCGCGTGTTGCTTATTCGTGTCCATTTTGCGGGAACATCACACAATGCAGTTATCCACCTAATTATTCTTATCCGTGTTCCAGAGCCCATCAACTGCCATTATCATTTAGCGGCTCATTGGCTTTTGTGAGCAGCCCTGAGTCATGCCGACGGAACCATCGCCAGCACACAAGCTCGTTCAGTTTTTATGTTTGTGTGTGAGGGATTCGCCGCTTGGAAGCAGGCACGCACGGACACACGGACACACGCACACACGCACACGCACGCACACAAACACTAGCACAAAACTTTTTTCCATAAGCCCTAAACACAGAAAATATCCAATCTATAAGCACATTTTGAGCTTGTAGATCGGCTATTTTTCAGTGCACGACACCGACACAACCCCTTAACCTCAACTCAACTAAATTATATAGCACATTCAACGTGACCACTGAACAGGTCAACCAAAGTGCTGTACAGATTAAAAAGGAAACAAAGAGCAAACAGTCCAAATATAAACACACATTAGCAGACAATATAATAAGCACAAACAAACAAACATTAGCCCAGTGAGGGAAAATAAGGCTACCTCAGCTACCTCACTTCAACCTAACCTCCAAATGTCTAATCCTAACCTGAATCCTTTCCCAATTGTAAGCCTACAAAATATTGTTTTAACCATAAAACCACCATGTTTCTTGTGAGGACCACCTCACAATGTCTAAATTCTACTATACTTTTGGGGACATTTGGTCCTTGCAAGTATAGCCACGCGTGCGCATACACACACACACACCACACACACCACACACACACACACACACACGCACACACACGCGTGCGCGCAACACACACACACACACCCACACACACACACACACACACGCGCGCGTGCGCGCAACACACACACACACACACACACACACACACCCTCACACACACACAGGCACACGGAAACTCACCACAGCAAAAAAACGAATGCACAGCGTCGGTCATTTAGAGGTCAACTATCAGTCAAACCTCAATAGTAGCTGCCTCTTAGTTGCTTCTTAATTTAAACGGTAATAACCAACCACACACACACACACACACACACACTCTCTCTCGCCACCTCGAATAACAGAGGGAAATTGATTGCAATTATTTAAGGGCATAAATTAAAAAAAGGGACAGATACATCACATCATCATACAAAAGTGTCACAGCAAAATGTTTGAAAATAGCCAATCTACAAGTGTGAGCTTGTAGATCTGCTATTTTCCACTGTTTTTGTAATATTTTAAAAAGATCATTAATAAAAAGAAGGAACGGTTTTGGACATACAGGGTTTCCACCCGACAGCGACAAAATGGGAGTTTCTGGGAGAAATGAAGTGAGCCCTGCGGGGTGAAAGTCTAATCAGTGGTCCTTCCCACTTAGTGTGGCGAGTAGAGGGGGAAGGCAGCTTTAACATCATAAAACTCACATCAGGGGTTTTTCAATTTGACAAGTATGGGCTGCCTGTGGGCGTGACTGGGCTTAGGTGCAAGCGAGGATATCTCGCCTACCATCGCAGCGTGTGTGAGCCGCTGCATACCTGCCGAAGGAGTGTGTGACACGCCAGCATACACACACAACACGTGGCCAAACACGCCTGAAGGCCACCCGCCGCGGTTCCACATATAAACCACAGGCTGAGCAATCCGAGGTGAGGGAGAGACCACCCGCCGTTAGCCATCAACATAGGGCCTCCACCTGTTGCTCAGAGGGGGGCGACGCAACGCTGTGTGATGACTACCCCCTCCCTAAACAAAGTCAACAAATATCCTTAACCAAGTGCACTGTGCTCTTGCAGAGAGGGAGATTGTGAGAAACAAAGAGAGAAAGATTAACGGAGTGTATTGTGCTCGTTCAGAGAGTGCGAGAGAGAGGGGGAGGGGGGAGAGAGACAGAGCGAGCTGCAGCTACATCAAGCTCTTAAGCTGGATGTCATGTTTTGATAAATTATTTGAGAGACATTTTTGGGCATAATTATCTGCCCCCACTTTAGCCCTCCGCCCATGGAGGCTTGTCTCTTCTCTCTCTTCCCACGACCACTGTTTCTGATATCAAGTCAATTAAAGTTCAAATAACACAGGCCGTGTTACATTTTGGAGCAGGCAGAGAAATCATTTGATAACAGTTGCGGTGGTGATTTGTGCACTGTAGGGAATCTTTCATTAGTTTTATCCCAGTAGTCTGGGGCCTCCGAATCTTGATGCCCTTCACATGCAGTGCTCTCTCTCGGCCCTGTGATTTCCCCATTAGTGCTTGACTGATGGCTGACCTACAGATGACCATCATCGTGTGTGTGTGTGTGTGTGTGTGTGTGTGTGCGTTGCTATACTTGCAAGGACCAAATGTCCCCACAAGTATAGTAGAATTTCAGAAATAGACATTGTGAGGAGGACCCAGTGGTCCTCACAAAAATCTATATCTTTTTTTCCCGTTGGGCTTAGAATTAGGAAAAGATTCAGGTTAGGATTAGACATTTGGATGTTAGGTTTCTAAAGAGATCATTTATTTATAGATCATTGTCACTTTAGAATAACGTGCCTCGAAACCTTTTACATTAAACGTTTAAAAAGCATCCCATTTTATACCGTGAAGTGTTGTGTGTTGTTGTTTTTCTTTTCTTTTTTCCGCTCTCACTTGTAATTTTAGCTATTTCTATTTGCTTTTTTCCGAACTAATGTGTGTTGAATACTGACTTATTTTAAAATAGAAAGGAGAGGTCCCGATGCCAATTTTTTTTTATTTACCAACGTTTCGACAAACAAGTTGCCTTCTTCATGTTATACTGACTTCTTAACAATTGTGTACTTGTATTTGTATGTGTACTGGAATGTTTATTATGTGGACCCCAGGAAGACTAGCTGGTTGCTATGGCACCAGCTAATGGGGATCCTTAATAAAAATCTAAATCAAATCAAAGTGGAGTGACAGCTGAGGTAGCCTTATTTTCCCTCACTGGGCTAATGTTTGTTTGTTTGTGCTTATTATATTGTCTGCTAATATTTGGACTGTTTGCTCTTTGTTTCCTTTTTAATCTGTACAGCACTTTGGTTGTCCTGGTCAGTGGTCACGTTAAATGTGCTATATAATTTAGTTGAGTTGAGGTTAAGGGGTTGTGTCGGTGTCGTGCACTGAAGTGAAAAATAGCCGATCTACAAGCTCAAAATGTGTCACAACATGACACGTTGTGTGCTTGTAGATTGGATATAAAAAGATGTTCTCACAGGTATAGTAATATATATATGTGTGTGTGTGTGTGTGTGTGTGGTGGGGGGGGGATCCCCTGATAGCACAGGAGGCTGTGTAAATGAATGAATTTCATTTACACAGCCCTACGGGCGAATATTTGCTGAAAATACCCAGTGTACAGTTGAAAGGACTTGTGAAATAGGATGGCAAGGCAGGACTTAGGTGCAAACCGCACAGTATCTGAAGGGTTAAAAAAAGTAATATTTCATTTAATCTTGACTTTATAATACAAGCCCTCTCTCCCTTCCTTCTCTCTCCTCCCTAGAGATGGCCAGCTGGGTCTCCCTGCACCTCCTCCTCCTCCTCCTCGTCTGTGTGTCGGCCTCAGGAGGCCAGGAGGAGAGCGCCCGCGTCGCCGAGTTCACCTCCGACACGCCCATCAACAACGTGGTCCAGGACCCGGAGACCGGTCGGATCTACCTGGGGGCGGTCAACGCTGTCTACCAGCTGGGGCCGTCGCTTCGCCGGGAGGCGCGCGCCGAGACGGGGCCCAGGATGGACTCCCGGTCGTGCACACCGCCCGCCTCGGCCTGCTTCGACACACGGCTCATGGACAACCACAACAAGCTGCTGCTGGTGCACCCCGCCAACGGCTCGCTCGTCGTCTGCGGGAGCCGATACCGCGGCATCTGCTCCCTGCTCAACCTGACGGACGTGGAGCAGCAGCTGTACTACATGGACAGCAAGGGCGAGCGCACGTACGTGGCCAGCATCGAGGACAGCGTGAACGTCGTGGGAGTCATGTCCACGTTCAAGGACAAGGACAGATACGGCCTCAACGTGTTCATGGTGGGGAAGGGCTACGGGAGCCAGGACAGCACCAAGCTCATCAGCACGCGTATCCTCCAGGACTACCGCGACTGGGTGGTGTTTGAGAGCGTGGTGGAGGCGTCCACGGTGCAGACGGCGCCGTTCGTGCCAAAATATCTGCACGACTTCCGCTACGCCTTCAAGGAGGACGGCTTTGTGTACTTCCTGTTTTCGCGGACGCTCGACGGGTCGGACAACAAGAACCTCACCTTTGTGTCCCGGCTCTGTGAGGGCGACCGCGACCCTCACTACTACTCCCACACGGAGCTGCAGCTGAAGTGCGGCGGGAATAACCGCTACAACAAGGTGCAGGCGGCGTTCGTGGGCTCGCCGGGCAAGGAACTAGCGCGGACCATGACCGAGTCGACCACGCACGGCACCGTCATGCACTTTCACAAGGTGCTGTTCGTGGTGGCGAGCTCGGACGAGCACAGTGCCGACTCTGCCCTGTGCATGTACCCACTCAACACCATCAACGAGCGCCTGGGGGACATCATCAGAGCCTGTTACAGTGACTCGGGACAAATCTCTGGTAAAACCGCCGTGGACAATCCCTACTCCTCCAAGACGGACGAGTTCTGCAAGTCCAAAATTGATGTACGGTTCCCTCCATTATCACTTCAAATAATAACTGACATAAAAGAGAGTGTGGATTTTTAGTTACCGTAATTTCAGTTTCTCTGTTCGATCAATAATGTAAAAACACATCACTATACATAGCTTAGCTTTGCTCTGTTTGATGACTGCAGATCTTGTTATTGCTTACTCCCCCCCCTCTCTTTCTCTCTCTCTCTCACACACACACACACACACACACACACACACACACACACACACACACACACACACACACACACACACACACACACACACACACACACACACACACACACACACACACACACACACACACCTTCCATGTTTCCTTCCTGTTGCTCTTCATAGAAGGACATGGTGAACACCTATAAGTGTGGTGCAGACTTCTTGTCCTCCCCACTGGCCAGCAAGCCAGACTTTGCCCTGCAAGCAGAGGCAGTGGTGACCATTAAGGGCCTGCTGACAGCTGTAGCCGTGGCCGTGGAGAATGATCACACCATCGCATTCCTGGGAAACAGCCAGGGAAATGTCTCCAAGGTTCTCTCCTCTCCTCTCCTCTCCTCTCCTCTCCTCTCCTCTCCTCTCCTCTCCTCTCCTCTCCTCTCCTCTCCTCTCGCATTCACCAAATACTGAATCCCTGCTACAAAGCCCAACTTCAGAGTGTGTACAGCCTTGACTTGATTATTGTGCATACAGACACTCATTCTTATATTGGAGGTGTGTGCTGGTGTGAATCACTTGTATAAAGATCAACACTTTAGCAACACAACATTTGTGGTGAGATATATATATATCATCAGCATGATACGATGACAGTGGAATTTCATTACATATCTCTGCTGTCGGGAGGAAACTCCAAAATATACATTTTTCTCCTCAAAAATGGAGTTATGAGGTTTCCTCCTGACAGCAACGAACACTATGGCCCTCATTTATCAATCGAGTGTAAAATCTGCCACAGATTCGAGTGCAGGTTTCGTAGTACACCCACGTGGCCACGGCATTTATAAAGTGATCGCAAACAGACGTTCCGACGTTAATAAATGTGACGGCTGAAATCTATCTGGCACGCCCTATGAAATCGAGCCTCGCCCTCGTTTTTGCGACATGCAATACTGTAATACGACCAAACAACGCATGGTAACCTATAGTTACACAATGGAAAAAGCAAATAAAAAAGTTTCCCCGCTGCCCGCCTCATCCCCCCCCCCCCCCCCCCTCTCATATACACACACACAGGCGCACACACGCACACGCAACTTGCAAGCCCATCTGGTGTGTTATTGTATCTTAAATATATAAAGAACGAACACCTGCATGAATAATAAAGGCCTACCCTGTCTGTTTCTCCTCTCACCTCGCTTGCCTTTCTGGTTAGTAAACCACAGCATGCCTTTGTTTTAAATGGTCCCCCAAACTGTCCACACTTCACACCTAACGGCCGGGGATGCCCCCCCCCCCATGCTAATTTGCCCAGTCAATCATTTGATCCATGCATGCACGCTACGCGCCTGCTGTGTGCTGTTAGTTGTAGGCTAAATTATTAAAGTCTTCATTCATTTAATATACAGCAAAATATATTAGTGAACGAAAACCTGAACCCATGTGAACCATATGAATTAAATAACAATTAAATAGGCGCGCACACATGCTGCTGTTTTAGGTGCATCTCCTCCCTCCTGTCCTGTCTGTCTCTACACCGTGACAATGCACGTTTATGATTGCCTCGCGAGTCGCTGCAGTGGCTGTCAACTGTCAATTATATGAATGTGCTGGCTAAACCAGCTTCATGTACATGGCACTGGTGGGCTGGCTGGGTTAGCCTATACCGACGCGGTCCCCTCGACTCCCCTGCACTTGCGCTGGCTGGCACGCCGGCACGGCACATTTGGCATTCGAGCGACGTAAGCGTCGGGTTTATCCTTAATTAAAATGACGAGACGTAACGCGAGAAAGACATGGCTGTAGATTGCAGTAGCCATACCCGTTGGTTGGTAGACTTGACTATAGCTGTAGCCCTGAAACATGACTGCCATGATGATTATCATGGCAATACGAGAGTCATGAACCATGGCTGCTGCATAGCCTCGGTCCCAGGCTTACTTATCATCGAAAATAAGAGCTACTGTATAGGCAGTTGCAGCTATGCAAATGCCTCTCGATCCATGTCATGAAAGTTAACTATTGTAGGAGGGGAGGGGAGGGGGGGGGGGGGGGGGGTACCGGTATGCAAAACACTGTTTAAATGGCTTACAGTATATGACTTGCAACATTGTTTTTAATTGCGCGATTTTAATTGCTTGCCCACTTGGAAATATCCTACCAATTTCATATGACATGCCTTTACAAAATATATTTTTTTCACATGTATTATTAGTTTTATACATTTTAGGAGTGATGTTTAGATGCCTGTGACAGCCTCTCAGCTGGTCAAACAATGCTGCTCCGCTGTTCTACGACAGAAAAACAGGACAAAGCGTACGCCAGCTGCCGACCAGACGTGACTTTTTGTCCTACTCAAGTTCAATTTCAAGCTTTGCCGGAAATGGTAAATGTCGAAAATGTCTGTAATTTCGGCGTGCACCCATATTTTGGCGTACGCACGGTTGATAAATGAGGGCCTATCATTATCAGTGGCAATTTGAGGAGGCTTGTGTGTTTCCATTCCAATAGTAGGGGAGAGCCGCCAAGGATGTAACATTTTGCACGTTTAATTTTTTTACTCAGAGATCCGTTTATCTACACATGTAATATTTTCAGGCAACGGACCTACACATGTCTGCTACCATAAACCACTTCAAGTTATTTTTTTCATAAAACAGGTCGGGAGTTATTAAACCGAACGTGGACGCTGTTTCAGTGTTACATTTGCTGCGCATATCGGATTAATTGTAACGGCATGCATGATAAACGCTAAAAAACACCATTAAACATATCGTTTTCAACTTAAAGCAATTATATTTCATTGAAGCAACTCCTTAGCATTGTTTTCATACCATGGATGTGATAAGAAAATGTATCAAAAATAAGGGAAATATTTAATAGTATCGGGTGTACCAGTTTGCGCTTTTTTTTTTTTTTTTTGTCAGTTCAATGGGGAAATACATTGATTAAACAAACGTTTGATTGATTGAGTTGTACAATGTTATACAACCCTAAACTAATTTTAGAATACACTACACAATACAATACAATTTTAGAACATATAATATTGGCCAATATGTCAAATATGTAAATATTACATATAATGGTATTGAATGGAAAGCGGACCATTTGTAACATGTTACAAATGACCCACTTTTGCAAGTTGTTCTTTGCCGTTGCTTACAGACCAGAATGAACGTGAATTCCGTCTAAACACGATGCAAACGAATGAAGAACATAAGCATGAAGACATCCATGTGGACTTTTATTCACCAACACCA
The DNA here is from genome assembly GCF_964188405.1 of Protomyctophum parallelum. Taxonomy (NCBI): domain Eukaryota; kingdom Metazoa; phylum Chordata; class Actinopteri; order Myctophiformes; family Myctophidae; genus Protomyctophum; species Protomyctophum parallelum. The sequence continues at coordinate 31,789,999 of NC_139700.1, read as the reverse complement.
AATAAAAAAATTGTAGCACACATATACTCCAGTTGTAAAATTATACGCCTTTTGAAAAAAGTCAGTTTTTCGCCAATAACTCCCCGTAGGATAAAGGTAAACACTTCAAACTTCCTGGGCACGTAGAGTACGTTGCTGTACACATACTGACGCGATGGCGTCATGGTGGCGTTGACCAATCAAGAGATAACGTCCATGTTACAACCGTGAAGCGTTACAACCGTGGCGGCTCTCCCCTACTTATTCAAGCTTACCCACTAGTACAGAAGATCACCTCATTAAAATAGAGGTACATGTATGAAACACATCCCCTTGTGAGGTTCTGGATGAGTGTTCTGGCAGAATTCCCAGAGTGTACAGCAAAAGTGTTTTTCTTTAAAAAAAAATGCTATTTCTTTCTTTCTTTTTATAACCTTTTGCAACTGCATTTCTCTCCCTGTCTACCAGTATGCCAGAAACACAACCAGAGAGAGTATGAAAAACTCAACAGTGGTCCCCTCCCAGGTTGATTCTTATTCAGGGTGACATGGTCAGTTGAAAAGCCCTGCTCTAGACCACACACCTGATCGATTGATTTCTCTCCACTAGGTCCACCTGACCATGGGCAACCCAGACGTGTACGGCAGCACTTCCAGAGACCTCATGGGAGAGAAGGTCAACAGGAACCTGTTCTTTGACCTCAGCCACAGCCACATCTACATCACCACAGAGAAGAAGGTATATACGTATACGTCTGCCCGCCCGTGGTCGGTGCCCTCTGAAACATCTCACACTGACTTGTGGCTTTCATTAAAACGAAATTCACAGTGTGAGATTTATGTTGCCTGTCCATTAGCACCAACACACATTGCGCTAGCTGCTTGTGAAGCATCACCCACTATCTGTAGGAGAGAAGAAAAATAAAGAAAACCTTATATTTTTAAAACAAAGCAATACAGCCTCATCAAAGTTGGTGTTGTAACTTAGTGTCAATTATTTCCATGAGAGGGGGAGAGGTGGTGGAGTTTGTTGCTGTAGCAGACATTTTGAGGGTCGAAATTCACAGTGTGAGATTTATGTTGCCTGTCCATTAGCACCAACACACATTGCGCTAGCTGCTTGTGAAGCATCGCCCACTATCTAGAAGAAAAATAAAGAAAACCTTATATTTTTAAAACAAAGCAATACAGCCTCATCAAAGTTGGTGTTGTAACTTTATATAGTGTCAATTACTTCCATGAGAGGGAAGATTTATGTTGCCTGTCCATTAGCACCAACACACATTGCGCTAGCTGCTTGTGAAGCAAAAATAATAATTGGTATTCAATTGAATGCAGATTCACTGTAAATATTGGTTGGCAGCCAATTACTGTAAGTGGTCAGGTGGGTGGTACGCACACATTTTCTTTCAGAGAGTGTTTATTTAAACGTTCAAGCAATTGATTGTGTTCTGACTGTGTTCAGTGGAACTAACGTAGTATACGTTAAGTTCCTATTTAGCGGTATCACAATGAAAACTACTTTCTTCAAGGATTTAAAGACCATGTTTGCCAATTATTTGGGGGCCCACTTGCAATACCCTCACGGCCCACAAGTGGGTCCCGTCCCACTGCAGGCTGGGAATTGGACAAGTCCCCAGGACCTTTTTGTGTTCTCCTTTTAGCCTTAATGTCTGACTGTACCATGTGCTGTTTACATTTCTGACTAATAAATCAATCTTTACAAAACATATTCTAAACTGTTTAAGTATAATTAATTGGCAGATATGAACATGTTTATCACAAGAAGCCATATAAGCTATTAAAGCTATTGTGCATTCAGACCTTAATGATTCCATTCCGTGTCATGCTTTAATTGATCTGTTACCACTGGCCTAGTGAAAGGGAGTCAACAACTTTCATAAATAGCCCTTAGATTGTGTAATGCCTGATTAGTCCATACATCCAACACCATGAAAACCCCAATCCAATATTCAGGTCCCTGAATACTTCTTAATATTAAAATAAAAGATCTCTCTCACACACCAGTGTATGCCAGTGTGCCAGTGTGATGGGACTTCATTTCACAGACTAAACGTTTTTGAATACTTCTTAATATTAAAATAAAAGGTCTCTCTCACACACCAGTGTGCCAGTGACCACCTCCCCTGTGCCAATGCTGGCACCCGTGCCTGAGGTTGCCTACTCCTGATTTACATTATACTGGACTGTTAGAATGTGATTATTAGCCTACTTCCCAGGAAGAAGAAGTAAACTAAATCTAGACTTAAAATAGGACAGGAGTGCCATTATATTATTATTTACTGTTAAACAACAGCAACAGTTACATAATGGAACCATCTTTAATGGGTCTCGCTGATCACAAACAGCAATCAACTCTGCTAATTTGGTGCAGCTAGCTACCAAACAAGAAGCGTTCTTATTAGTGAAATACAGACGTGCATTATGTACTGGGGTTTATGAATCTGTGACTGCAAGTCAAATTGTATATACATTTCAGTAGACGGTTTTCTTTCTGTTGCTGTTGGTAGTTGATTGATTTAATATTTCAGTTAAAAAAAATACAGAGGTACAGTTATACAATCATACAAAAAGGATAACACAAAAAGCCCTGAGGGCTTGCATGTTTCCACTTGTGGTCCTGTGTATTCAATTCATCAATATAACAACTTACAATGCTATACCAGAAAACATCAATACTAGGAGCAGCAAAAGTGTATTTACAGGAAAACAGAGGTGGGCAATTTCTTTGGCAAGCTAGAATACTTTTTTTGTGAATTGCAGACAGGGAGTCACAATTTTTGATGACTGTTGGACACACTTTTGGTATCATAATTGTAGAATGTATTCATCTCCATGTTTGTGCTGAATCTGTGAGGGATGGGGAGCATGAGCGTGGAGTTCACTCTGGTGCTAGCTGTGCCCATGGACGTTTCTCACTCTTTTGAAGTAGTTAGACAGGTACGTGGGCTCTGGTCCCTTGAGTATCTTAATAGTGTCATTGAGGTTGTAGTGCCATTGAGGTGCTAGAGTACGATGAGGTGCATGGCTGCATGCATACTCAAAATTATATTGCGTGAGTGCTCCAGCTAATGTCCTCAGTGCATTTCCTACTGACCAATGAGGAGATAGGGCTCCAATTTTGTCGCCGCCTTTACCCGCAACGCAGCCCGCTATTCAGCCGCTGCCCGAAAAGGCAGGTGCAGCACAAGTGGGACTTCAAGGCAGCAACGGGCTTAGGCTATGAAGCAATATAGCAACAGCAACGCATAAGGGATCTCTTAAAGGCAATGGCACGTGGACTGGTGATTTGTTTAATTATTGTAACGCCCAAACCACACCTATGCATAATATAACGGGTAACGGAGGTGTTTTAGGGATTTAGACAGGTAACCAAAATACCAACTTTAGTGGGGGAACACCCCTTCCCCACTGCTAAATCCCAAAATAGTGTATTTAGAAAGATTAGACGAAATTGGAGCCCGTAGTGTCTAAAAAAAATGCATTATTTAAGCTGATGCGTTGTGATGGCAAATCAAGGAAGCCAATCATGATGGTGATTGATCACCAGTGCAATCACAGGCCAGATCAGGTTCTGCTAATCATCTGCGCTACACAGCAAAGAGAAGTGTTCAGCAGTGTTGACAATTGGCCTAATAAAAGCAAAGATATTTATTTGTTGTTAAAAGTTGGTAAATGACATTTTGTTTAGTTGACATTTCATTTTAAAGGACATGGTTGTGATGATGACGTTGTTGTGAGACAGCCGCATTTATAGTTGCCGTTAGGAATAGGAGCCAATACACGTTGAGTAGGGGTTGGGACAGGGGGTAAATCGGACTTGACCAAGTGATTTCTAAGACTCTGACCACGAGAGAAAACAATCAGAGGAGGTTTGGAAAAGTTGTTATTAAATAATGAATCAGATTGTAAAATATGCCAGTGTTTTTTTATAATATGACTGAAATTTAGTCGTTGAGTAGTTGAGTAGGTAGTAGAGAAGATGGTTGACTGAGTCTTGTTTTCTGACTGTCTGTGAAATAAATCAGACCTGCGTTTTTGATTGATTTTATCCAGGGCGTTGTCAATCTGGGTATTAGAATAGCCCCGTTCTTTAAATTTAGCCTGCATATTTGTCAAATGCCGGTTCAAATCCGTAGGTTTCTTGCAAATACGTTTGACTCAGCAAAATTGGCTATACGGTAAGCTGTTTTTTAGATGTAGAGGGTGACAGCTGTCAGCTCTCAGTAGGCTGTTTCGGTCAGTTGGCTTGGTGTAGAGGTCAGTATATAAAACACCATCTTCTCCCCTGCAGATCAGTAGATCCAGAAAGTTCAAAGAATGAAAATCGAAAGACATGGTAAATTTCAGATGATCTGAACATTAGTTAACAAACAAAAATAAGTTATTAAGTTGTTCTCTTGTACCATTAAACAGAAGGAAGACATCATCTATATATCTTTTCCAAAGAGTTATATTTGTAAAAAATGGGTTTTGAGCAGGATTGAGAATTTTAGATTTCTCTAGGTACCCAACATACAGGCCTGCGTAATTAGGGGCCATAGGTGACCCCATCGCTACACCCCTCTTTTGTAGAAAATAGTCATCCTGAAACATGAAGTAATTGTGTGTAAGTACTATCTCAGCCAGAGTGACAATGCACGAGTTAGAGGGTATGGCTGAGGTAGGGCGCTCTAATAGGAAATGTTCCAGGGCCTGGATGCCGCCAATCTGGAACATGTCAACAGAACACCAGCACCCGGTTAATCGCATCGACGCCATCGTCCCTATCCCTATTTTGGGTTTGGTGTGAGCTTGTAGATCAGCTAAATCTGCACATTTCTTAACAATGTTGAATGTAAAATAAAGTGGTTAATGCATAGAGCACAGGTCACACTTCAGGTAGGAAGTAGGAACCATACTAAATATTAATTTAGTCCAGTCATTTTCAAACGGCTGGACTGTTTCATTGCGATACCGATAGGCTAAATATAGCAACTTAACCTATACTACGTTGGTTCCATCGATTCAAGCTGGAAAACAATGTATTTTGAGATTTCCAAATGGGTCTGAGATCCAGAAAAGGTTGGGAACCATTGCTCTAGTCTAGAACTACCCTTAGGCCAAACCTTCCATTTGTCCCAAGTTATATCAGAATCTACAGCGAGATCTGGTTACCTCTCCCATTGAAAAGCTGCTATTGTTTCCCTGTGACCACCAAGAACAAAGAATTACTTTCTCCTGCAGCTCAAACATGGCCCTTCGATGCTTAGGTTGCTTATATAAACATCTCTCTTTCCCTATGGCTGTAGATCATGAAGGTACTGGTGCAGAAGTGCCACCTCAAGACTGACTGCCAGTCCTGTGTGGCACTGAGGGATCCCTACTGCGGCTGGTGTGTGCTGGAGGGCAGGTCGGTAGTGTGTCACACGCACGCATGCACGCACACACGCACACAAGCACACAGTACACACACACACACACAGTCTCCTTTAACCACATTAACCCTTGCTTCCCTCTTAGCATGGCATAATAGGTGACCATTCGGTGAAAAACGGATGCTTGTAAAAACAGATTGTCTACAGATTGTCTAATGTATTATGACTTATTGACTTACTTACAATGAAGCATGTAGGGTTTAAGTTTCCTAAAGGAGTAGTTCACCCAAATTCATGGAAATGTTTTTTTGGTTGTTATCGCATTCCTAAGCCAATAATTTGATGACCTCCAGCAGTGCCGAATCAACCCCTCCAAAGGTCCTGGCACTACACCAAATCAAAAGGCCCCATGCACTTGCACAAAGTGATTCACGTGCACATAACAAAATCAAGAATGACACTTTTTGCGTTCGCACGCCCAGTGAAATGAACACACCGTGCGTTCAGCACACCGCCAGCACTATCACCACTGCCAGTTATAAGGCTGCTCCCTGACGCTGGATCTGCTATTTTTTACTCTCCTAGTCTCCTCCCACCAAGTGGAAGAAACTATGTTGGAAGACCAAAAACCCTCGCTGGGGTTCCTGTGTTACATTGAAAGCGGTGACCTATGAATTTGGTTTCATAGCTGTACCTATTTGAAATAGTCTCGCACAGCGCCCTGCAAGCTGCGCGCCCTGGCGCTTAAGCTCCAGTAAGTTCCATATCCTCCGATAGAAGACTTGCGGAGTCTCCTACCGGAAACATCAGCATCTTTCTGCCGGTCATCAAATTATTGGCTCAGGAATGCAACAAAAACTAAAAATATCCATGAATTCAAGGCTTCATGGGATCGTGTAATTGATAGAAAATAAGTAATTTTTGGGTGAACTGCTCCTTCTCCTCCTTCCATCGCTCTCATGCATAAACACCCACCCACACACTGCACACACACACTCTCACACGCACCTGTATAAAATGGCAGGGTATTTGGCTTGGTGTTTTATGGCTGACTTCCTCCGCATCCCTCAGTGTTTATGTCCCACCTCCCAGTGTGTCTCCAAAAGCCCTGAGAAATTAAAGCAGTTTGTCAGGCTCATGTGGAGACGGTGGCCGGTGCAATTTACTCTCATCAGCCCTTATTTATCAAGCCCCCAGAGGGTGGGAGCACGGGAGCCCATTACGTGTCGTGTATTTCTGACGGATGCAATCAGGAAATGGAAAAAGCCTGTCATCTGCCACCATCCAGGAGATGGGGGGGAAATTGAAATGCTTAATAAGCAGCAACCAGAGAAAAAGTATATTGCTTCACTGTTTTTAAAGAACAGGATCGCTGAAATGAGACTCGGCTCAGCCGGCTGTCGGCGATGAAGTTGTCTGGTGAATTCAATGGTGAATCTTTCAGATCAATATACGCTTATTATTTTTAATTGGAGAAACCCAGAGGAGACATATGGTCCTCCTAGCTCAAGGGCGGTATACTTTAATGTTGTTGATGGGTTCATGAGTTTGACACGCAACAACGGTACAGCCGACCATAAAAGGACCGGAATGTGGGTCCAATAAAGAGGCCCATAGCCCACCATAACAACAACAACAACACTGGCTTTTATTGGATTTTATTTTGTGACTGTCTGTCTGTACACCCAGTCTAGTATACCTGGCAGTGGTGTGAAGTAACTAATTGTATACAGTATTTCAAATGTTCAATATTTTACTTCTACTCCACTACTACATCTCAGAGGCAAATATAGTACTTTTTACTCCACTAAATTGTTTGAAAACATTAGTTACTAGTTATATTTTGATTATCATTACAAAACATGCACCACTTCATCCCTTTGCAATCTTAGGCTATTTGAAAATATCCAATCTACAATTAAGCTTACAACGTGTCACTGTGTCACATCAAAGTTGGTATTGTGACTTCATACATTTTCAGATACTTGAATGTGTCCTTATATTATCATCATTTTACCAAATACAGCTCAAGTGGAGTTAAGAGGTCCCCTGGAACATATTTTCAGATGGAGGTCGGTGGCCAATTACATTGACATGAAATATTGAGCACCTCTGACATAGAAACATGAGGCATTTCAGAAAACTTTCGACGTCAGGCCTAAATGGGTTAAGTGGTCAGAGATGCGTGATCGGGTTTTTCAGGTGGGTTCCTGATCCTAGAAAAGGTGCTCTGACGCAGCTCTCTGCTTCCAGGTGCTCCAGGAGGTCGGAGTGCCGGCGGGCGGAGGAGAAGAATGTGTGGCTGTGGAGCCCCAGGCAGGAGTGTGTGAAGATCGTCTCCTTTCACCCCTCCAACCTGTCCTGCAAGAAGACCCAGCAGGTTAGTTAATTTCATCCCTCCAATAGGGCTGTCACACAAATAATTGAGAAATGACTGACATATTTTACAACAAACATAATACAAACCTTAACACCTTTTGAGCTAAAAACGTGTATACACGTCCAAATAGAAATAAACGGAATCGCTGTAATCCATTTTTTGACAGCTCCCGTTGCTAGGCAAGGCCTATCCTCGGTACCCAGGCTTTATTTTCGTTCGCATTGTCTCAAAAAATGAAAGCCTGGGGGGACAAGATACATTTCCTGGTCTAATGAATGAATGTTATGGTCTGAATCTACGTCGCTGTCCATGTTGGCTTTGATCAGAACGGCAACGTTCTGTCCTAATTTCTGACTTAACCAAGCATCTCGTTTGGAATATAAAGCTTCTAAAGAGAGATTATACCTCCCGGTTTTGGGGGGAATTGGAAGGGCAGGGATTTTCAGAGTAAAATCTGCCCATCTGCTTGGCACTCGAGCGCCTTTATTTTGACAAACTCTGGCAGCATCATAAGTGGTAATAGTGGAAATAGCTGATCTACAACTGCTACATCTTCTATTTCCACAATTCTTTTTTTAAATGTTCAACATGGAAACGATGATAAATAATTGATTAGACGATTATGCAATAATTGTAACAGACCTACCCTCCAGTCCAACCTCTCCTGTAAGAAAACCCAGCAAGTGAGCAGAGGCTTAATTGTTCAGCCTGTAATAAACACATTGGCTGCAAAACGGCCCGTGTCCAAAACAGCCCAGCATATTGTCTACACACAAACCCCACACCTAGACAACACCTATAAGACCACATCTAGACAACATCCCACCTTGACATTCCTTTACGCAACTGTTATATTTCCAGTTCGGTGCTATGGGCGACACTTCACAGTTCACACGCATCAATACCGCACCAATTTTCTTCTCCTTCACACTCACTCACTCACTGACTCACACACTGACACACACACACACACACACACACACACACACACACACACACACACACACACACACACACAGTCGGCGTAATATAAAAACATTTCCATTGTGAATCAGTTACCCTTGACTCTCAGCTAGATTTTCTGCTCTGTTATTGATCCAGAATACTCTGAGCCTCTGTATAATAAGCGACTGGCTGATTGTGCTCTCAGTCAGAAGATGGAGAGGCTTACGCTCTCACAACTTCTCCTTCATTTCTTTTCCTCTCAGACTTCTTTTCTCTTTTTTTAAACTATATTATTTTTTAAATAGTGACTGACTGAGTAGAGCAGTGGTTCTCAACCTGTGTGTATCGGATATCCACCCGGGGTCCCCGGGTGACAGTGCAGCGACATTCCCTTTTGAATTTTTCATCCTACCATCCTACATAGGCTGCCTAGATTGTCTTATTACCTTTGGAGCATACGCCGAAGTATTTGCAGCTTTGATCCACGAAAATCCGGAAAATAGTCCCATGGTTTGTTGTTTAAGAGCCGCCATTACGATGTGAAACCAAAACAGCCTGCACAGCATGTTGTAGTCCAAACAAACCCCGTTCACTTGAATTGAACTCATTTTCCCAGAAGCCCTAGCAGCCCAGAACATGGCTTGATTTCCGGTTTCGTCATCATAACGGTACGGCCTCGTCATCTATGGAACCGAGTCAAACTAAATTGAATGCCTCAACTCCTACATTCCAAGTGCTTATCAGTGTGGGAGGTCCCCAGTTCAAATAACATTATTTTGGGGCGTCACAGCCTGAAAAGGTTGAGAACCACTGGAATAGAAGAACAGGAAAGGCAGCATGGTGAGAGAGGGAACCTAGCCTTGGATCGGTTTTGAACCTCAATACCAGTTGAGCTATCGAGGCACCCCTTCTCCTCTCTGACTTATGTTAATGTTCCCTGCATCATACCTATCTGTCCTTGTCTTTCCAAAGCTACATTTAGCTCAACCCTTACAAGGCGCGCTGTATATCGTGTTCTCAACCTTGCGTCTCCTCTGCTCGACTTGGCGTGGCAGAGTGAGATATTGAAATAATCAGCCATGTACTGAGATAATTGAAATGCCGTCCAAGAAGTGCACACACATCCAAAAATAAATCCCCAGCACAAGCGAGTGTTGCATATAATGGACAATGTAAAGCTGTGGGGAAAATAGCTACACACTTTAATGCTCCCAGAATAACTTTATTTAGAACATTTTGACCTACTATTATAGTCTACTTGCCAGTCCATAGAGCCCCATTGTAAACCCGGACATTTTGAGTACCCTAAAGTTTTATGCAGTATGGGTCCCCAGCATTTAGAAACTGCCAGATGCTAACTTGCATATATGGTGGGCAATTTTCATAATTAGCATAAGCTGGGGCACCATTGAACCTATATAAGGAACATTTTTCAAAATTCCATTATGTGGCATGTGACATGTCAAACTAGGGGGTTTTCATGCTGCTGACTCCATTCCAAGCATTATTTTTGCATGAAATGAGGTCAGCTGTGGCCTATGGCCACATTTAGCCCAAGGAGTGTTTTTTGTGCAAAATGAATGCTTGCAATGGATTCAGAATCATGAAAAACAGCTAGTTTGACACGTTTCTAACATAAAACTCAAAATGTCCAGGTTCACATTCTGGCAAGTGGACTATACAGAGGTCCTCATCAGGTGCAAACAAACAACTCAAATATATATTCTATATAAATATAGAAAACTGATCAATATCAACATGTACGGTTCAGCTATAATTGAAACACCCAGCATCCTTAATGTCTCCCATTACCCTTTCTGTCTTTCAGGTTCAGATCAACATTCCCTCCCTGCCCTCCATTGCACCCACAGACAATCTGCGCTGTGTTTTCAGCTTCTCTAGCAGCAGCGTTGACAGCATTGGCAAAATGACGGAACCGGGCCAGGTCAGCTGCCATCTACCCAAACCAGCCGTGATACCACCTACACCTGAGGACCAGGGTATGACCTTTATCTTATGAGCCTGATTTAACCACCTACACCTGAGGACCAGGGTATGATCTTTATGAGCCTGATTTAACCACCTACACCTGAGGACCAGGGTATGACCTTTATCTTATGAGCCTGATTTAACCACCTACACCTGAGGACCAGGGTATGATCTTTATGAGCCTGATTTAACCACCTACACCTGAGGACCAGGGTATGATATTTATCTTATGCGCCTGATTTAAACACCTACACCTGAGGACCAGGGTATGATATTTATCTTATGCGCCTGATTTAACCACCTACACCTGAGGACCAGGGTATGATATTTATCTTATGCGCCTGATTTAACCACCTACACCTGAGGACCAGGGTATGATCTTTATCTTTATGAGCCTGATTTAACCACCTACACCTGAGGACCAGGGTATGATCTTTATGAGCCTGATTTAACCACCTACACCTGAGGACCAGGGTATGATATTTATCTTATGCGCCTGATTTAACCACCTACACCTGAGGACCAGGGTATGATATTTATCTTATGCGCCTGATTTAACCACCTACACCTGAGGACCAGGGTATGATCTTTATCTTATGCGCCTGATTTAACCACCTACACCTGAGGACCAGGGTATGATATTTATCTTATGCGCCTGATTTAACCACCTACACCTGAGGACCAGGGTATGATATTTATCTTATGCGCCTGATTTAACCACCTACACCTGAGGACCAGGGTATGATATTTATCTTATGCGCCTGATTTAACCACCTACACCTGAGGACCAGGGTATGATATTTATCTTATGCGCCTGATTTAACCACCTACACCTGAGGACCAGGGTATGATCTTCATCTTATGAGCCTGATTTAACCACCTACACCTGAGGACCAGGGTATGATCTTTATCTTATGCGCCTGATTTAACCACCTACACCTGAGGACCAGGGTATGATATTTATCTTATGCGCCTGATTTAACCACCTACACCTGAGGACCAGGGTATGATATTTATCTTATGCGCCTGATTTAACCACCTACACCTGAGGACCAGGGTATGATATTTATCTTATGCGCCTGATTTAACCACCTACACCTGAGGACCAGGGTATGATATTTATCTTATGCGCCTGATTTAACCACCTACACCTGAGGACCAGGGTATGATCTTCATCTTATGAGCCTGATTTAACCACCTACACCTGAGGACCAGGGTATGATCTTTATGAGCCTGATTTAACCACCTACACCTGAGGACCAGGGTATGATCTTTATGAGCCTGATTTAACCACCTACACCAGAATATGACCTTTATGATCCTGATTTAACTATCTACACCTGAGGACCAGAATATGACCTTTATGAGGCTGATTTATGCTTTATGGTGTCACTCACTGAAAATCTACAATGCGTTGTGAGTTTGTAGATTGGTTGGTTCGGTGAGCGACACTGGTCTACGACGGAGTATGAAGTAAATAGTTAAATATATTTATAGAGTCTTCACCTATTTTCATCCTATCTTCATATTAAAAAAAATATATAAATCTATTCAGGAGGAGGGCTGTGGACAGAAACCTGCTTACCAGTGACATCGAATAGAATTGAATAGTCCCCACTCCTTGGGTGTTCTTTTGTTGTTGTTGTTTGTCACTACAGATATATTTGCAGCTTGATTTATAAAACCCTGCACACGCAGAACGAAAAGGAGCGCTTCTCTTACCTTGCAATCTGAATAGCATTGAATGATGATGGGTCCATGGAATGGCACAGTGAATAATGGACAGTACATAAAACGTTGGCGCAGTAATAATGATACATGTGGTTCTAGGTGTGTGTTTATCATGCATTTTACCATCATTTCAGAATGAAGGACTGGAACGATTAGTTTTATTTATTTATCTATTGAATGCACCTGTATCAGATTGGTGCTCTGTATCAAACGAGACAGGTTTAGGGCACGGCTACCATCGCGGTAACAATTGAAGACATTAGATATTGTATTTCCAAAGGATTTGTATATTGTACATTTTATAAATTTGCAAACTTGTGAAGTGGGACATTCTGCTATTCTAAATTTTGAATAACCAACTTGACATGAAACAGACTATCTCTAGGTTATTGTTACTTTTACAAAAGTACAAAATGTACTTTTTCCACCACTGTGATTTCCACATAATAGACACACAGCAGCAAAAAAGAAACCTGTTAGAACTCAAGTAATTGATGTTTTAGATCCCAGGCAGACCTTTAATTGTTCTCTTTGCACTGGAAGATCATTGGCAGCCTACATGAAACTAATTGAAATGTATCATGTCACAGATAGGCAAACTGTGATCTCCCGGCACAGAGATGGTCTCCACACACCATGCATCAGGATGTGTTAATTTCTTATGTTTCACTCCTCATGATAGAATAGCAGCATTCACGGTATTATTATGCATAGGCAGAGTAAACCTTTAAGCGATCCGTTGATGAAATAGTGACATTTTACAGACTTGATATACAGTAGTGTGTAGTTTTGAATTTCTGAGTGATGAAGCTTTAGATCCCAAATGTTTCATTCAGAAATGTTTTTACGCGCACACGCGCATACGCACATGCGCACACACACACACGCACACACACACGCACAAACATACTGTACCTTCAGTTTATAGGGTCCCGGTTTTTGGTTGTGGACCAATTTTTATGAATAAATATAATGTTTTTGCTGTTAGAAAATAGGGCTTTAGAGGGCCCCTTCAACCACTTTCAACCATGTTCACATAATTGGTCCTCACTAATGCTCATTATAATATAGCACCATTTCTTTCAATTCACACGGTGTCTCCGAGGAGGGCTGGGGACAGTTCACAAACCTACCCACAGTATCAATGAAATAATTGGTAGGTTTGGTCATTTCAAAGTCAAATGTTTATTAATGCAGGATAAAGAACAATGGCTTCTAGTTCAGCTTCGTAACTTTCCAGGAAGAGAATGTCTGTAGTTTTTTTTAGCTTGGAATCCCCATCGATGATGTCATTGGTAGGCAGCTGTCTGAACTGTCCACCAATGATATGCAGCGGAGTGAGTAGGTGGAAATTGTGCCATCTTATTATCAGCATTAGTGAGGGCCAATTATTATGAAATAAGGTCGAAAGTGCTTCTTCAAGGCTTTAATTCCTGTATTTCTGTACATTCAGATCTTATTGGGTCTCTGGGTGAAAACGTTTCGGGCGCCCCCTGGTCTAGAGTATAATCTTTATTGGGTCTCTGGGTGAAAACGTTTCGGGTGCCCCCTGGTCTAGAGTATAATCTCTGAATCCACTGTTTTTCTGCTGTGCCTTCTAGACTTCGTGGCGGTGCCCATCAAGGTCATGTTCAACGAGAGCGTGGAACTGGCGACGCGGGAGTTCAAGTTCTATAATTGTGCCGCCACAGTGAAGAGAGCTGCCAACACACCGTGAGTCATCTCTCCCCCTCTCTGTGTCTGGTCTCCAGCTGCGCACCCTGTGATGCATATCCGTTGTGTTAGTGCATATTTGCTTAGACATATTCCTACAGTCATTAGTCCGACAAACCCGTGCTGCGGGTTAAAAATCACCCGTGCTGCGGGTTAAAAATCACCTGTGCTGCGGGTTCAAAATCACCCGTACTGTGGGTTCAAAATCACCCGTGGCTTCCTGTGAGGTTCGGGTTAGGGAGAGCCATAGAGTAAAACAGAGTTATGCAAACTCTGTTCACTTCATGGGGCCGTCAATAGTCCTACAACCTATCTCAAACCCTCACCCTAACCCTAACCTCCCACGAGGCAGCACACCTAAACCTAACCCAACCCTTAACGCACCCCTCACCAACCTTAATCCGGTCGTCTTAATGCACCCCTCACCAACCTTAATCCAGTCGTTTTAACGCACCCCTCACCAACCTTAATCCGGTCGTCTTAATGCACCCCTCACCAACCTTAATCCAGTCGTTTTAACACACCCCTCACCAACCTTAATCCGGTCGTCTTAATGCACCCCTCACCAACCTTAATCCAGTCGTTTTAACACACCCCTCACCAACCTTAATCCGGTCGTCTTAATGCACCCTTCACCAACCTTAATCCAGTCGTCTTAATGCACCCCTCACCAACCTTAATCCAGCCGTTTTAACGCACCCATCACCAACCTTAATACACATGCTATGTCTAACCAATGCTATGTCTAACCAAAGTATGCCTCCCGGCTCTTCTACATAGACTTCTATTGAATGGGGACAACCAGAAGTATTGAATGGGGACAACCGTAAGTTTACGGAATGCATTGGAGTCTATGGGCTCGCACGAGTACATGAACCACGTGACCAGGCTGGTTTCTGCCCCCTCAATATCGCAACTCTTCTATTAGATGGCTCTGGGTTAGGTTTGGGGAGGGTGTCTGACGCATGGTGTGTTTGACTGTTGGTATGTCTAACTAAACACATGCACCCGTTTCTGTCGGGAGGAAACCTTGTATGTTCCGACGTGCCAATATTTTATTTTGGACGCAGAGGAATGAAAAACAGCATTTCAGCGTTTCAGGGCACCCTGAAGAAGGCCGTTTGAACATATTTTTATATACAAGGTTTCCACCCGACAGCGGGTACCCTGAAACGCTGGTTTTCATTCTTCTGCCCAAATAAAACATTGGCACATCGGCCACCTTCTTGTCCCGATTGTGCGAGAGTGGCGAACACATGGCTTTGTCTACAGTATGTTGCATCAGTAATCACACGCACATGATTATATGCATCACAGTTTTACCATTTTAAAAGATGATGCTGGAATCCGCCAATATCCAATATGTTTGTACTTTTATTGATCCTTTGGACGAACATATCCTCCACTACATGGGAATTGGACATGGTGTAATGGACACAGCTAGATGTGTCCTCATCAGATAGGAAGATTGTGTTCATGTGTGGTCGATATTATAAATTAATAGCGTGACATAGGTTGAATTTGTATCATGTCTATAACATGCATCCAATCAATCATTTGACATCTTTATTTCTTTATTTTTTAATGTGTTGACAAATGTGCCCAATTCCAATTATTTTGTCAGGAGCCATTGTTCAGTTGGGCACACAAATTGTTTTGCATAAAGAATAAGGCATTCTAATGGCATGGGCAAGCTTTGCTCCCATGTACGTCTGCCTCCGAGCAGACGGGAGTTTTAGCAGACATCCGTCAAACACATATGGATGAATCAGTCTCTTAAATTGGAAAAGTGCAAATTTGTGCATTAACGGGCATAGTAGTGAGTTAGGCTCATACAGGAAGGGGGCATGTCTAATATGAATGAATGGATGAATGAATGAATGAATGAATGTCAACAAAAGCACACAAAAGCCACAGTAAATGCCCCTTCAAGTACTTCCACCGAGCGCCACCATCACATGACAACCTTGATGCAAATGGATGGCATGGCAGACTGGAAGTGTGTGTGTGTGTGTGTGTGTGTGTGTGTGTGTGTGTGTGTGTGTGTGTGTGTGTGTGTGTGTGTGTGTGTGTGTGTGTGTGTGTGTGTGTGTGTGTGTGTGTGTGTGTGTGTGTGTGTGTGTGTGTGTGTGTGTGTGTGTGTGTGTGTGTGTGTGCGTGCGTGCGTGCGTGCGTGCGTGCGTGCGTGCGTGCGTGCGTGCGTGCGTGCGTGCGTGCGTGCGTGCGTGCGTGCGTGCGTGCGTGCGTGCGTGCGTGTGTGTGTGTGTGTGTGTGTGTGTGTGTGTGTGCGCGCGCGCGCTTGTGCGTAATTTGTGATGCTTGACTGATGGCAGGATTGAATGCACCTCTTGCATTTTCCTAACCCTTTTGTTTTATTATCTCCAAGCTGGTGGAAATTGCTTCCGTTTGCCATTCATTAATCAAAAACTGAAATTCGATCTTTCCCTATGTGTTTACTCCCCCCCCCCCCCCCCCCCCCCCCACACACACACTTAGAAGGTGGAAACCTTCTAAGTCCAAAACGGTTCCTTTTTTATTAGTATTTTAAAAACTACTTAAATTAGTGAAAATAGCCGGTCTACAAGCTCACATCGCCTTGTGATGAGAGGCAGTGTGAGCTTGTAGATCGGCGATTCTCACTTCCTTTGTGCGACACTCTGGTAAGATGAAGTATGGGTATTCATTTACCAAAAGAAAAACATAAAAAGTTGAGATATGGAGATACGACGTTTCTGCCCGACAGCAACGATTCCTTCTTTATCCCCATCTCGCAGCTGCTTCCCGTACACACACACACGCACACAAGCACGCACGCACGCATGCACGCACGCATGCACGCGCACGCACGCACGCACACACACACACTGTTATTTTTTTGTTGTCCTCCTCAGCCAGAGGAATGTGTGAGATGATGAACGAGCTTTGTTCATGGGAAGTCGCACAGATCCATTTCACTGTCAGCCGCATGGATTTTAGCGCCGGAAGCTGCCGTGATGAGTTTGCACGTTTGTATTTTATTTGTTTGCACGTTGCATGCAAGCATGCATGTATTTATTTTCTTTTTTTTGCATGGAAGTACATATGCATAAATAATTAAATGGATATGGATGATGTTTTCCCTGCTCTGGTGCGTGCATGTGTGTGTGCACGTGTGTGGTGTGTGCGACTGCGTGCATGTGTTTGTGTGCTCCAGGTGCATGTCCTGTGTGAGCAGCCAGTGGGGCTGCCAGTGGAACACACTGGACCACACCTGCAGTGACATGGACGACACTGTGCCGGGCCCCAACATCATCAAACACCACCAGGTGAGTGACCGCTTCACTTCATTCCCATGACAGTGGATGCCAGCTAGAGCACTGCTGCCAGATTGCACGCGAGAAACAAGCAGGCCAGGTCTACGGAAACAAGCCCTAAAAGAAGAGACTAGGTTGCATGATCACGCATCAAAATGTAAAAGAAAGATGTTTTTTAATAATTTTAAGTAGGTACACAAATCTTGTATGGGAGTCGTCCGGGCTCGTCCCTGGCGCAAATTGCAAATGCAAGCGACTTTACAGAAAAACACGCTCTTATAATAAGCACACTTGGCAACACTGCTGATGAGCCTGGCTGCTATGAAGGTTGACTTGTGATTGACACATCACATTCACACCCATGTCAGTGTGCATCTGTTTCAATCTTAACCACTTGAACCACTTGTCCCTATTTTGAGCATGTCAAGTCATTCCTCGAAACCGGTATGATTTTTTAAGGTGTATTTTATCGATTGAGTCACCAACATGTATTTTTAAAAGCTTTTTTCATGAATTTAAATGTTCCATTTAATATTGTGTAAAGATTACATGGATTTTATCAGAAATTATCTTGCTTTCTTTCAGTATTTTTTCAATCTTTTCATGTCCCCAATGGCCTTCTATGAAAGTGGACATGAGATATGACTATTTAAAATGTTTTTAAAAATCCATAAATTATGCCATTCACATATACATCTATCAGTGCTTTATTCCTGGTCATGTTTAGTTTTTGAATAAATAGATGATTAATCATTAAAATAGCATTATATAGCTATGTCCCCCAATCACACTAAACCCCGTTACACAAGTCATTCTCCCCTCCATAACAATAATTAACTGGCCCTTTAGTGACATCACCAACAGGAAGTGGCATTCTACAAGGCTTCTGAACAACATGCTACAGAAAGAGGCAATTTCACACCTTATTGTACAATGTTTTATAGTAATTTATACTCTCACATCGTAAAGCATAACAGCTCAACTCCGTTACATGGAATAAAGATAGAAAACAATTATTTGTGAAAATTACGTTGGTTATTTCAACAATATATCTGATTTCTTAATCGCATGCATGCCATGTGGTCTCCTCTTAATCCCAAAGGTGGCCATTTTGAGTAAGAAATCACAGGGTTGACACAACCCCGTTACCATTTTCAATCCCGTTATTATTATATTCTATATAAAAATATATAAAAATATTAATTGAATGCCTGAGATGGGTCCTTAATATTGTGGGCTATTCAGAAAAGTAAAACCTTTTGGTCAAAAATAAATAAATAATAATAAGCAAAATCCTACCGGTTTTGTGGAATGACTTGATGTTATATGCAAGCACTCTGAGATCACAACACGCATTGTGAGTTGTGATTGGCTATCATGTGGCTATCACAAGCAACCACACAAACAAGACACACCTTCCTTCCTTTTGAGGTGATTGCTTTGGATTTGGTTTATAGTGATTGTGTGCTTTGTTGATTGTTGTAATCAACAAAGCACACGATCACTATATACCAAATCCAAAGCAATCACCTCAAAAGGAAGGAAAAAAGTACTTTGCAATTTGAGCAACACATCACCACGGGGAGCCTTTTCCCTCAGTGGAACTGGAAACTACTGTTATTTTTGATAGTATTTAGATGCTTAAATGCCATGTGCTGTGCCAACTGTGTGAATCCCTTATGGAATTAGTTAATTGATATCGTGGTATCTGCTGCTGCCATCTTGCATGACAAAAGATCATCCTGTTATATCTAGCCAGATTGCAAGTGGGACGTCAAATAGCGAAAATACACCATCAATATAATATAAGCTGTGACACGCGGTGTTCTTGTAAGCTATTTTCGCCAAATGCTCAGCTGTTTCTGCCAAATTGCTATTATGACATGCCAGAATAGAGACGCTATACGAGTTCATATGGTACATTTAAAAAGGTCAATTATAATAATAATAGCAATAGCAATAATAATATCAGTAAGACGCCCAGAGGGCGAGAAGCGACCTCGCCCTTTCAAAGTCGCTTTACAAGTGTTGTAGGAGGAAAGAAATTACACCTGTGTGGAGTGAGCGGTGCAACTATACATGTATTGTTATAGTTACTGTACTGTGCTCTGTATTGTAGTGTACTGTGCTCTGTACTGTACTTTGATTATTTTTGGAAAGAATATTTGAGAAATTACATGGACCGTGTTACCGCATGGGGGTCCCCAGAACATCCAGACCCCCAGCAACATGCCCAGGGGGCCGGCCCTGTTCTGGCGAGCCTTCCCGTGTCCGAAACGGTCGAGAAATGAGTTACAGTGTTGCAGCTTTCCATGCTCGGACACAGGGACACGTATAAGGACACACATACGGACACACATAGCTGTGTAATGGAGCGGAGGCACCGCTCAAAAACTAAGATAGGCATTCTGAGGGAGGGGTGAAACCTTTTATGTCTGTTTTCCTCTCCACTCAGGGAGGAAATTGTCCTCGGTTTGAGAACCCAGACCCCATGCTCATCCCTGTGGGCTTCAAGAAAGTCATCAGCTTTGAGGGCATCCACCTGGATGTGTACAAGGTATGTCCATCAATGGCATTTGGGTTTATTCAACTCAGTCAATTAGGCTTGACTTATACTGTATGTTCTTGCACTCGGCCATGTTTTAAGCTCACATCATGACGTTGTCTTGAGTTTGTAGTGACAACCATCATACGACCAAAGTAGCCTATAAGTCATGCTTCAGAGTCCAGAGTGTGTCCAGACTAGAAATCGGATATTAATCACATTTCAATTTTCAAACCACCCTGGAATCATGTGGTTCAACTCCGATTTGCAAAAATCTGTTTCCATGTTTGTTTGGGGTTTCTTTTTTTTGCTGTTAACAGCAAAAACAATCTGATTCCAAAGCTAAATGGGATTTGGAAAATACATGTTTGACTAGGCTACCAGTCTAACATATAACCATAAGTCATGGTGGAAGCAATGTCATGAATAGTTGAGGATGGGAGAATGGTTATGAGCTGATGAATTTATTTGGGCACAGGGCACTTCCACACATACAGCAGAGGAGACACAATATCATCCATTGTGGTCCTCTAAAAACACAGAACAGTCACAACATAAAAGACACACAAACATCACATCACAAACTATGACACAAGTAGCAGCAGCAGCATTACAGTTTACTGGCAAACTATTTATGCTAAGCAACTTCCCATATTTAAAATTTCAAACTTAATTCACCATCTAAATCCAGGAGTACAAGGAGGCTCTTATGGTCATATAGTCTGCTGTCTACGATGGGGTGGTGGGGTATTGTTGTTGCTGTGAGCTCTTTTGAGATCTGGATCTTGTGGTTGTTTATGCGTTTATATTTTTGTTTTATGTATGTTTAAAGTTTAATGCGTTTTACTGTAGATGTTCTTACACAAATCACCCAGTTTGGGACGAATAAACATCACCTTGACGAAGCCTGTTCCTCCCCCTCTCTGTCTTGTTCTGCAGGGCCGCACTTTCACCATCGGCACTGAGCTGATGAGGAACACAGAGGAGACGGTCATCGTGGAGCAAGGACATTTCTACAGCTTCAGCGGTTTCAATGTTAGTGTTGCTGATTGCTCTGAATGTGACTTGCATGTAGCAGTAGCTCAGTGACGGTCACCCCCCTCTGAGCCCCAGTTGAAATTTTCCACGCCTTGACCAACGCGAGCCTAGGTCTCAAGACTGCGGCTCGGCCCCCCTCACCACAATCGAATGGCCGTGCCAGTTTGGCAGTGCTCAGCCCATTCCCAAGGTTACCCCCAAACAAACGCTTCCACAGAAAAGGCAGCACTGTGAACAAAGGCTAAACTAGGCCTGTGTGGTATAGTGATACATTTAAAGTTATACAATCTATTGTTCCATGGTTTTGCCTGCTCAAGTCTGATCACGTTTTTTGCTTTTGAGTCTCAAAGTCGTGTCATCGAAGAAGTTAAGACGCAACCTAAGTCAAGTCTCACAGCAGAGGAATTTTGTTAAACCTACAATCTGTGTGGAGTCTTAAATCCCAAGTCTCCACCTCTGAGCTGTCACTGTTCTCTGCTGGCAGTGCTGACCTGCCCTGTGCTTAGTGCATAGCTGGTCTAAATTGTTGCTTCACTCTCAACACAGCTACCTGAATTGTATTGTTCATGAACACTGATCCCAGTAGTCAGTGTGTGTAGCTCAACTCAGCATGGGGAAATAACTTGTGTTGTGTTGTTACCATAGGCATAGAGAGGTATAGACGCCTCCTTTGGCCCTGGGGCGTCTGTATCTCGGGTTCCATCTCACAGGGAAGCAAGCCACAGGAGCTTCTACGTGCGTCACACAGCACTGGTAGCCTCTGATTGGTAGGCCAATCAGAATCAGCCTCTGATTGGTAGGCCAATCAGAGGCAGGTGAGCGTGTGTCTTAGTCATCTGAGTGGCAGCATGCCTTCTGCACTTCCGCTTTGCTATGCTTCCATGTGATCCAGGTCGCTCCAATAAATTGCAGCGGCCAATGAGGTATCTAGCATTCTAGGTATCTGTGGTTGTTGTTAGCTGTGAGCAGTTCACTACCCTTTAAAAGTCCATTGGCATTGCAGCCCGAGCTCAGTTAAAAGGATTCATGTAAGCTGATATCAGATTCACCACTTTACCTCTGACCCTGCGTTGCCCGTCCTTTGATATTCTCTAGCCCCCTCTAATGGCCAGACTCTCCTTATACTGGGAGATCTGGAAGGCTCTGTCTTCAGATTGTGAGTTCAAGAAGCAGAACCTACCCCCCAGCCATACTACTGTGTTCTTTACTTGCATTGATTTCCATTTTTTTCTGCCAAACGGGATATCGTCACTGTCGGGTAGAAACCTTGTATGTCCACGAGTGTTACTTACTTTTCAGGCAAATGTCAAAAGAACCTGTGTGTTGCTGTGGATCCAATGTCGTTACTATGTAGTCACAAGTTCTTGTTAATACTTTTCATTGGTTATGAAATCCACACTTAATCCACAAAATATTAGTAATAGTGAAGATAGCAGATGTGCAAGCCTTTATGAGCTTTCATGAGCTGATGGCTAAAACTGAAGCAAAAACTTGAACTGAAAAACAGAGTTACATGGTTTCTGCCTGACTGCAAAGATATGTATTTTAGTTTTTTGCTTTCCCCGGCAGCCCCCCACACACACGCTGCCATTAATCTTCAGCGCTCTCCGTACTTCATAATTCATTCTGTTCCAATTCCTCAGTTTTCCTACGACAAGTCGCCAAATACCACCATTCTGTTCTACGTGAAGGACCGGGAGACGGGCAAGAAGATAGACAGCACTCTGAGCGGTACGTTGGCAGTAGTGGAAAGTAACTAAGTACTGTACTTAAGTACAATTGTGAGGTATTTTTTTACTTTCTTCAATATTGACAATTTTCTGTACTTTTACTTTAGTTGCTAGTTTGTACTTTTTGGTCATTTGAAAATAGCCAATCTACAAGCTCACAATGTGTCGCAATGTGTCACATGATTGTAGATCAGATATTTTCATACGTTTTTTTTTTTATCACATTGTGATGACAACAGTTTTGCTGTCATGGTAAATGGTAAATGGTGCATTTATATAGCGCCTTTATCCAAGGCGCTTTACATAGATTGTGCATTACATTCACCCATTCACACACACATTCATACACTGATGCCGATGGAAGCCATGCAAGGTACCAACCAGCACATCAGGAGAAATTTGGGGTTCAGAGTCTTGTATTGCCCAAGGACACTTCGACATGTAGACAGGAGGAGCCGGGATTCGAACCGCCGACCCACGGATCATTGGACGACCTGCTCTACCTCCTGAGCCACAGTCGCGATGTGTCAGATATTTTCATATGTTTTTT